>NC_046295.1:43089401-43689401 GCF_004115265.2 Rhinolophus ferrumequinum | reverse complement strand
CTGCCCACTACTGTTGTCCAACCCCCTCTGTCAAACCTGGCTTTCTCACTCCCTGAAAATATCTTGGCCCATCCAATAGTTTTCCAAGTCCTTTTCAGATATTCAAAAAGCCTTTTTTTTTTTTTAAAGGTTTTTCAAAAGTCCAATTAAATCTAAACCAAACTGCAATTTCCCCCCACCAAATAAAAACTTCTCCTCTTTACTCAAACCCGTGGTGAACCCAGACTCTGGAAAGTATGATGGGGAACTAATTCTGGCTTGCTCTTTTAGTACATGCTCCCCTTTTCTCTAGAATCAAGGCAGAGAGGAGGAATGAGGAGCAGATTGTGAGAGCATTTTACAGGGCTGTGTTTGTGATTCTCTCTTGGCTTTTAAATGCCCTCTGTAAAGGCCTATATCTAAATTCTAACTATATGTGGTAGGCTTTATAGGATTCTTTATGGCCTCATCCCTGACACCCCTTAACCACTTTATTTCCTCCTACTTTGCCACCCCTATCCTTCCCCCAAACTTCCCTCTTCCCTCCCCTTGGCTCTGGGGACTTCTGACCTTTGCTCTTTGACTTTGGAGAGGGATCCTCCTACTGTCCACTTATGACTCTCCCTCTTAGCTTATTTCCATGGCACTTGACTTACCTGGCAGAGAACCTTTTTAGACAGAGCCACTCCTGACATTTGTGAGCCCCTAGGCAGAAGTACAAAGAGAAGCCCACTTTTCAATATTTAGATATATTTAAAATTATAAGTCAAGCTACAGCTTATTTAGTAGAATATGTGCTGTTCTTATTCTCTACTAACCACACCTTCATAATAACCTGGAGGACCAGGCATGCTTGTATCTAGAATTCTCACACTCCTTGGAATTCCAGCCTAGGAACTGGCTCCAAGCCTGAGTCCCCAGCCTATTGTTGACCTCTCCTATCTCTCACCCTTGGCTATCCCAAGAAGTCTTGTACATATGTGTGTGGACACACTTGCTCTCACATCCACAAGCAAAAGGCTAGCCCTTAAATAGCCTGTGGGCCAAGACATGTGCACACAGTGATGGGTCTATCTTTGGAAGTAGGTTTGACCTGGGGCCATTTGGGAAGGTAATTTGGCAGTCCCAGTTACCCAGGTCACAGTCTAGAAGAGGACATGGTCTTGAGGTATCCCTAAGGTGGGCATATCTCCTTGGCCTCAATAACTGTTCCTCTGAAGAGAGGAGCAAGGCTGGAAAAAGGATAGAGGAGTCCGCTAAAGTGCAGGGGTCAGGAAAGAATCTCCCTTGCTCTGGTCTATGGGTGCTACTGCCCTTGAGAATAGGTCTTTCAAGACGATTCACATCCACCTACCTTCCACAGAATTCACTCAGCCTATGGGAAAAACCCATACATCATGTTCTTGTGGGTTGTTCCCAAGAAGATCTTTAGTCCTATATGATCACAGTTATATGGGTGAACCTAGAAATGAGATCTCAGTCTCCCTTCTCACTGACAACAAGATCTCCCCATATGCATCTCAGGGAGCCCTCCTCATTTCCTTGAAAGTGAGCAGTTTCTCTTCACTGATATATCCCTAGCAGCTTGAACTGTGTTTGCAACCTAATGGAGACTCAATTCAAATTTGTTAAATGACTAAAGGAGTGGAAAGCATCCTCTTCCCTTCTCCTCCTGGGGAATTTTCTACTAGGACACAATGTTCTTCAAAGACCCTTCCTCCCCAATCAGTTTCCTCAATGCATCCCTAGATTTATCTTATTTTGGAGTGACGAGCTATGAGTCATATGGAAACTTAAATCATCTCTTGACCCTGCATGGATGGACAGTGGAAAGGGGACAGGTCCCATCTTTGGGCTTTAGCTAGAATTCTAAGACAACAGGCACAGTTACATATAGTATGTTCCATGTAACTTGCCTAGTTCATGCAGCTTATAGTAGCAGAGAGTAATTTGAACCTAGCACTGACTGGTTCCATGAGACACCCACTTTCATTATGTCAGGCTGCATCTGGGACCCTATTTTAACAAGACAGGGTGCGGCTTGGCAGCCTGCATTAGCACACTGCCAATCACATATGGCTGAGGGCAGCCTGACTTCTGACTACCCAGAATTGAATTGACGCTTGTGACACACAACCATTCCCACATCTCATTTGGCGGCTGCTTTATGTCCATTGTCAGACGCTGGCCTCCTGGGAGGAGGGGAAGTGCCCCCAGCTAGCTTGAAAGTTCAGTCAAATGGTTACACAGATTACTTGGGACTGTTCCTATGATTCAGCTGCTCTGTGATTTTTATAATTAGAACAGCTCTCTCGCCCAAGGCCTTCAAAGAACAATTACACAAACAAATAGCAGCAACAGCAGCAGTCATAGCTGCAGAAAAACAAACAAACAAACAAAAAACAAAAAACAGGGATAAAAAAGGCACCGAGCAAGACAAAGGCCTCCCCCGCTCACATCATCCAGTGAAAGGCTGCATTTTTCCATCAGATGCCTCAGAGAGTCAGCTTCATCAAGAAAAATAGTAGTTAGCTTCCCACATAATTACGACACAGATACTAACCCATTATTTCATAATTCTTCAGAAATGAATTCGCCAGGAAGATCTTAGCCTCTGGAAATTTCTCCTATTAAAGGTTGGATGACCAATCCAAGCCAGTATATCTGGGGCTATTGAAAGTCAAGCTATTGGTCTGGCTGATTGGAATGTGGCATCTGCCTGCTCCTCTGTGTCCTGCCTCAGCTGGTTGACTGCTATCTTCAGGCACTCACATTTCCCCCTGCTCTAAGCATGCCTGACAGTATCTTCTCTGACATCAACGTGGTCCATTCGTTTCAGTTTTCAGAGCATGTTCCCTTATTGTCCCACTATGCCTGAACGAAGACCAGTCCCAGAGAGTTTGATAATAATATCCCAAGGGTACCTGAGGGTAGTGCATTATCATTTACCCTGTGGGAGATCTTGTCATCCTCATTTTGTAGATAAAAGAGAGGAGGGGTCAAGAGGCCAAGATACTAAGCTAACAAATGGCAGAAGCAAGTCAGGTCCTCAGGTTCTCTTCACACCAAACTCCTCTATACTACCGCTGTTATCGATGGCAGGTTGGGTAGAAGATTCCCCAATTTCTCATGCTACAGCCTATTTACCAAATTCTTAAATTCTTGTTTAAGGAAAATATAAACACAGATTGACAGAGAGAGAGAAAGCATGCTTATGATAGAAAACTTAGAAACACAGAAGGAGAAAAATCACTCTGAGACTCAGCAGGCAGTGATAACCTGTTAGTATTTTGATGTATGTGCCTGACATTGTGTCTGTGTACACATAATTTCAAAATTGGTGTCATACCAGAAATACTGTTTTTAACTTGCTTTTCACTTAAAGCTGTTTCATACATATCTTTCCTCATGTCCATAAACGCAGTCATTTTTCTGTGACAAATTTTTGATTTACAAAGTTCAAAGAATGGAAGAAAACAAAGTATTAGAGCTAAAGCATGTCAACAAGTAGGAAGCATTAGCTGTCACTTTATTGTGTCCGTCTGGGTTGATAAACAAACAGGTTTTTGGAAACCAATGAGTTCACACATGAAATGGTATCTCTAGAATGTTCTCCCATCCCTTACAGGCTGCATTTTATTCTATCACATGGATATATTGTAGTTTGAACAGTTCCCTGCTGTTGGATGCTTTGTGATCATGAATAGTTCTAGGATGGACACCCTTCTTCATATGCCTTTGCTCATTTACTGATTATTTGGAGTCAGCATTGTTGGACTATATAGTTCAGTGTAGGGATCAGAAGATTTTTAGTCCAAAGGCATCTGTCCAGGAAGGGTGCTGTTCCCTCAGTCAGTTCCACCCCTGGCCTCTAACTGCTGAGGGTCCTCCTGTCCCTCCAAATCTCTATCACTGTTGCCAATTCTGGTGGCTCTATAATTAGACACACATTCCTTTGGATTAAGTCTTTGTTTTCCATGAAATGAGATTACCCCATTAAGAAAGCATCTCCTAAGAGTACATTTAGATGCAAGGATATCCCTTTATGTTGTCTCATATTATTCTTTTTATTTGTTCATGAGTCATAGAGAGAAGCAATAGAGCAAAGTTGTTACAAACGCAGGCTCTGGAGCCAGCCTGTCTGGATGACTACTAATATTACCACTTACTAGCTGGGGCAAACCTAGTCAAGTTATTTAGTACCTCTATGACTCAGTTTCCTTATCCATATAATGGATATAATCATATTACCTAATTTCATAGACTTGTGAAGATCTAATAGGAAAAGCCTAATACAATGCCTTGAATGTAGACATTTGCTCAATAAATGTTACTTGTGATTGTCTTCCCAATGAGAGTGCATTCTCTAAAGTCAGTGATCATTATTATGGTGGAGGCAATGGGTGCCCTGCCCGGATCCCCTTAGCACTTGCTGCTCCCCTGCATGTTGGCAGCTTCTGAGGGAAAACATCAGCCACTCTGCCTGATGGCTTTCTCTGGTCTTTAGTGTGTGCCCAGACCACATGCAGGGTAGGCTGGGGAGCTGATGCCCTGGGAGCAGCCCTCACCAAATGACAATGGGGAGTGGTGGATATATGTCTTATCTTCCTGGCCCCTCAGGTGGACAAGGGTGAGGGATGTTGTACACCATGCCCCAGAGGTCTCCTGGTAACTTGCTCACAGCGCCTTCTGCACTGGCATTCTCCATTCATTGTCTCACTTCACCTCTCCCTCATAAATGGGAGAACCAGCAAGAAAGTTTGAGGAATCCAGCCTAAGCCATATATCAGGGTTTTTTGAACATGCCACAGTGAAAATATAAAACACAGTATCAACCACCTTATAGTTTACCATTAAACATTTGTTTAATAAATTAAGTGCCTCCAGGAAAGTGCCATCTCGACATGTGGCTTCCTTCTTGTTTATGGGACTTCATTAGTGAGTGCTCTGTTCTGTTGTCCCTATCACCTGGAAAGCACAAGGGTCATCTTGGGGAGAAAAATTATTCCCTTGATAGCTATCCTTTCTCTTTTCTTGATCCTAGCATGGGTTTCTGAAGAGAAACTCCAATTCAAAGGTTGGAAATTCACCTGCTTATGAGGGCCAGGTAGGCAAGCCAACTGACTGAAGTGATTTAATTCAAAACTGCACTGCAGTGAAGTGAAGTATGGATGTAATAAAGGGAGTGGTTACTCAGCTCTGACTACCCACTGAGAGCAAAGGATAAAGACCCTTTGCTCTCAGATTTTCTGTCTCTCATTATTTCTTACTATATACTTTTGAGTCAAAAGTTTTATTTTAAATGGTCAACAACAAATTCTACTTTTTCATAAACATCGTGTCCATGGGCACAAACTCTACTCATCAGTGGCCTTTCAACACATGATCTGAGCTCTAAGCAATGACCCGAGTTCACCTTAGTAGCCACAAGAACTGATTTAAATGATAAATTAGGCCACAGCACCTGTCCCTGGTTTCCGTAAGGCTCAGAGAACCTGCCTTCTCACTGGGATAAGCCTTTCTTTCAAACCTCAAATCTCTTCACATTGTATGTGGCCGAGTTCATTTGCCTCCCCAAGCAGACACCAATCTAGAATTATGAGAGGAGGTTTCATTTCCAGATCTCATGTAAAATTAATTTTCATAATTCTCTCAGTTCCTGCCGGTCTATACATATCTTCTTTCATTAACCACTTTATTTCCATCTGAACTGCCTCTGTCCCATGTCTGGGAGGCAAAGATTGCAGGCAACTTTTAACTCTGAGTTAGCAAAATGCATTCTGGAGTCCTCAGCTTCTGGTCTCAGAGTCGACCTTGTGGAGCCCTTTAAAAATATTAGTGTAGCCCCAAAACAACACATAGAAAAAAACATTAAGTTCCAGTATGAATAATTAAATTGAATAAAATCTTAGAGAATATTGCTCTAGAGAGAGATGCTTAGGTGTCTTTGAACCCATAGTGGGTTTTTGCCCAAGTTTAATAAGTTTTTTGATTATATAAAAGATGCTTTAAACTTGCACGAAAGGCTTCTCACAGGCACTGTACTCCAAAGAGACCCTACGGCAGGCACAGTTCTATTCTGTTTCAGTTTTGAAACATTCCCTAATTAAGTTGGGTCCCATCCACCTACAGCTTACATGTACCAGTTGCTCCCTCCTGAAATTGGCCCTAGGCACCAGCCTGCTGAACATCTGTTTTTGTTCCTGTTTACATGGGTCAAGTGGAAGGTTCTACAAATGAAAATCATCATTTAGTCGGGGACTATGGGGTCATCCTCCATGGGGCTTTTCTTTGGTTGCTCTGTGTGTTGGAGAGAGGCTTGTTTTTCCCTTTCTTTTTTAATTAAACTACAGGTTTGGCATTGTTGCCATAGGGTCCGTGCCGCGTTATGTCAGAAAGCAGGTGATGAGACACTAGATTTCCAGCTGGCCACCCCCTCGCCATCCTGAAGGGAACCTCAGTGTATGGCCGAAGAGTTTGGAAGGAGGTATTGCCATGCTTCTGCAGAACTGTTTGTTTTTATACTGGTGTGCATTTTTTAATGTTGAAACTTTGTTCCCCCCCGCCCCCGCCACTCCCTGCCTTTCTTCCTCCCTCCCACCCTTCCTTCCTTCCTTCCTTCCTTCCTTCCGTCTTCCTTCTTTCTTTCCTTTCTTTGGAATGCATTTTCAAATAAACTCTATGTGATATTTCTGTTGGTCTTGCTGAGAAGGGCAGAGGAGGAAGAGGTAGAGCCCACCTCTGATCCTCTCCTGAGCCTTGTGGGTCACCTCTGAGCAGCTCTGAGCCACCCTGGATCTTGTTAGAGAAGCAGAATCTTGGGCCCCACGTCTACCCACTAGTATCATAGTCTGCAGTTTAACAAGATCCCAGGTTATTCTAATGCACATTAAGGTTTGAGGAAATTATAGGCTAACGTTTCACAAAGCACTGTTAGAAAACACTGGTCCAGCCGGGGCTTATCTCAATGGTCTCATAAGGACAGATTAGATTCAAATGTTTTTATTGGGTTTCTCCAAAACCAGTTCCAAAATGTGATATTGTGCTTGTCTATTTTGAAAATTAAGCTTCATTTTTCTTTGGTATACTTTGAGATAGTGAGAAATGATATTGTATCCAACCTTAGGAGCTGGTAGCCATGATTGGGAATACGAGAGATATCATTCCCGGCTCTTTCAGAGCAGCAAGTGTCCCCAATGGGCCTGGGCCTTCCTGGTGCACATAGCTATGCTTCCTGATGTCACTGCCAAGTGACAGAATGACATGCCTTTTTGGATGGTCTTTGGGTTCAGAATGACTTTCAGCAAATGGGGGCCACCATACCTGACAGTGCTGACTAGCTCAAGTGAATATATATTAAATATCTGAGTGAAAACCCAGAAATAACTCTACTACCAAGTGAGGTGCCTGAAAAATCAATCAGCCTCTAAATGCATAAGGTCATGTGTCTATAATAAGGTGACCAACTTATCCCCATTTTCCCTGGCCTTTCCGAGTTTTGTACTGGAATTCCTTCATCCTAGGAAGCCTCAAAGTCCTGGGAAAACTGGGATAGTTGATCAGCCTGGCCTACGAGTGAGAACAGAAATGTTTAATTATACAAAGCTCTGAGCATTACATTGGTAGAAACAGCAAAAGAAGCTCTGAGGTTTACTATTGTCTTCAATGCCTAAGTATATGAATTTTAAAAAGTGGCTTAATGATATTGTTTCAACACTTATTTCTTCGATAGCAGTTGCAAATGATTCCAAGATATGAAACAGGTGTTTCTGCATGGTCTGCTGGACAGAATAGAGAAAAATGTCCTCCCAGAATACCCTACAGATGATGTACCCAACGGTTTCTACTTTCAAATGAAAAATAAGCTCAATCACATAGTCGACAGGATTCCATCTGGCCTATCTGTAATATCCAGAGCCAAAATGGAAGCTTCTGTGTCATTTCTAGATTCAGGCAAAACCTTTACAATGCTTCATGAAACAATTAAAACAGGTGTTTGTCATACACACTTGCTGTTTCTGCAAACAGTCAGCACCCTATTCTCATGGTCTGGAAAATTACTTTTAGTGTGGGTTTGTGTGAGAGCAAACAAATGCTTTGGCAAGGCATGCTTTTGCGGTCACCGGCATCTTAATAAGGGATTCAAAGTTTCCTTTATAGAACTGTCACTTTCTGTATTGTCAAGGAGGAATTTTCCACCCAAAGATCCTCTAATTTACTGTGTTTGTGTCTGGTTCTTATCTTCTTATAGCTTTAATACAATCCTGGGTTCTAGCAACAGAGAAGTGTGTCAACATTCTTGTTTCATACACCAGTGTGACCACTAGAATGTGAGAGGCTGGGCTTTCGAAAACTCCAAAAGATTTTTAAAAATGAACTGTCATTTACAATTTTAACTATGAAAATATGCTATTAATAGACATTTAAGACCTTTTAGGCCAATGGATATCAAACTTGGTTAGTATCTGAGAAACACCAGGGAAGTTTGAAAAAATAATGTGTCCTATGCCACAGATTCTGATTTAATTAATCTACAGTGAGGCCCTGGCATAAAATTTTTTACAAGCTTTTCAGTTGATTCTAATGTGCTTTAGACTTTTATATACTAAGTCTTTTATATTCCCTAACTCTTATTTATTTGTTCCTTCCTTCCTTTTTTCATATCTGCTTATTGCCTTTCTATAAATTAATTGATTCATTGATCCACTCATTCATTTATTGCTCTTGATTATTTCAGGCATTGTACAATACAACTTAACAACAAAAGCAGAGGAAATCTGGGGATAAGGTTTTTAAAAAAACTTGGGATTCTTTTAAGTGATCAGATCTGGTGATATGATTCCAGGATAAATCATAATCATAAATGTTCCCTGAGTCTAAGCATAAACCTCTATTAAAATATTTCACTTCCCTCCTCATCTACCTCAGATGTACCTGAGGGTAATATAATAATTAAAAAAAAAAAACACTGTATAAGTTGTTTTCTAAACAGTTAAAAATCAACTGGTTGGGGTCAACTTTGACTTCTGAGTATAGGATTGTGTTACTTCTCTATTCATATTCATTAAATGGTGTAGTTCAATTACTATCACTTAAAGATGTCATCAAACACAGGGCAATTCGTGCTATTTGTAATCGTAAAGATGATTCTGAATGCAGTGAAGTAAATTTATTCATTCACAACTCTGTCATTTTGAAATCTCAGAATATTCTTGGATCTGAAGTATTGTACTTAAGAGATCTGTGCATAACTTTTCAGGGTTGTTAATGCAAGGACGGACTCTGGACTGGGGGTCCAGTGGTTCCTATCAGAGTCACCTTCCTACAAAGTAAATAGGGTCATGTTATTGGCCTAGTTTGGTTGTGCTCAAATTCAGTACAAATTTTTAGCATCATCTAGGGGGCTGTGCAAACAGAGTGCTGGTTCCCCCATACAATTCTCATTTTGTATGTTTAGAGTAGGAGGTGAAAAATTTGGGGAACACAATGTGAGAACTACAATCTCTGGGCAGGCTTCTTTTTTTTTTGGGGTGCGTTTTCCTCTTGAGGTGAGGTCTGAAAGCCAGCAGGCATTGATGTCACCAGGGAACTTGTCAGAGTTTCAGAATCTTAGTGTCCTCGCAGACCTACTGAGTCAAAACCTGCAATTTTAACAAGACCTCTGAGTGATTTCTATTCTCAGTAAAGTTTAAGGAACACTGGTCCTTAACACAATAAACAATGCTCTTTAATATCCTGGCTCCATAACCTAACTCTCTGAAGACATCTTCTGCCAATTTCTTTATGTCTCTAACATGCTAGTCTATTCTTTCTTGATCTTTCCATGCTCTTGTGGTGCTGAGGTCCTAATGCTGTTCCCTCTGCCTGGACTGATTTTCACCCTTCTTTGATTGACATACTCAATTCATTCTTCAACACACGGCTAAGATTTCCTCCGTCCTGTGAAACGTATCCTAACTTCTTTAAGTACACTATTTCTTGCAGCTCTATCCTCTCACTTACATCACTGTATTTAAATATCTGTTTAAACTGTATATTCTTTCCCTAAACTATGAGTTTTCTGATAGCAGTGATATGTCTGAATAGTCTCTATAACCACAGTCCTGCTTATCAAGCATAGAGTATGTGCTCAATAAATATGGTCTTGAAGGAATGTGTCAACTAATTGTGACACTGGTAAAGTAACAACAACTTCTTTGAGTCTCTGTTTACTCATCTGTAAACAATGAGGGGGGGTGGATTACATAAAATCTCTATCTGTCTCCTCTCCACCAATTTATTTCTTTCTCTTCAGATAATTCCAAATTATTTAAAATTTTCTAAAAAATACTTATTGAGCAAATACTGAGTGCTGGGCTACATACGGCTGTAAACAAGAAAATGGCCATAGACCCTGCCCTTGTGGCCTTTTCAATCTGATGAGAGAGAGAGAGAGAGAGAGAGAGAGCGAGAGAGATAGATAGACGAGGAGAGAGAATAAACAACTTCTTAAACAAAAACCAACTTATTTTCAACTGATACATCCCTATTAAAGGATATAAATGGTGTTACGGCTTATATAAAAGGGGAAATTAACACGTTAAAGAACCAAGCTCTCCTTACATTATTTGCATTGATACTTTCAATACAAACCCAAACAAAGGAAGAAAATTTATTAAATTTTTGTATGTGGTTCTTAGCATATATTTCATGGGTGCAGGAAAAATTATAAGCTAAGAAAATCAGCTAATTTGATAGGCTATAGAAAAGGGCTAGACTAGCATCTTCTCTAATTCTTAAACCCTACTATGCCTTTCTAAGTGAAACGAGCTTGAATGCAGCAAACAATCTAGAAACTATGCTGAATAAATGTAACGGTGACAGAGCTATTGTATTCAATTCTGTGGGATAGGATGCGGCCTGCCCTTCAAAATGCAGTGCAGCTTAGTGGAGGAGACACTAAATTAAATAGTATGAGCCCAGGCTTGTGGTCCTGAAATCTAACCGGAAAACCTGAGGTCTGGGCCTCAGTTTTCTCAAATGGCAGAAAATAAGGATAAACCGGTGCTTTGCAAACTCAACTATATTCCAGGACTCGGAAAGTTGCCAGCCCCTCTGTCAGAGAATGATGATTTTCAGAGAATGCAGTTGGGTAGAATTATTCGTTCTGGGATCACTGTGTAAATTAAACACTGTGTGTTTCTCTTCCTCTCACCTCCGTCCCAAAACTGTCCCTTCTGGATGATGGGATTGGGAAGGTTCCTGAATATACTAGGCGGAGTTTGAGCTACACTGGGACAGACTGTGGGATAACGGCACAGGAAGGATCCCTTCTTCCTCCGATCTGTTCTTCATTTTTAGTACAAGCGCGGCTAAGCTGCCATTCAGCAGTTGCAGGAAGAGATATATCATCTGAAGAAGCCGAGCCAAATATTTGATTTGGATGATTATGCTGCAGGTGTCTCATCAGGACTGCAGTGCCTGGATTACTAATTATTTTTCCTCAACCTAGTGCCTCTTGCAGGGAACACAGAGCATGGCAGGAATGATGAGGGATGGCTCTAATAAATGAGGCCCTGGACAGCTGAAGCCAGAGGCTGGCTGGAGAAGTGGAAATGGAAAGACAATGCAATCAGTGTGCAGAGAGAAGGGTGGGCCCCATCAAACAATTAGACTGGGAGAAGTGGTACCGTGTTTCCCCGAAAATAAGACCTAGCGGGACAATCAGCTTTAATGCATCTTTTGGAGCAAAAATTAATACAAGACCCGGTCTTATTTTACTATAATAGAAGTTCGGGTCTTATATAATATAATGTCATATAAGACTGGGTCTGATATACATTTTTGCTCCAAAAGACGCATTAGAGCTGATTGTCCCGCTAGGTTTTATTTTCAGGGAAACAGGGTACTAGGAGCTATCTATGGCCACCTTGCTTGGCTCACAGGAAAACAACGATCATTTATAAAGTTGAGCCAGAAATGGCTGCTCACGATCACATACTCCTCAGGCAGGCACTCGTATGCCATTTGGCACACTTCAGCTTTCATATACCTTTTAGGGTGTGATGGCATGAAAGAGCTAACATAGTTTTCCCAGCTGCTCAGGTCTACCACAGTAACAACATAGTTTTACATTTGTAGTTATTTTGCAGCATTCACGTTCACCATTCTGTTTTGCCCCCCACCCAAAGTGGGAGATATTTCATTATCTTGATTTGACAAAGGAAAATTACAAAGGTTTAGAGAGAGTAAGTGATTTGCATAAAGTCACATAGCTACGAAATGCTAAGTCCTCAGCCAGGTCCTTCTGAACTCAAAGCCAGGATGTCTCCCATATGCTCTCTTGCTTTCCTCAAGCTATAAGAGAGGCTCATGGCTCTTGTTTATTTAACATGTGGAGTAAGCGTGGTGAGGAGGTGAGGAGGTTTGTTCCCATGGCAGCCAGTGGGCTTCCAGTTTCTAGGCCCACAGATGACGTTAGTTCTAGATCTCTGTTTTTATAAAATGGTTATGTGGACATGGATGAGCACAAACCTCTCCCGGCCTCTAGAATAAATGGTTCATATAACCTATACACTGATGATGTCCAAATTTATATCTTTAGCCCTAATTCCTTTACTTGATATTCAAAAGCATGTATTTAGTTACATCCTGGACTTGTCTCCTATATAGTCAACGAGTCCAAAGCTGCAAGCATCCATTCCCCAGAGCTGAGCCCCAAACCTGTCCATCTTCTTTCCTTTTGGTTAATGGCATTATGATCCACCAACTTTCTCAAGACAGAAAACTGGTGTTGTCTTTATTCTTTTCTGCCCCTCAGTTCACCCTTTATATCTTACGGGAAGGATCAGCTTCTTGGGCATGTGACCAGTGCAGTTATACAGGGTTCTATACTCAGAAGGACCTCAGGCTTGGGGTTTAATGCTCTGCAATTGCTGTCCTGAAATTCGTAATAATATTTTCTTTGAATCTGTGTTTTGTTAAAGAAGTTTGATAGAACAATGGGGTGGTCTGGGTCTCCACATGCTTTGCAAATATTCTCATGTTTGAGGGAGAATGGCATTAGATAGCAGATAACACATACTGTCGCAAGTTGTGAGAGAGAGCAGAGAAGGAAAAATAAAGTTTTTCCTGCTTTTTGAACATCGGACCCACCATTTTTATTTTGAACTGGGCCCCACAGATTATGTATAATTGCTTGCCCTGCTAACCCATTATAAAGTCTTAATGATTCTACTCCCTTCCTTAAAAATAAATAAATAAATAAATAAAAAGAATCGATTGAATATCTTGAATCTGTTTTCTTCCATTCTTATTGACACTTCTCTAGTTCAAGAAATCATTTCCTTTCACCAGAATTATGACAACAGCCTCCTTTCTGGTCTTTTGTTCTCCAGTCGTGACTCTCTTTTTTGGTGTTCTCTTCTGCATGATGTGGCCAGAGTCATCTTCCTAAATAGCAGCTCTTACTCTATCATCACTGTGAAATTACCTCAATCGCATCCCAAATAGCTCTCTACTACTGTTAGGGTAAATGTAAAAGTCCTTAATAAGGCTTAACAAGGTGCTTTAGAAGTTGTTTGCTACCTGTGATGGGTAATTTTACACCAGTCTAGATGTCACTGTGCAAGTATTTATTAGATGAGATTAACACTTACATTAACAGACTTAAAGCAGATTGCTTTATTTTAAAAAGTGGGTGGGCCTCATTTAAACAATTGAAGGTCTTAAGAGAAAAAGACTGAGGTTCCTGAGGAAAAGGGGGGCCTCCAGTCTGCCTTTGAACTTGAGTTGCAACATCAATTCTTCCCAGGGTCTCCAGCCTGCAGTCCGACCCTATGATTCTCTCTCTCAAATTCCTTGAAAGTAAAATGTTTTTCTTACCTCTGAAAATTTGCCCTTTGTTTTCAATAAATGGAATATTCTTCTTCATGTTTCTATTCTAACTTATTAATATGGAGAATTCTAGGCTATAGGCCCCTCTTACATTCTTCAATCACTGAATATTACCCTATTCTTAGTCTCTACATTGCATTTGACTATTTTTTGGACTGTCTCCTTTATAGGACTCTCAACTTTATAAGGATAGAAACTATGTCTATTTTTTTCAGACTTGTATCCCCAACACAATACAGTAAGTATCTGGCTCATAGAAGGAAATCTTGACTAAATGGACAAATTGAATAAATAAATCAATTAAAAGGGGGATAACTTTGCATTGTTAGAAAGAATGACAGATCCACAAAACATGTGCTATTAACATGGCATCTAGATGCCAAGCTTTCATAGACCCTCCTTACTGGGTTTTGTTTTGAGGAGATATTGGCAGGCTTGATGATGCTAGTTTAAACTTCAGCCTGATAAAGAAAAAAATGGATCCTATGCTAATTGCCTTATCTCTTTTAAGGTCTGAGGATAGATGTGATGCAACATTAAAGGATTAGGCTGTAATTGATGGTCTGTGAGGAATATCACTAATGTTTACAAATCAAATCTCCCGTGTTTCCTCTGTACCTGGAATACTCAATTATGGATCAAGAAAATTCACAAAACACCAACAAATAACCATATTTTCTGGGAGGACAAAGAGATCCGTAAACATAGTAGGAAAAGGAGAATTTGAAGTACTAGCTTGTTAGAAAAGAGACAACATGCCCCAGATGGAGTCACTTGTGCCAAATCCACATCACCAAACTGAGGCTTGCTATCTAACCTAATTGCAGTTTTAGTCTCTCCCAGAAATGTAATCGTAATCAGTTAATCTGGAGTTTCCTGGTCAGCACTAGTGAGGTCACCTGCCTAATACAGCCCCGCCCCCCTCCCCAAAGAAAGATGACCTTGCCTGAATTAATAGACTCTTTTCTAGAAACTCTTTTTTCACTCCTTTCTGCCTATGAAAGCCTTACATTTTATACAACTCCTTGAATCTCCTGTCTATATGCTAGATGGGATGCTGCCTGATTGAAAACTCTTTGAATTTTGGTTTTTAGCAAAGTTGATGGTAGTGATGAGTTCCTGAGAAAAGTGGGAGAAGCTGGCTAAGGGTGAGAATTTTTACCAGAGTCAGCTCTCCCAGATCTCTGTATCACCCAAATAAAGAGAGGAGAAAATAAAATATCCTTTGCATCCTCTTTGGGGGACACCTCTTGAGTCCAAGAATTTGTTCAATATTGGCATACTGCTTCTCCCAGCTGAAACCTGACAAGATATTTGAAAGGATTTAACAACTTTACTGATCAGAAATTTGGTCAAATTGGAAGCTGCCATTCAGAGCCCAAGAGAATTTTTTTACGGCTCGTGCCCTAAGTTAAATGTACCCAGAGGGAAAGAAACTTTCTAAAGTCCTTGTAAAAGGATTTATGGGTGGACCAAACTATGATGTCATTTAATTTGCAACCCAATTATTTGAGGAATTAAAAGCAATTGCCCTTATCTTAAAATCTTTGCAAACCCAGAAATGCAGTGTGGTGATTCCAGACACAGTTCAAAGTCCACCTATACTTTCCACCAGCCCCAAAACTTCCCCTATTTATCTCAGAAGTCTTGTAAGTATTGTAAATATTCTTGCCTTAGGAAACCAAAGTCCTTCTTGGAGGAAACTACATTCTTTCTTTCCCTGTGCCTTTGAGATGTAAATGTTCTACAAACTTCAGGGAGGTAATTTTTATCAGAAAGAATATGAATGGGGAGAAAAGTCATTTGAAATTTAGGCAAATGAAAAATCATGTGTTTTCTCCACAGATATTAGTAAAAAACTTTAACCATCTGAGCAGGTAAACTTAACTTATTCCAAAAACTGAAAAAAAATTTGGATCCAACTGTTCCTTTTATAAGCTAGTGAATTTTGTATTATTGGACCTTGCTCATGGTTAAAATTTTAGAATGAAAGCTATAAGATTTCTGCATCCATCTTGATAAAAATGAACTGGCACTTTAAGAGAACTGATCCAGGAGCTGGGAGGCCAATGGACAGACTTGGGCTTCCTGTTACTCTCTAGTCTTGAATTCCTGTTAAAACTATGGTTCTAACTTCCTGCAAAAAGGGTGGGGGAGGTGGTCAATGTATGTAGTAGCCATCTTAGACGGGAAGTGTAAGGCTGCATGTGGGTGGCGAGCCAGAGGTGCATGTTCTAACACTGCTGCGATGGTTTTCCTTTTTCTTTTTCCCTAATAAACACACTTTCTGGCAGACTACCAGGAAAATTTTTTGTCCAGTCGACAATCTGTATGTTTTTGCATACATGCGCGCACACACACATACACACACACAAGTTTGAACAATTAAGTTCCTGAATTCATCCTAGAAAAACTGCTACATACCTCATTGCTGAGTATCACTATAGTCACTTTCGAAGTACTCCCCTTGGGAAATTAAGCACCAATGCTAACACCTAGTCCACCCTTCAAAGCAATTTTGGAACTCTTTCTGAAGTGGCCATCAGAGCTGTCATTGTATTACCCTTGATGTCCTGAATATCATCAAAGTGTCTTCCTTTCAATATTTCCTTTATCTTTGGGTAAAGAAAGAAGTCACTGGGGGCCAGATCAGGTGAGTAGGGAGAGTGTTCCAACACAGCTATTTGTTTACTGGATAAAATCTCCCTCACAGACAGTGCTGTGTGAGCTGGTGCATTGTCGTGATACAACAGCCATGAATTGTTGGCAAAAAGTTCAGGCCATCTAACTTTTTCATGCATCCTTTTCAGCATTTCCAAATAGTAAACTTGGTTAACTGTTTGTCCAGTTGGTATAAATTCATAATGAATAAGCCCTCTGCTATCAAAAAAGGTTAGCAACATTATTGCAACAAGTCTCGAATTGAATTGTCAGACCTTGCACGAGTGTGTGTGTGTGTGTGTGTGTGTGTGTGTGTGTGTGTGTGTGTGTATTAGCTGTGTGATATTTTACCTCTGGAGTGTATTGCCAAAATTAGTCTGTAAGATCACTCTATTTAATTAGCTTAAATAAAATTACATGCTTATATAAACTAAACTCTTGGAAGTATAACAGAAACTTACCAAAATGTTTTTCAAGGTCATGCCATTGAAAATAATTCTTAGTAAATAAAAGCTATTTTAAGGCTTTTGGTTTAATTAAAGTAGGTATATCTTTAGGATTATCAACATAAAAATAACTCAGACATACAAGCTCTGACAATTAAGTTTGTGAACTTGTTGCACCGATGTTGCTAACCTTTTTTGATATCAGAGGGATTATTCGTTATAAATTTGTATCAACTGGATAAACAGTTAACCAAGTTTACTATTGGGAAGTGCTGAAAAGGCTGCATGAAAAAGTTAAATGACCTGAACTTTTCGCCAACAACTCATGGCTCTTGCATCAGGACAATGTACCGGCTCACACGGCACTGTCTGTGAGGAAGTTTTTATCCAGTAAAAACATAACTGTGTTGGAACACCCTCCCTACTGCCCTGATCTGGCCCCCGATGTCCCAATGACTTCTTTCTTTACCCGAAGATAAAGGAAATACTGAAAGGAAGACATTTTGATGACATTCAGTACATCAACGGCAATACAACGACAGCTCTGATGGCCATTCCAGAAAAAGAGCTCCAAATTTACTTTGAAGGATGGACTAAGTAAGCTCTGGCGTCAGTGCACAGCTTCCCAAGGGGAGTACTTTGAAGGTGACCGTAGTGTTATTCAGCAATGAGGTATGTAGCACTTTTTCTAGGATGAGTTCGTGAACTTAATTGTCCGACCTTCGTTTAAAACTTTTTTTCTACCTACCTAAGTTTACTAAAAGTCTAGTAAGTTCATGTTATCTCTGTTACAAAATTTTTCAGCAAGAAAAATAGCTTGAGATGCTGTATGGCTTATTGAATGTCTCAAAAAGTTTTTGTGGGTATTCTAAACATAATTGTTAAGAACAAGTAAATTAAATAGGTATAAATAAGTAAGATAAAAGATTTAGGTGAACTTTTCAAAAAGTTTCCCCGCAAACAATTTTGGTAACCTGAAGTGTTAAGGGTTTACTTACATTAAAGTTAAGTTAAATGATGAAAATTCATTGATTAGCTAGATTATTTCTATGATAAGATAAAATACTGAACCATTAATTACTGAACATAGATTTATCTATTTTTCACTTTTTGCTGCCAAGAAACTTAAAATATTTGGGTCTGTTAGTAAACATTTTGTGTCACCTTGAGAAATTTACTATGAAAAACCATATGCTTCTTAAAAATATATAAAATCTATGTTTAAATCTAATAATTAAGTCAATGAGTTTTAATATCAGAGGTAAGCTGGTGCAAAATTAAAATTTGGTTTTCTCTCTACTAAAAGCACAAAGTTATCCTGGACTACTGATCTGCTCTTGATAAGAGACTGTAAAATGTTTTTCTTTACCTTTTAAAATAATCTGACTAGAAAAAGAAGATTGTATATTTTGTCAAAATAATTTTCTATGTTTTTCAGGTCTTTGATTATTTAAGCAAGCTGAATCTTCTTTATTAAAAGAGCTAATTGTTTTTTACAACTATTTAATTTTCTGTATTTGCCTGCAAAACTTTGTCACTATAATAAATTGATAACTATTGTTTCACAGTGACCTATGAGCCTATTTGGCCAAGTGTTTTAAAACCTTTTGATATTTTTGACAAACTTCCCCAAATCAAATTCTAAATGAAGTCTTTTTAATCTCAAACCAACTTTGGAATTTTCCAGAGGGACCCTAAAACATCTCAAAAGATTTGTTCTTCCTTATAGAAAAAGATGTTAAACTAATTCAGCATATTGGATATATTAAATTAAATTATATGGGAAGCATTGTCAACAAAGAAGTAATTTACTTAAGTCTTTTTTATATTGTTTTATATAGGTATATGTTATGAGTATTCCAGAAATTGTGTGAAATTCCTGTAAATCTGATATGTCCCAGTATAATGTTGTCAGTCATATTATTACTTTAAAATGTGTGCCACAGAAACAACCAAACTTCTTTGTAAATTTCATTATAACAACTCTCATCAGATCTTTTATAATGGGCATTTTTAAGTCTTTTGTCATTTATAGAGAATTATTGTTTTACCCTGATGCTTTGCAAAGGTGTTCTTACAAAGTACTTCATCTTCAAGCCACTGATGGAAAGGACTCTGATAAAGGTTTCTGATAACTTCAAGAGAAGAAAACTGAACTGGGTAGGAATTTCTAGGAGTAATGGAAAAACTGGATTCAGTCAGAACAAGAATTAATGAAATGTGACTAAATAAACTAAGAAGAATGATTATAAGTTTTATGAAGCTTTGCTCATTCTTTAATGTTTTATTTTTACAGATTTAAGAAAACCTTTTCTCTTAAACTGTCTATGACATACAACAATTTGGTAAAGTATACCTTCTTAAACAAGGATGAAATATTTACTTTTTCTCCCTACCTGATCCTTCCAGAATTCAGAAACTTTTATGTATTCTTTTCATAGAATTAGTTATTTCATAGAATTAGAATTAGGCAATACAATTAGTTATTTGCATAAATTCAATAAAAATCTTTTATCCTTGTAACAAGCCTCTAAAATATCAACCTACTGCCTTGTTTACAAGGTGACAACAAAGCAGTCTTAAAAAGAGCTTATTTATATAGTTAATCACTATTCTTGTTGTATTTATGTAAATAATCAAGCCAAGTCTAATGAAAACAAATTAGTTTTACAGTGATTATTCTTGAAAAAAAATGGGGATAATTGTAGGGAGAAAATTATGTTTGCCCCTTTGTCAATATTAGATTCTAATTCTGTTAATTGTCTTTCAGGTCTTGTTACATACCTGTAAACTGGATTGGATCCTGAATTCTCGTTTCCAAAAAAAATCTGGCTATAAATCTCCGAACTAATGTTTTCAATTTTCTCCCGCCCTTCTGATTTGGAATCACTAAGAACAAAGTCTGACGTTGACTCTCCTTGGAAGGGACTACATCCGATCCTCCTCACTACCCAGATGGCAGCCAACCTTCAGGGACTTGAACCTTGGACATGTATCTCACAGCTGAAGAACTCTCCACCTGACATCTGGCCCTGTATAGATACTGGAGACCTCCAAATCAAATTGACACTGAGGTAGACTACTTCTTCCGAAGACACTGGATCAAGACCTCATAATTTAAACATGAAACCGGTTTTGCTTCCCTTTCTTTACTTTACTCTGGCATTGGTCTGAAAAGATAATGCCATTATCTGTATCTCCCAGGCCATTGCTAAATGGGGGGTAGCCTCTGGAAATTAGAACAACTTTAATTTTCATACCAGGAGAAAACCTAACTGACCCCAGGCTTCAATGGGCAAATGTAGCAGAATCCCTTCAAATGAATCCATTAACAGTAGCACCTTAGAGGAAGTGGTTTGTGCCCTGATAGGATATATCTTTGACTGTGGTGGTTATCATTCTCTTGGGCCTCTAAATGCCTAGATGGCTGGCATATAACCAGGCAATCCCTCTTAGGTTATCTAACTGCCCCTAACAGCCCACAAATAAACTGAGACACCTCACAGGTCAACTTCCCTGAATTCACATTACGGAGTTAGAAGGACCCACCAGGAGGCATTCAAGATTCAAAATTAGCTTTCTTTGTAGATCACTGCCCCCCTGGCTAGGAGTAAGTATAAATGAGGCTGTGATCAGGAACCTCTCCTTAACTCTGGAAGATGTTACAGAATCTGCTAAAGCAATAGCTATCCAACGAAAATTCTTAGATTCTCAGGCCAAAGTTGTTTTTGATAATACTTAGGATAGCTTTTGATTATGTTTTAGCTGAGCAAGGAAGTGTCTGTTCTATGGCCAACACTGCCTGCTGTACCTGGATTAATACTTCTGGGGAAGTTAAAACCAGTTACGCAGGATTACTGAGTAAGCCACTTGTACTAAAACGATGTCCTTCAATGGGAGTCATCTTTGACTTATTTGATTTTAATTGGTTTTGGTCTTGGGGACTATACTCAAAAGTGCACTCCAGACATTAGAAATTTTCCTGCTTATAATAATTATAATAATCTCCCTGCCACATTATCGTGTTTCCCCAAAAATAAGACCTAGGCAGACAATCAGCTCTAATGCATCTTTTGGAGCAAAAATTAATATAAGACCCAGTCTTATATTATATAAGACCCAGTCATTATATTATATTATGTTATGTTATGTTATATTATATTATATTACATTATATTATATTATATTATATTATATTATATTATATTATATTATATTATAAAGACCCAGTCTTATATTATAGCAAAACAAGACCAATCTTCTATTAATTTTTACTCCAAAAGACGCATTAGAGCTGATTGTCTGGCTAGGTCTTATTTTCGGGGAAACACGGTATATTCTCTCAATAGCTTTAAATGTATATTTGCAGTCAATAACCACAAAGTAGGTGATCTCCCTAAGACTGGAATGTTAGAAAAGAAATAAAGAGAATGACCAACTTAAAATTTGTGCACCTGAAGTCTTGGCCAGTGAACATCAGAGATGAAGCAAAAAAAATCATGACCGGTGAATACCACACAAAGGATCGACAAAACTGCGAGAATTTTAGGATTGTAGCGGGCAGTGGTGTTAATGCATTAAATTATGATCATATCTCTCAGCTAAACTGAAAGTCTGAAAAAAAGAGGGCAATTGTTTAAAAAAGAGACAACAGGGCCCAAATGGAGCAGACTGTGTTAAGCCTATGTCACCAAAGCAAGACTTAATACCTAACCTAACTGCAGTTTCAGTCCGTCCCAGGAATATAATCTTAACCAGTCAATCTGGAATTTCGTGATCAGCACTACCGAGGTAATCTGCCTGATAGAGCCACTCCCTTCCCCAAAGAAAGGTGACCTTGCCTGAAATAATCCACTGCTTGCTAGAAAATCTTTTTACCTCTCCCTTCTGCCTATAGAAGCCTTATATTTTGTACAGCTCCTTGGAGCTCCTTCTCTATTTGTGAAATTGGATACTGCCCAATTCATGAGCCGTTGAATAAAGCCAATTTAATCTTTAAGTTTACTCAGTTGAATTTTGTTTTTTAACAAGGTTTATTTCCTGTTGTTCACCCTTGACAAGTCTGGGACTTAATCAGCTATTCCCTTATGATAAAAGAATCATCGATGCTGACAGGGAGCCATGTCAATCATCAACATGCCAAGGACAGCTACTTCACAGCCACTCCCAGGAGGTGAAGTATAGGATGGCACCACTACCTCTCCTGGATCCAAAGAAGGTGCTGACAACCCTGCATTGTTTCCTTTTGTCCAGGAGTCATTTTCCTAATTATTGACACATGAGATCAGGTCATGGATGAACTTCCACAGTCCCTTTAAAAATAGGGCTTCCCTCTAAAATATCTTCTTTCAGCTCAAGGAAGTGGGGTCTAGGCTCCTCAGAGTTTGGCCCTCATCTTGCCTTCTGGTTGAGGTGTAGTGTGAAATGGTACAATCAGTGGCTTGTGGGTTGCAAGGTGACTTCAATTCAACAGCGACACTTTCCCTCCCCTCTGCCACTGTTCCAGGAATGCCCAACTCTCACTCTGTAACAAATATGTTTGCTACTTCTGCTGATAGAGCTGCAAAGGCAATCACCCCCTGTCTGAGACCCAGGCCTCCCTCCTCATCCATACTTCACCCCACAGGCTTCCTGGCAGAAACAGGGGGCAGGATGCACAGCGTAATAAATTCTATTCACTGCTGAGCTGAAGGATAACAGATGGATAGGTTTCCTCGTGCAATTTCCACTTCACTTGGTTTGGGTATTAAGTAGCAGAAGGGTGGTTTCTTCTTGTGCAATTTTCAAACAGATGAAACCAGAGGGAGGGTTTGCGAAGCTGGGAGGAAAGTGAGGGACTTGACTGTCCTTTAGAGAAAGCCAAATGAACAGGATGCCCTGAAAACCCTGTGAAAGATTCAAACTTGTTTCTGCTGCTAGATAGGAGTCAGTTCTTTCATCCAAAGATGACTGCTCATCCCAACCAGGCATGGCAAAGGAAACGATCATGGGAGGCCAGACAGTCTGTTGTTCATGTTGTTATACTGTTATGGTGATTGCAGTACAAATTCTCAGGGTGGAAAAAAAGGTATAATGGCAGATTGTGTGATTATACCCATACTTATAATTAAGCTGTTACAATACAGACAAGCGCCTGCTCTCTAATGTCACCAACAGAAACCTCTTTGCTTGGAAAGAAAAGTGACTCGCTCTGGCAATTAGAAGGAGTTCCCCACAGGACTTCATTTTGAAACCTTATGACTACTCCAGTAGGAAGATGTGTTGCTTGCTTGAATTACAGGGAAAGTACAGAGATCCAGAAGCAACCACCTGATCTCCCAGTATAGGATGAGGTACTGGTTAGAGAAGGAATTATTACCATCCCAAATAACCTCTTTACAATGCACAAAGGACTGGCTCCTGCAGAGCATTTTATCATGGTGTTTATATCCAACTCGGTGGGGCAAGTTGGATCTGTGGTTTCCATTTTAGGGCTGAGAGAGGAGAAAGAGAGAATAAGAGAGAGAGGACATACCCAGCAGGCAACAGGGCAAATTGGTGTCCAGCTGGGACTCCTGGCCACCTGCCAACATGGCTATTTCTATTGGATGTCACTTGCCTGGTGGTAAAGTGGGTGGTTTCTGCCTGAATAGTCCTCAAAAACTGTAGACTGGGTTGTGATGAGGTTTTTTCCAGTAACTTTGAACATTTTTCACTTTCAAGGGAGTCAAAGGAGCTTCTCTCTCTCTCTCTCTCTCTCTCTCTCTCTCTCTCTCTCTCTCTCTCTCTCCCCCCTTTCTACCCACTCCTCTCTGATTACTAGGTCTTATTTTCTTTCCTCTGGCAGCCATCTTTCCTGCTAGACATTGCTCTGAGAGAGTTGACTGCTCTCACCTGCAAATATGTGTGTGTGGGGCACTCGTCAGGTAATCCATAATGCAGTTGATATAAACACTCTTCAGAGAGGAGTGCATTACTCTGTGTAGCAGGCAGCTGTTGTGGGATTTGCACATAGAAGCCCTCCTTCTTTGGTACAGTGTAAACTTGAAGAAGACTTTCATTTGAGGGACAATTCATTATGAGGCAATTATTTTCAGTTCATTGGTGGTTTTCTTAGAAGTTGTGTAACCTCTCTGTGTACCGTTTCCTTATCTGCAACTCCAGGTAATACCTATCCACCTCCAGAGAGACATCTTGAAGACTAATTAGTTAATGACATCTGTGAAGTGTCTTGAAGATCCAAGGCACAACACATGTGGTAAGAATTAATAACAGTGTATTCACATAAAAATCATTCTTAGGTGCCAATGCTTAGGTGTCACTTTGAGTGATTTTTATAATCATTTAGAACATATGATGAACACCAAATATTTCTGAATTAAAAAATAATGACCACTTGGTTGAAATGTTGAGGAAGAAATGGTGGAAGGATTACACAACAGGGTAGAGAGTTGATGGGGGGAAATATCAAAGTGAGAGTGAACAAACAGGGGTCTTTGGGGGGCCACTTTCCTAAGCTCTTGGAGAGGACACTTAACATTTTGCCTGCCCAGTATTCCTTCCCTCTTCTGATGGTTGTTGCACCTCCTTTGGGGATCCACCTTCCCCACTTTCAGTCTGGTTTGCATAGGGGTGGCCTGTGATCCACATTTATATCTGTGAATAAATTCTGCCTCCTTGGTCAAAGTGATTTGTTCAGTGACTTCTGTGTAACACAAGTAGCTCCAACCAGAGAAAAACCCCAGCACGACTGTTGAGACTGTTGGTAACAGAACATCATGTTAGGTGAGAGGCACCAGGGAAATTGTACCACCAACAGGGGAGAAATTACAGAAGAGTCAGGCCAACCCAAATAAAGGACATAATAAAGTACCAAGGCCTGGTATAAACTCATTTGAGCCCTGCCTTCATTTGTTCCTGGACTTTCAATTGTATGAGTCAATAGTTTCCTTTTTCACAAACAAAATTTAAATTCTGTTGAGTCTGGGTTTTGGTTGCTGGCAACTGAAAGAATCTTAACATATAATTCTCATCAACCGTTTACTTGGACGTTTATTTCCAAATTAAAAACAACGGAAACTGATCCATTGAGCTTCCTTTTTCCATTACTTTTTCTTCCCTGTGAAAGTCAGATCGCATGAATTGTCTATTCAGGGATAAAGTCCTCATTACACGTCCCCTATATGCAAGGTGTTAGGAGAGAAACAAAGATAAAGAAGATGTGGTCCCCATTTTCAAAAAGTTAAGATTTCATTTGGGGCATATAACATGTATTTAAGGTATAATCATGTATATTAAATAGGGTCTCAATAATTTATTTTAGAGCTCTCAGAGGTGAGAATCATTACAAACGTTTGAGAGGGGGATTATAAAAACAACCCCCTCTCAAATGTTTGTAAGAGCAGACACTTAAACATTGGAGAAGACAGTAGAGGCGGAAATCAGGGAAGAAGCATTCTAGCTAGGAGAGACAGTGTGAGCGAGGGATGGACAGTATGAGCAAGGCAGGGACAGGGGAATCCTGGACAGGGAATGGTAGGATAATAGATGGAGTATAAGTCAACAAGGGGAAATATGGCTGGAAAAATTAATTTATCCCAGATTGTGGAGCGTTTCTGTGTCAGGCCTGGGAGTTTAATTTTATCCTTGAACAGCAAGGATCTGTGGAATTTTATTGCCAGAGAAGAAAGATGATTATAGCTGCACATGGATTGAAAGGGGAAAGAGATGACAGCTACTGAGTCTTCTTTGAAGATTATTGCAATAATCCAGGTAAGAGATAATGAGAGCCTCAAATGATTACTTAGGATGGTAGACGGAGATTGAAAAAGAGGCTGGGATGAATGGGAAAGATATTGTGAGAGTAGAGTGAACTGATTTTGGCCAGTGGATGTAGAAACAAAGGAACTTAATGGTTTTTGATCTGGTGAATGGGAAGATACCATACGATGAAGAGAATGAGGAAGTACAGGAAGAATGCTCTGTGGGTGAGGTGGCTTTGTCTTCTTCACTCTCCCAGAATTCCCTTCCCTGTATGGTTTTGGGTGAGTGTTGGCCATAAGACATATGTTCCCTGAGCATTAGAAGTGGAAGTGAAGCAGAAGCATTTTATGTTCGGAAGCTTGGTGCAGAGTGCCAGAACTGTGACAGCTCATGGGTATCATCCCCGATCTACCAGCCCACCTTGCTGATGTGGGGTCATACATAGATATGCGTTTCCTCCTGCTCCTCACAGATCTCCTCCTGCAGCTTCTTCATGGCCTAGGCCAAGTGCAAATACAGCTATGGAAAAGGGCACCAGCTTCTGCTGCAAATGAGCCATGGCGGCAGTTGGAGGCAATGAGACTGATCCGGGTTCTAGTTCATCCACGTGGTTACCCTTGTCCTTGACCGCACCCCATTTTCCTTTCCAACGACCAATCTGGCTGACCCCTAGGACTTCAGGCTGAATACCAAGCACAGAAACAACAGCATTGCAGAACTTCTCCACCAGCTCCCATGATTGTGGAAGGTCTCCTCTCCACACTACATCCTTTATTCTGCTACGCACACTCATTGTGGTTCTGCTTCTCTAATTAGACTCTAACTGATTCAGTGGGGTCAGGAGATATGAATCTATTCTCTTTAAACCTCTTGAACTTGAAATGTTGGTGGAAATGTATATGGCAGACAGACAGTTGGAATGATGGGCATGGATTCTGAGACGGCAGTCAGGACTAGAGAGAGCAGCCAGACAGTCTTACACATGGAGATGATAAATCAAAGCTAGAACAGTGGCTGGAGCTGTGGAGGCAGACAGCGTAGACAGAGAAGAGAAGAAGGCTTTGGATAGTGCCTATACCACCGGACAGAGGGAAGAAAAGAAACAGGGAACCAAACTGAAATTAACAAAGAGGCCAAATGAAACCAAGAAGAGCACATTTATAAAACCCAGAAGAAAAGGTTTCTGAAGGAGTTGGTGGTGCCAAATTACAGCACAAAGGACAGGTACTCTCTTTTCTCTATTGTTGAACTTAGCATTATAGAGGAAACCTTGAACATTATTTAGTTCAACTCTTATTTTACAAGAGAAAGAACAGAGGCCCTTGAGAGCTTTCTTGAGGTAATGAGCTAGTTTGGGGCAAAACTAGAAAGAAAATCCAGTTCCGCTTGTGTTTTGCTACTATACTATTCTTCCTCTTCTTGTTTATGATGCTGCTAGAATCAATGTGACAATATTGAAACATATTGAGTCCCCTGAAGGAAAGATTTAATGATAATGCTGACATAAATTTCAATATTACCTTGTCTCTATGGTACACAAAGCACTTTAAATCGATTATGCTTTCTCAAAAGTGTCATCTACCACAGGAAGGGAGCAAATACTTTTATTCTTCTTTGATAAAAGTATAAACCGAGAAACTGAGTCATACTGAGGTCAACTGCTGTGCAATCACGACAGCGCCCTTTGAAAATAAATGCACCTTAAATGCTTTTGAAAACGAGATTACATGAGCATCACTGACATTTCCATTACGGACAGTTATCTTTTGAAAGAATAGACTCCCTACCCTACCTCCCTACAATTACAGCAATCACTGGGTGGCTGGTGAAACCTGTTTCCTTGCCTTATACTTACCAATTCATGTGCAGTCTTCATATTTTTATATAATGATATGCACTGGGAGCCTAGTACGTGTGCAAGAAATGTTCTTGACTTAAGTATTCTCAAAGGTGTTTTTTCACTTCTGTGATCTACAGAAATGGGGAATAGGAGGAATGCCTCTTCAAGACAATTTCTTTATATCTTATTCATCAGTAGCTTGGACAATGCGCCCACACAAATGTCCTGGAATGTTGGCAAAGCAGCGATGGGGCAGGCTGCGTTTCATCTCCTAGATAGTGATTTGGATATTTGGTTAAAATTTGCTCACCACCCATGGTGCTGGATCAGATGGAGTGAAACGAATAAAGAATAACAGTTGGTGATGTGAGGCGGGGACAGAGAGCCTAGAGGATATCAGCCTGGGAACAAAAACAGATTGAGGGGTTACCATGTGCCCACGGGCCACGTCCACTTCTCCTGAGTGGCTTTTGTATTTATCAGGCTGTATAGGATTTTAGGAGAAATAATATGTTTTAAAGTTCTTACTATGTGCCAGGAACTTTGTTATACTTACCAGGCACAAGATACTTTGGGTTTCCTTTCCTAGTTTCTCTCTGTAGACCTATTACCTCATTCTAAGTCTATCCATCTACTTAGCTAACTTACAAAGATAGAAGGCACGGATAGATAAAAATGCACAAGTCTAGTAAGGAACATATACTAAAGATCAGTCAGAAAGTGGAGGCATGGCTACGAAGGTATTACTGTCTCAAGAAGGGCTGCCTGTCAGCTAGCACAGAATGAAAGCTCATTGACAAAGGCAGGCCACCCCTTTGCAGCTGTATTGATTTCCTTTCTTGCTTGCAGGCAGTTTACTGCTGTTCCATGTACACACTGTTCCATGTACACGCAGCACAGCTGTTGTCCCTGCAGTGTGTTGCTGGGAGGGGAGGATCATAATCACCCCTGACTGGTCCCGTCCCTTCCTCTCTCTCTCCCATCCTTTGTGTCTGCAGTTTAGACTGCCTTTTGTCATTTGTGCCAGTGGAGTTTTCAAAAGCAAGAATCTCGCTTCCTTTGGCCACTCGGAGAGCATACAGTATATTTGATGTCTGAAACATCAAACAAATGCTTGTGCTCACGGTGCAGAAATAATCCCAGACAAAAGAAGAATGTGGCCGTGTGGAGAATATGAAAGAAACGGGGATGGGAAACTACCAGTCAACTCAAAGAAAAGGCTATTGCACCAACCCAGTTCACCCATGAGAAATAGGAAGCATGAGGCTCAAGAATCTGCTCAGCGCTCTGCCCCCAGCCACCCTGGAGAGTGACATGCCAAGGAAGGAAAGCTGCTCTTCTCCTGCATCTTTAGTTGCACCCCTTTATCTCATTTGCAAGCAGAGTCTTGAGCAGTCTCATAAATGTTCCTAAAATTAGGTATGGCCATTTAGTGGTAAACACATATATGCAGACCTCCCGATGGAAGAAACTGATCCTGCTCTTGCTTTCTACTATAAAGGCCAAGTTACTCAGTGTCTGGGGAAGCAGAGTGCAATGTTCTTCATTCCCTCCTGTGCCCGTACTGCTGTTGGGTTCACAGAAAGGCATGGGAGTTGACAGGAATCTGTGGGATTTCCTCTTCAGCATCTGGCTTCTGGCCATTCTCTCCCACCCCCATCTGCCTGTTCTTTCCCCAGCGTGGCAGCTGGTTCAGTGACGCAGCCAGAAGAGTTAAGGGGTGAATTAATTGGAAGAGGAGGGCAGCAAAGCCAGGGCAGAGAAAACAGTGCAAATCAAAGGGGTTTATCTCCCTGGAGGGCTGCTTGTGGGACTGAGTCATGCTCACAATAGCAGTTCAAGTTCACCTTGTGGGAAGGAAAAGAGGTGTATTAATGGCTCTGTAGGAAGAGGGGAGGAGAGAGAAAGAGGGATAGAAAATCAAAAGAGAGAGAAAAAAAGAGAGAGACAGAGAAAGAGAGAGAGAGAGAGGTGCAAATCCAAACGTCGATGTGTAGACATAGTGAGGAGAGCCTGCTGGCTGACAGGGTGATTTATTGGATTCTTCCAGTTAATCACTGCCGGCCTGTGGCCAAACGGATCTCCAGCAAAGCTGAAAGGCAGCCGAGGGAAACAGTCTTATAAGCATAAAGCCGCATAATGGTGTTCAATGAAGTGTGAGACTTTTAGTTCAGTCTCGCTGAGCCGGCCGCACCGCCGGAATGTCAAAGAGGGATTGTGGGTGGAAAAATTATGGATTTAAACTGCTAGCTGTAAATGAGGTCAATATGTCTGGTTCATAAACAGTCCGAGCCTATTCCAAGAATGCAGTGAGGGGGAAAATTAGCGTGAAGCCAACACTGTAGACAAACCTCATTGAGATATAATTGCAGCTATAAATACAAGCGAAAAGCTTACCGAGTGCAATAAAATACAGACACGCTTTTTTATGCCCCCTTCTTCTTCCTTCTTTGAATCTATGCATTTGTTAAGGGTCGTGCATCCCTGATGCCCCCCTCCATCTCTCCCTCCCTCTCCTAGTGACACCCAGTGTTGCAATTAATTGAGTGTTCTTGATCTCCCATTCCATTTTATTCAGGCAAGTTTGGAAAAAAATCAAAAGAGCACATCTAAAGCATTTTCTTCCCTTTTGCTTTTCTATTTGAATCAGGTTGAAATGTGTGGAAAAAAAAAAAGCAGCGTTTATTTTTTTTACGAAGGGGAAAAAATCCAAGTAAAAAGCCTTTTTAAACTAATACATCTGTTAGATCATTTGAATCTCAATTTAATGAAGGGACATCAAAGGTCCCCGTAGGATCCTACGGTGGGGATTCTTTCAAGGGCTACCTGGTCTTGGCTCATGAAACATTGACTCAAAAATTAATGTGTTTTTTTTTTCCCTTCCTTTTTCTTAAACTCCAAAGACTCTCATTACTGTATTTTGTACTCGAGCTCAAAGGACAAAGGACAGACATTAGCAAACTTGCTTTGCCCAGTTTAAAAGCCGATACAGTAATAAATTGAAGTCTAATAGCTCTGGTCAGGCTGTCTTTCCCCCTAAACCAATTGATTTAAATGGCAGTAATTTGGCCAGTGAGGCTAGTCCTGTTTAAATTAAACCCATTAATATAATAGCACAAGTCCTGAATGAAATCCATCTGCAGAAAAGGCTCTACTGGTCAGTAGTTTCATAACTGCCAGGGGATATCCTGAAACACCCAGAATCCTACAAACAAAAATTACAGATTACAGCCAGGACCTTGGAAGTCTCCTGCAGAGGGAGGGAGGGAGGGAGAAGAAAGAGGGAGGAAAGGAGGGAGGGAGAGACAGAGAGAGAGAGAGAGAGAGAGAGAGAGACAGAGAGAGAGAGAGAGAGAGAGAGAGAGAGAGAGAGAGAATGCACAGGATATGAACAAAATAGTGTAAGCACATACATTCAAAGCAAGTGAGAAACCGACCTGAAGTTTTCAAGGGAAATGACCTTGGTTATTAGTAACAGTGAAAGGTTAATTTCTACTAATAACAACAAGCAGTGTTCCTGTGGGAAAAGCACTCAGCATCCTTTTTCTCTTCCCCTGTCCCATCTGACTAAGGAGGAATTTTCTCCCTTTAACTGTTCTGCCTAGACCTCATGGCCCAAACAGAAAAAAAATAGTTTTTTCAATGCGGGAACATAAATCAAAAGGACAAAAAAAAAAATGTCTCTAAGCACAGAATTCGATCTTCACAGCTGAAGGAGTGTGTGTGTGTGTGTGTGTGTGTGTGTGCGCGCGCGGTTCAGCATTGGCCTTTAAGACAACATCCCTGCCACATCCACATCTGATATGGAGTCAGTTTACATTAAGGTGGTCCAGCGAGTGAGCTTTGGATTTGGGACTCAGGAATGCAGCTGCCATTTTCATCACCGAGCCTGAGTCAGTGTATAAACCCCAGCAAATTGTCTGCCATCTGTTCAAAGGGAAGCGATGCTTCCTAAACAGACCAGAGAGAGCTCAAACTAAAAGGCTATGTCATTGTGGGGACTTCAGCATTTACGGATATTTGAAGGGTGACAGTAAAATAATGCCACGCATGTTCACATGGTAGCCAATGAAAGAAACGTAATCATTTTATGGGCGCACTGTGAATCCAACACTTCAAGAGCCAGTAGGAGGAGATATGGGTCTGACAGGAGGACCAGACATTAGGGACCGGAAGTTCCAGGTTTTAGCTGGTCGCTCTCATTAAGGTAAGCATCTTAATCTGAGTATTCCTCCTCATTTAAAAGGGGCAGGGTGGTGGGGCACGGGAGGGGGATACCTACTCTGCATTCTTTACAGACTGTTGCTAGAATTAAATGAGAGAGTATATGGAAAAGTACTTGGTAACCTATAAAATATTTAGTATGTACAAGATATTAGTAGTGGTAGTCATAGGACCATTATTAGGTTTACTAACAAGGCAGTAACTTATAAGTATATTAAATCATAACAGAAGATTGCAGACATTCATGCAACCTTTATTGGATGCCTGTCATGTTTGGGATACAGTGATAGGGTCCATCACATGTGCTACGTCATTTACTCCTCATGGAACCATGCGAAGTAAATATTATTATCCTTTATTTTATAGGTGAGGAAACTTAAGCTTAGAGACTTTGGGTCATTGCTCTCTGCTCTCCAAATAATAAGTAGGGGAAGTGGAATTCGAATCTAATTCTTCTACATTGTTTTAATGTTCTTTGCAAATGATATTCCCCTCCCTCAGAATTGCCACCCCATGGCTTTACCCAACTATTTGTGCTTCCTTTAGCCCCGTGGATCTCAACATTGAATATGCATTAAAATCACAAATATGGCAAATTCAGATTTGGCCATGTGGAGGGAGGGCTCAACACAGGAGAGATGGTGCCCACCTGCTGGCTGCACAGGAAGAGCCCACCTGCTGTTCTACACAGAGAAAATGGTCCTCACTCTAAAGCCACACAACTCAGTCTCTCCCTGTATGGAGTGACTTGACACCTCCCAAGTCACTGTCCTTCCTCTAGAGCCGAGGCACCTAGAAAAGTACCTGGAATGCAAGAGATACTCAGTAAATTTCTTGAAGATTCCAATTTTATTCTGTCTGACCTCTTAAAGGGAAAAAATAATACTTAGAAGCTATTGGTGTCTATTTCTGCCACAAGGAAGGGAAGACAGAAAGCTGGTTTGCAACAACAGCAGAATGAAGCAGGCATGTAGAGAGAAGCAAAGAATTAGGCATTTCTTTGTCCCCTATAGTAGTCCATCATCTTAATCCAGGTTAATTACGATCGTATTCTGACTTTGAGTGTCAAGAGACAATACCTAGATCCTTATAATGAACTAGTTTTCATCTTTTAAAAAAAAATCACAAATACATTTATTTGCTTGTTCGTTTTTAATAATGATGTTTAAGGCTGACTCCACAGTTTCTGAACAGAGAGTTCTGTGTTGGGCCCAGAGTCAGAAATACACAGTGGTTTAGCCTATCAAAAGAAAAATTAGAATGAATACTCCACTGCTCCTTCCAAACTTGTGTGTTTTTCTGCACGATTAGAACACACACACACACACACACACACACACACACACACACACAAACACACACAGAGTTTACAAACAAGGAAAAGTGCAGATTTCTGTGACTGCTTTTAAAACGAAGTCCTTAACCAGCAAAACAACAGGATGTCACAGATCTTCCCTAACAATTGCTTCCCTTCCCTTAGGCACAGTTCAGCTAAGATAACAATATTGCTTATCCTCTTAATGTGGATCACATGTGGGTATGTCATAAAGCATCAAGGTCCACCCTCTGGGTGACATACTCTCACACTCAGGTGGTGCTGTACAAGATGTAGTGGGTGGGGCATTCTCCAGGTGAGAGGTCAGGAGCAAGAGCAGGGCGCTCACTGAGTCCATGTCAAACTGCTATTTAGAGAAATACCTTTGCTGTCTCTTTCTTCATGGAGTGGTAAACACAGTTCCTACCTTACCTGGCTACTCCTGCATCTCCCAGGGTTATTATGCCAGCATTGATCCTTCTCTGAGAAATATCAGTCAAATCTAAATGGTTGGTCCTTCAGATTTATAGTATACATTATACAGATTCTAGGAGGTGGGCAGAATACATATTTTTAGTCTATATTTCATTAATAATGAAATAGGAGATGTATGACTTGCCCACAGTCACAGAGCTAAAATACATTATAGGTGAGACATGTTCCTTATAAAACAAATATTTATTGAATAACTACTATATCCCATGCAGTGTTCTCAGTCCTGGGAAAGGTGCTATCATGAAACTTACATTTTTGTTGGGGAAAGGAAGGTGATAAGGCAATAACAAACAAATGTATAATACGTGGAAGAAGAAAAGTGCTATGAAGAAAATTAAGCGGGACTAGAAATAGAGGATGATGAAAGATGCGGTTTCATACAGGGTAGTCAGGGATATTCTCTGCTATGCGATAGTATTTGAATAGACCTGACTGAAGTGAAGGAGGTAGCTGAGGGGAATAGCATTTTAAGCAGATGGATCAGCAAGTGCAAAATCCCTGAGGCCTGGTTGTGCTTGTCTATTTAGGGGTTTCAAATGAAGTGTCCTAATATGAATTCCATATTCTTTCAGTTACTCAGTATAGTCAATGTGAATGTTGCATGTTCTAGCGTATGGTTTTGTCCTCAATCTGTGCCCATAGTCCAGGTATATATGCAGATCTTCTAAGGAGAAAGACAGGAGTGCACATCCTTCCCCCCAGCCGTGAAAAAGGATGACTTGGAATGGTCATGGCTCAGTAGGGAAAAGGGCCATTTTGCTCCCGCCTGCCTTTCCTCTCTGCCATGAGTTACGTTCCACTCATTATAAAACCAGAAGATTTTGCTTCCTTTTATGAGCTTTTCTCATGGGTAGATTGGTTTGCTATGGAACCAGTGAGGGGGAGTTGTGGGGTGGGGGGGGTGTCAAAAGCCATAAAGAGCCTTAGTTCACAGCCAAGTCTTGGCCACTGCCAAGATCTGGGCTCTGCCATTTGAGGAGTCATGCAAATGTCATCTAAATAGCAGTGGAAATACAGCAAGTTTCACAATGCTTTGGGTTAGTTCCCACTGCCTGTGAACCACCATCTCCATCGAAGAAGACTCCTTATTTTAGAAACCATTGCCCTACTCTATCTTTTCACTCCTCAACCTCAGCCACGATTTAAGCCAAAATGCTAACCAAAAAGCTAGGAAACACAGAGCCTGCGGGATGACTGTAAAGTAACAAACACGTAGTTATATTATGGGTCAACTTTACCTAATTAATAGAACTATTAAGATATCCTTATAATACTAGTGAGCCTTTCTTTAAATGTTTTTCATATCCTACCGTTAACATCTAATATCATAATTAGAATCAATGTTTGTAAAAATTTGCTTGGAAAATCATTCTTACCAATACAGATAAGCCCATATATGCCTTGCAATAAATGATCGCTTAAAACGCTGTGCTCCATGCACCATTTCGCAAGAATCTTGAAATATAACCTATATTTTTGGTCTTGAAGGACACAGAGATCCATTTTTCCATCACCCAGGTGGTCTCTTCATGTGGCAGAAGCTTACAAAATGGTTGGTTACACAATCTCCAATTTTAAAGAACTCATTTATTAAATCATTCTAAAAACATAGATTGTAACTTGCTTCACAGGCTTTTTGCTGTTTAAAACTCTACCTCTCCTCTACCTCAGTATTTCTGAGAAATTGGTCAGGAAGAAATTGATCAGGAAAGAACACTCCTAGATTTGCAAACCTCTGTCCTAGCCGGCTCTGTCTGACACTCCACAACTTCAGGCACCATTTCAGCCAATAGCTAACTTTCAAGACACACAGCTAGGCTTTCTCCTTTCCCTGCCTTGAATTCCTCAATGTATGTTTGTTTTATTCCATTTCATATACAGAGGTTTGGCTTCATCACGTTCCCCAGTTCACAGTGTACTCGTCTGATCTGTGCAGGCAGTCTCTGTATTGTTTCTTTCTTCCTTTTCCTTACCCATCACATTCACCCCTCGTGAGGCAACCCTTCTCATCAGTTTAACGGACATCATTTTGTTGGACGTTACATGTGCAACGCACATTACATGTCTTTGTAAGAGAAGCCTTGTTTCCTGCACACATTTTTAATTTCTATAAATATTATTTTCTGGTATCTCACAACTTATTTCCCTTATTAACTCAGCACCATTTAAAAAAATTAATAGATTACTTTTGAGAGCAGTTTTAGGTTACAGAAAAATTGAGTGGAAAGGACTGAGTTCCCATAAATTCCCTTTCCATCCCTTCCCCCCCCCCCATGCTTACAGATTCCCTATTATTCACAACTTGCATTCGTGTGGTTGATTGTTTACAATTCATGAGCTAATATTGAGACATTATTATTAACTAAAGACAATAGTTTACATTAGCACTCACTCTTGGTGTTGTCCAAACACATTCTATGGGTTTGGACAAATGTATAACGGCATATATCCATCATTACAGTATCACACAGAATAATTTAACTGCCCTAAAAATCCCCTGTGCTCTGCCTGTCATCTCCTCCACCCCCAGCCCCTGGCAACTACTGGTTTTTTTTAATTCTCTCCCTAGTTTCACCTTTTCCAGAATGTCATATACTTGGAATCATACAGGATATAGCCTTTTCAGACTGGCTTCTATCACTAAGCAGTGTGCATTTAAGGTTCTTCCAATTCTTTTTGTAGCTTGATTTCCTTTTAGCTCATTTCCTCTTAGTACTGAATAATATTCCATGACATGGATGTACCACGGTTTGTTTAGCCATCCTCCTGTTGGAGGACATTGATTGCTTCCAAGTTTTGGCACTTATGAATAAAGCTGCTATAAACATTCACATGTAGGCTTGTGTGTGGACCTTGTATTTTAAAGGTCTATTCATGTTGTTATTTGTACAGTCAATATACACACATAAATGTGGCTGCTATCCCATTCTCCATAATACTCTGTCATGTGTGCCCACTACATTTCACTATCCTCTCTTCCAATGATGGGTACCCATGTTGCTTTCAATTCTCTGTCACTAAGTGATCATCCCACGTCTCCTTATGGTCCTATCTAAGAATTTCTTTATCATATATATTTGGGAGCAGAATGTATTTCTGAGTGTGCATAGATTTGACTAGGTTGTATCAGTTTGCTCTCCAGAATGGAAGAAACAGTCCTTTCTTTTCTGCTGCTGGGCATGAAAATCCTGGTTTCATACATCTTCACCAATACTTGCATTTGGCCAGCTAAATTGTATCCTTCTTGTGGGTATAAAAAGTTAACTCATTGCACTCTTAATTTACGTTTCTCTGATTCTAAGTTTGAGCTCATTCATTAAACTTTTGAGCTCTCTCTTCTCTAAATTGCACATTTATGTCCCTTTAACATCTGTCTTCTCTATGGACAACATGTCCTTGTGGTTATTTGATGGGTCTACATTCTCTGGAATGCCTTACTCTCTCAGGTGGTATGCCAGTCTCTCAGCAATTCCTTTTCTCCCACCACACAGAGTGAATCCTTCCACATTTTCCATTGCCCAGCTGTCCTGTGCCAAGAAAATGAAAGCTAACTGTGCTTTGACATGGTAGCCCCAAGTTACTCAAATCCTGTTGTGATAAAAATGTACAGAAATGGCATACAGAGTTTTGTGCATTATAGCATCAATTTTATAGAAAGAGGGTTTATCATGGTAACAGGAGAACATATACTTAATTCTTATTAATTAGAAATGACAAGCTCAGAAAGGTTTTCAAAAGAAACTACATTGCCAATGGATTATGCATAGGTGCCAAGTCTATTACATTGCATAACCGCAAGCCTAATATTTATGCCTTGTTGGAGGGGCTTGTTAACAGAGTAAATATAAATCTTTTGAGTTGTTTTTAGTTTTACCTAGCTGCTTAGCTATTAATATAGCTGAAGAAATAAAAAGAATTACTGCCAGCTGGTTTTTACTACTCACGATTTTGTTAAAATTGTATTAATTTAGCGAGATTATACATGTCATTCATTGATACTGTGATATTTTGTCGTGATACTTTTTACTCCAAGATTTTTTCTTTTTTTCTGAAGACTTCTTTTTTGAAAACAGGAATTCAAATATTCAAACTCAGTGCTTTTGTTTCTCATTTAACTGTCAGTATCTGCTCATTCCCTTTGTTTCCCCTACTGGTTAACTTCTGAGGAGTTTTCTGGCATAAACTAACGGAAGGATCTATTTCCATTTTAGCAATGAAGGAAAGAGGAATTTTAATTTATTTTATTTTATTTTTTTAGATAAAGAGAGTCCTAGGTGATTACCTAGGGGCAGGAATGTGATATTGTGGTATAAAAGAGTCTTACTGTATAAAAAAAATCTTTTGAGGTGTTTTTTATAATTCCAGAGAACAAAGGTCTACTCAGTATAATTGAGGTCTCTATTTTAATGTCTCCTTTGAGTTGCCTCTGCCTAATTTCTGGTAACTTTTATGCCCCTTAGCAACCCAAACTATGTTCTTGTTTATATCCTGCAGAAGTTTGTTCCTGTCAAAATGTGAACAAGGTGTGAGGTCGCTTTGCAAGGGATCTAAAATGCATGCTGAGTAAATAGAAAGTGAATGTGAATAAAGACTTAAGGCTTGATTTCCTTTCTCCAGGAAGGTTTGAATTTTTAATAGAACTATCTTGAAAAAATGATATAGACAAAACAAACCTTGAAAACCTAAGGCTATTAACCTCTAAAAAGGATTTTTGGGCAATGTGGATGAGTAAGAGGAATTCAGTAGGAACCACCCAATGACACCTCATAGGTAGCTACCAAAATCATTCACTTGCAATTCAATTTTATTCCACTCAGAAAAGTCATCAAGGGCCTACTATGTCTGGGCTTGGCCTGAGATGGTGACCTAAATATCAATTCTCACAGTTTAGTGAAAATAACAGACAAAACTGACATGATATGGTACAGTGTGACAGATTTGTTCATGAAGTGAGTATTGTGAAGTCAGATGTAGGAAATAACTCTTCCCGGGAAAATCTAGAAGGCTTCCTAGAAGAAGCAGCATTTGAACTGTATTCTCTAGATCTTAGAGAATGAAAAGGAGCTTAGCAAATGACTAATAATAAAGAGGATGAGAGACTAAAATTACCATGAACCAATCTCAATACTATATATTACCAAGAGAGACAGAAATGACCTGCTCAGTTCCCCAAGGCCACATTCTTTGGGATGTCTTGCTAAAATAGTTGAAGATATCAGGGACACATACCATTCAACCATACCTACGCTTCTTACATTCATGTCACATTGTTCAAGGTCAGAGTCTTTTCTCTTGTCATTCTTAGGTTGCCTTGGTACATGACTGTGTTGTGACAATCAAGGTTGATTGTCTTGGATTAATTATAGTGAGATTAATTTTTCTTTTGGGATGTTAACCATTTCAAATGTACTTGAGTCTGTGATTAGTTTTGCTGAGATGTTCTGTTTGGGAACGTGGATAGCTTTCCAACCCTGCTTTTCTGGCAACGTCATGCAGATTTAATAAGAACTTGGGTTGTAGGAAATTTGGGGAGACAAAGAGATGTTAAACCAATATTATGTTAATATTTATTGCCTCTGAGCACATTCTGAGCAATGAAGGAGAAATGGCTGCCATGTCAAAGGTTAGAATTAACAAAGAAATAACCATGTGTATTTAATTATAAATCCCAATGTTTCCCTAGTGTACCCCACACTCCCCTTAATTTTTTCTAAGAAAAGAAGGCAGCTAATAGGGAGAGACCATCTCTGCCTTCTGTGTCTCATCTGAGATGGCGATACCATTTCATCATTTTCTTGAATAAAAGAATACTACATGTTAAATACTTACTGACATTTTCATTGCAAAGGTGATAGTTTCAGTTATTCGGCTCCAAAATGGGGATTCAAGCAGCAGCACAATGGATTTCTGGATATTTATTGCAAGGATAGTGATGTGCATCTAAAAAGGATCATGAGAAAATACTAAAACAGAAGGGGAAGTATTTAAAAATGGTAGCCAGAAAGCTGGCTCTTAGCCTCAGGGAGATAACTGGCCTGTGAGAGTAAACCTCCCAAGACCTCAGCTTTCTTGTCTATAAAATGAAAGTGGACGAGATGACTTCTCAGAACCTTTCCTTTTTTTGAAACCTCACATGACAGTTCAATGTGAACTGCGTCGTACAATCCAAGTTTTTGAGAATACGAGTAGAATTTATGTCTGTAATATTATTTGTTCCTTTTTTGCTTGCTAACAAAAAACCTAAAGTTTAGTTTTTGGAGGAGGGTGCAGTATTGCATCCAGCATTAAGAGAGATGATCACTTTCCCAACATCCTTTGCAAAATGAGACAATTTTTTTTTTTGACACACTTCTGGCAAAATGGTCCCAAGAAAACTTTGCTCGGAGAGCTAGGAATATGTTTGCTCTTCCTGATAAATCTAATGACTGTTCTTCTCCCTGCCTTGAATAAGGATGAGAACTGCAGGAGCCATCCTGTGACTGGGAGGTAAAATCATGTTGTAGTGGACGTCTGAGCTATATCTCTAAAGCCACATCGCTAAAGAATTATTATATGACATAAATACTGCTCTCCCCCCACCACGCCCACACCTGCCAGTTGGTTAAGCCATTATAGGTTTCTTTTCTGTTACTTGCAACACGATCATTTGCCTTCGGGCCTCGATTGCAAGATATGCAATCCTAATAAGTTGAAATTAGTCTCTTCAGAATGAAGTTGTTCATTTAAAAAGTTAAATGTTTAGATTTTAATCCTGCTTGCTCTGTAACCTTTAAAGTACATTTTCTTTTAAATATGTGTGGAAAAAGTCAGAATATTTCAAGGCATGTACCCCATACACCTATTGATTATATGGCCAAAATCAACTTAAAGCATAGGCTGGTCTATAGATGTCTGGGGCAAAGTATAACAGAAAAGTTATCTTGACAGTTTCAGTTCTCTTTTTTCCTACCATTACCCTTTTATTTTTCCATAGGACAATAATATTCTAAATCACAACAAGATGCTAGATATTCAATAATTACCCCCTAGAAAACACTTAACCCATAGGAACATATGGTGGAATCATGTGCATATGTATAGGACAGTCTTTCTTTTCTTTCTTTCTTTCTTTCTTTTTTTAATGGCTAAGGGAGAGTTTTCCTTAAGATCTCTTTAAATAGTATCCTGCAGGTGAAAATCTCTACATGAGGCCAGCCTGGCATCTATAGTATAAATTGATAAAGACATGTTTGCAGGTTTTATTCTCACTGATAGAGGAAAAATTGAGAATGTTACCCCAAATCATTTATAGCTCTTTTTTGGAAGCAGTTAAGAATAAGCATTTTGATACATGCCTTACACACACACACACACCCTACATTTATTTGCCTATAAATCTCTTTTTAGTTTATTTTTATCACAGAGGCACCGATGTATAGAAGGTGGCAACAGAGAGGGACAGATAACTGCTACTTCACTATAATAAAAATTTGGCAGTGAATAGTTTCATGTCAATGAAGCAACTATACAAAGATTTCACCCACATAGAAAGTTATGATTCGTTGCCTTATGTTCCATCAGAGCCCCTGCTAGGTTGAGAGAAAGCCACACCCTGGGTCTACAGTAGTGCAGCGTGGGGAAAACATCACTCTCCTGGTTAGAAGCTTCCCATGTCTTAGATGTGCACACAGGCTCTTGCAAGCACACAGCCACTCACGTGGAAACTCCTGATGTATGGGCTGTCAATACTCAATGTGTTTAAAGAGAGATCCCCAACTGGGATCTCCTGCTGGAGGAAATACTAGATATGATACAGCACACAGTACATTTCAATTAAAGCAGAAAGCAGTTGCTCCTTCATAGAGTGCAATAAGAAGCTAGAAGATGTGTCCCAAATGTAAAATTTGAAGACAAAAGTCTTGATAACATTAGATAGTAGCTTTATAGGCATGAGATAACTTGGAAGAGATCACACTGCATTCCCCTTGTCACCCTCAACATTTTATTCCAAATCACGGTGAAATCAGGTTAAAATAATTGGCTGCTTTGTCAGGATAAAAGAAAGGCTCAGCTTGAGGGGCAGTGTGCACAGACCGTAAGGGCTTGGTGGAGAGACAGAATAGCTGATCCATTTTGCCTTGGTGATATCCCAAGCAGAGGGGTGATTGTTATAAATGAATGTTATGGGCATTTTGAGTGCATCTCTTCTCTTGATAAACATAGTTCAAAACCACCTCTAGATGTGATATCAGAAGATATCACACCTAGAATGGGGAGTTGATTAGGCCCCAGTGCTCCTCTAATGCCACTAAGTTGCAATGCAATTGTCCCTTTCGGAGTTTCTACAACCTTGTGATTCCTAACACCATCACCATGTTCAGTTCAGCTGCCAGAGCTGTCTGTGCTTCTCTTTCAGCATTCTATTCTAGTATAGATTTAAACCCCAACCCCCTTTTTTTTTCCTGTCTTCTGTTGATATGATTGACATTTTCAAGGGAAATTTCATTAAGGGAGACAAAAATAATGATATGACCAAAAACTATATCAAAACAAAAACCCATAAAACTAAAGAAACCTATGAATATAATGTGTGTGTGTGCGTGTGTGTGTGTGTGTGTGTGTGTTTTAAAATTACTATATCACGACCTCCCAATAGCTAGAAAAACTCTATTGGCTTTGGTTTCTTGATCTCCTGATTCCTGATCTCCACTGGGCATGTAAATTTTTATTTTTCATTATTGGGATCATTTTCTGGATAATTTAGTTGCCCCTATTCTAAGTGTAGAGGAGGGAAAAAATATATTCCTCTACTTGTCTTGGGTTCTCTGGCTAGCACCATGGAAATTAGACTGGCAAAAGACAGAGTAAAAAGAGAAAAACAAACAGAAGTTTATTATTACACATCATGCATACAGATGGGAGAACCCAGCGATGTATAACCCCAAGTGGTGTTTAGAACTCAGCTTATATAGCATCTTAGGCTACACAAGGTAAAGGGTTTGAGACTTCTGTGAGGAGAAGGCTAGTTATTACAAGGCGACCAGGAAAAGTATGGTAAACAAGGGCTGTTTACCAAAGTTTGTTCGGCAGATTTAAGTCAGTGACTTCTCCATTGATAAGAGTTATAAAGAGTCTTCCTCTTTCTGGTACAGGAGAGAAAGGCACCTTTACAAATGAAAATTTCCTTTATAAATGTAAATAAATTTTAAAAAAGGAAAATTCATGCCTGGTTTTAGAGCTTTCCCTGACTCTATGGTTCTCAATGGCCTTTGGCTCAAAATAATCCACATGCCAAAGAGGCATGTTTCAGCGTGGCGTATTCTAGTAGCCTTCACCGTGAAAACCAAAAGATCTGATTTCAATGTTTTAGTCCCCTTTGGGCATCTTGATTAAATTCCTTCTTATAGCTCTTTCATTGGTAATGGCTGAATTGTCTCCTTGATTACACTAATGCCATGATATCCACCTCATGTAAAACTAAATGAAAATATTTTGACCATCACACATATGTGATCTTACCGGATTCTAATCCACAGTCTTGAAACGTGTTTCATCCAAGAAACTCAGGCCGTCAAAGAAAAAGTAATTGAAAATAATTCAGGTACTTTCCTTGTATTTCTTGAAAACAGTCAAGGACATTTATAGTTCACAGTATAACATTTTTTTCTCTCTTTCTTAACAACTTCCTTCATACCATTCAGATGCTCCTGACTGATTTATTGGCACACTCCTTAAAAAAGGCTTTACCCTACCCCAAGCCAATGAATTATTTCTGTTTAGACCCCCTCCCTTATTTTTATCCCTCTCCCTTCTTTTATTCTTCATTACATAGACCTGAATTACCACCCGGGTGATAGCTGGCAATGAAGTAGGCAGAAGTCTCCTCAGCAATTTGGGGAAGTAGGAGAAGAAACACAGAAAGTGAAGCCAGGATCCTTTTCAATGGGCAAGGGAAGGGGCAAGTTTACACACAACCCCGTGTTAATAATTTTTGTTCTTCTACACTTAGAATAAGATTATATATAGTTGGCCTGGGAAGATCTTTGTGCTTAGTCTGTGTGTGTGTGTGTGTGTGTGTGTGTGTGTGTAAATTAAGGAATAATTAACATATAACATTAGCTTCAGGTAAAACATAATGATTTAATATTTGTATATATTGTAAAATGATCACCACAGGAAGTCTAGTTAACATCTGTCACCGCATATAGTTACAAAATTTTAAGATCTACTCTCTTAGCAACTTTCAAATATGCAATACAGTGTTATTAACTATAGTTGCCATGCTGTACATAGCATTCTACGTCTATGTTATTCTCAATATTATGTCTCAATATTTTTGAGATAGTATGGCTACCCTCCAAGTATATTTAACGTTGACCTCAGATATGTGAATTTTACTTTAATATGGCTTTTAAGAAAGGAATATAGAGCTCAAAACAGAAAAAGCACATTTGAAATAGTTGCGGGAATTAAAAAGATACAATAATGGGAATGTTGGAAGTAGACACTTTTTTATGAAAAATACAATGTACTCTGTGGATCAGCAGCCCCCCAGCCCCCCTTGACAAGAAACTATGGTTTGCAGGAACACATTGGTTTAATAAAATTGGCCTTCTTCCTTCTACTAAAAGTTTACCTGCGAGAGCCCCGAACATAATAAAATCAGATTATGAAGGCAATCGTATTTACTTGTAATAAATCAAATCTTGCAGACATCAGTTAAGTCTCCCTACTGCACTGGGACAATATCATGCATGCATACATCAATACCTGAGGTGTCAGAAATATATTTCATAAGTTCAGAAAAATTGCACATACACTTGCAGCACCATTATGAGCAGTGAATTTGTAATGTGAACATTATGATGTATAAAGTGGCTTTGTTCCTACATTTAATAAGCACCGCATGTCAAACCCACAAACATAATGGAATTTGCTGGTGATTTCTTACCATTAAATGTGGGTTATTGTTTTCAGAAAAAAAAGAGAGAACTTTTTCATGCTTTGCTAACATTATCCATTTCAAAGCACACAACCTCCTTCCATAGAGTAGTCTCTTTAAATTAGTAAATAAATAAATAAAATCAGACCTACTACTGTGACATTAAATTGGGTTGGACTAAAATAACAGTTGGCCCCACTCTTTGTCTAGAATTAGCTGCTATGAAAATCCATGCCATTCCTTTTCAAAGACATCTTTCAAAATTACAACAGTCTAAATATGCACTGTCTTCTGTAGAAAGGTCCCAATACAATACGGCATTTTCAGGATTGAGTCATTGAAATTTTATAGTTTTTCCCTCCAACCCAATACTTCAAATTGTTAGCTAATCTATACAAGGTGATAAAATGGAGAATTAGTAAATTTTACAGAGGTGACTTGGGTGGTTAGTACTTGTGTATAGGTTTTAAGTATCTTTTAATAAATTTATAAGTATATTACAAGAGTGAGTCTATGCCCCCTTTTAAAAAAATCTCTAAGAAACTGATTAGTGAGTCATAAAAATAAATGTAGGCTATATCCTTTCTTTCATTTGCTTTTTGAATAATATTTTCTCAACAATCTATATGTAAGGTCTTGCTGCATTAGGACATTAGTGAGTGTTCTCTTAGTAAAGGGAAGAATGATTAGAGAAGTTGAGAGACAAGGAGGGGAAGCAGTAAAATTGATAAATCTGTGAGCAATCAATGTTTGATGCAGGAGACAAATGCATTTCATATGTACCTGATGATGCTGGAAATGTGGTACCTATTGGGCAAATAATATTTATCAGCCACTTCAATGCTGTACATTATATCCCAAGCAATGATTTCTGAAAAGATTTCATAGATTCCCCAGGAGCTTCTTTTTCATTCTTTTCCACTCTGCCCTACTACATCTTCCCATCTGTTCCATCCTCTTCCGGTCCTTCCTTTTTCTTTCCATTTCATCTTTATTAGAGTACATCCCTAGGTGTCTAGATTGTTTTAAGCATTTGGAAGTGTTTGATGAAGTTTCTATTTTTGTGGGGCTTACGAGATAAGGAGACAAGACAGGGACAGCACACAAAGGGGTCATTGATAATAGAAGATCCTAGTACATACTTAAGAGAGTGTTGATTGAAAACAGAGGTGATTTATGAAAGGAGAGAGCACACTGAACTAAATGGTGGGTTTGAGCAGGCACTGTGAAGAGGGATAGGTTTTGTATTTGTGAAGAACACAGACAGAGGGAAAAAAGGCCTGGAAACATACTTTCCATTTTCTGGCAGGAAGGAAATTCATTACTGTTTAATTTTGCTCTTTAAATTCTGCCCAAAGAAATTTCAAGCACCTCTCCAGAAAAAGTTCAGCATGTTTACTTAACAGAGTGTATTTTTCAGATGGAACATTTTCCCCCTACTGATGTCTTAGAAATAAGCTTTTCTATTCACAATTGATCTCAAAGATGCTACTTCAAAAACCATCCACTCTGGGTCTCTGAAACAGGTTGGCATTTAAAGAGTTCCATGTCTTATTGTTCATAAGACTAAGTTGCTGCAAGGAACTGAAAACACCCATTTTATTGCTCTCAATGTTAAGGAAAAAGGAGGAAGAGGAGAAGCAGACAGAAGAGAAGGAGAAAATGGAGATAAGCTAACATTGCTTGAACACTTACTACGTGCCGAGTTTTGTACCAAGTTCCTCTCATATATTTTCTCGCGTTAACCGTACATTGACACTTGAGACAATTGTTAAGGTTATCCCTATAGTTATGAACTGGGAATCCAACAGAGAGAGAGAGAGAGAGAGAGAGAGAGAGAGAGAGAGAGAGAGAGAGAGAGAGAGAGAGAGAGAGAGAGAGAGAGAGAGAGAGAAAGAGAGAGATTAAGAAATATTCCCAAGATTTTACACTGGTAAGAGGCAGAACTATGTTTGAAACTTGAGTCCATTTGTTCCAAAGCCAGAGTGATTACCCGCAGCATTTACTCTCTTGCTAATAAGACTATCAAGAAGGGCAATTGTCTGATTTTTAAATTTGTTTCCAAATTTACCTAATTCACCTGAACACAAACTTAACCTAAAGGCTTGATGGGCATCAAATCCTTTCCTATTGCTACATAGTTGGTGGTACAAAGGCAAATTAACTGGTGGATTTAATTTTCAGTTATTCAGATAAAACTTTTTGGGTGATTGATATAATGTTTTTATTAGTAGTAAAGATTAAAACACCACTATAAGATAAAATGTCTTTCCCATATCTGAATTCATGGGCATGGCCTATATGCTTGAAAATAACTTGATTTCTTAATTATCATCACTCATATTATCAAATGTTAAACAGTGAGTATGTGTCTTTAGTGTACTGGCTTTGTTATGAAACTGAGCTACAATTCCCAGAATTTCCTTTCCTGTATGCTTCTGGCTAAAGTGAGCCACCAGAGAGATTTTTTTGTGAGAATTGGGAGCAGAAGCAATGCAACTGCTATTTTGTAGCTCACACATTCTGTTTATTTGCTGGCTCAGTTCTTTGCTGTGAGGCAGCAGACAGGTTGGCAACTGTCCCACCTTTCCCTGGATTCTCCCACTCCTCTGACTCCTGACCCAGGTGACTGCTTAGCTGCTTAGCTCCATGATGAAGGTTACCCTCTTCTCCTGCAATATTCCCCAACATCAAAGTCAGAGGCAGTGAGAACTGATGTCGTTTCAGCCCATCCCTGTGGGTTCCAGCTCATGCTTGTGGACTCCAGCTTGTCCTTGCTCTTTCCCACTGTTACAGACTGAATCGTGTTCCCCCAACCTCAAGAAAGACGTATTGAAGTCCTTATCCCCAGTCACTCAGCATGTGACCTTATCTGGAACTGGGGTCTTTATAGAAATCATCAAATTTTTAAAAAGGTCATTAAGGTGGGTCCGAATGTAATATAACTGGTGTCCTTATATAAAGGGGAAATTTGGACTCAGACATGCACAGAGGGAAAACTATGTGACAATACACAGGGAGAAGGTGGAAGATTGAAGTGATGCATCTAAAGTCAAGGGATGCATCTAAAGCCAAAGATTGCTGGCAGACCCCAGAAGTTCCCGAGAAGAAACCAACCATGATGACACCTCGGTTTCAGACTTCTAGCTTCTAGAACTGTGAGATATGAAATTCCTGTTGTTTTAAGCCACCCAGTTTGTGACACTTTGTTAAGGCCTGCTCTGTGGACCTCAACCTCCACTAGCAGAAACAGGAACAACTGCCTCACAAAGAAGACTTAGCCCGCTCCCCTGTCGTGTAAGTCTAGTGCTGTCCACAAGTCCCTAGTGGTTCTGCTTTTCTGATGGGTGGGCAGAAAACTTAGTTTAAAAAGGATCTCAAAGGTCCAAACACAGTTGCGTTGCACAGTAGGTGATTTAAGGGTAATAAGGAGAGGGAAAGTACTGTGATGTTAAGTAGAATAAACCTGAATCTTCGTCACTGAAAAAAGCTGATCGCTTATAACAAAAGTTCTTCCTTTCCTCTAACACAGGCTATGCTATTAAGTTAGTTTTTTGATGGTGGCTGTGTGAACTAAACATATTACTGATGACTGCCCGCATTTTCACTGTTTAACAGCAATAATTTTTATTTTCATCAAGTCACCAAACAAGCCCGGAATAATTTATCTCTTCCAAAAAAGTTGACTGCAAATTCAGGGAATATTTCCCCATGCTTTGCTGTATACAACCTGATTATCATTTATTAATATTGCAACTTACTTTGAAAAAAATCTCAATATTTGACAGATATTACTTTATTAAAACTCTGCCAGTGTCCTTCGGAATTAAGAGATAGCCCAGTTAATTATCACTGCTTTCAACACAATCTGGGCCCAGAAACTGATCAGCACACTGGTAGTTGTTCAAATCCCTACTAATGTGTTATTTCCTCAACAGCAAATTTCCGTGGAAGTTGTTAATTTCTTGGGATTTTTTTTTAATTAAAATTATTACAATAATTATTTTTTCTTAAGATTCCAAATTGATTTGGATCTAGGTAGAGGAAAACTTACTTGTTACAAAACCATACAACCTAACAAAAAGGAAATGGGTTCAAGTTCATTTTCTCCATGAACGAAAGCATTTTAGTATCTCAAAATTTGCCTTTGAATTATCAACATATTTTTATACAGCAAAGTATCGTCTTGTAAGTTATCATTTATTTTTGTTTAATTTTCTCTTTTAAAGAATTCAATGAGATATTAAGAAACCTACCTGAGACTGGAACAATTTGAAGTGCACTATATAAGTAGGCTTGGCAAAACTAAGATTTAGTGGTCATCCTTTAAATATTGCTTTACTGTCTTGAATCAGGTCACCAGTTCAGCTATAAACTCTTAGAAGTTATCAGCCCATCCCCAAGTAGATTTGTGATTTAATATCTTTTTCAAGGTATAACACGAGAACAAATAAATCTAATCAGCACAAGCTCATGGTATCTAATGGCTTTAAGCTTGGTTCTGATGGTGCTTCTTCACTTAATACCATATAATTTATTTATGTTAGTATGTAGAACTTTGACATAGAATATTCATCATTTTGTCAAATTCCACTTCCCTTCTTTATCCTGTTCTGCATGCTGCATCCAATATAATTACCTAGTACATCCATTTTTAAGCACATGCCAACTCTCTTGTACAGAGGATCCTATGTAAAATGTGTGTTTTTTTTAAATAGCCTGCTATGTTTCAGTTGTCTTTTTAAAGTATTAAGATAGGAGGGAAAAAGTAATAGGGGCTAATTCTACCAGAGATCTTTGACAGAGTAACAATTAGTTACAAGGATTATTTTAACTTCCTTATGCAAATTAACTAATTCCCTTGGATAGCTTAAAGTTAGCAGCAGGGGGTGACATAATTATGGTTGTTAAGAATAAAACTTTTCTGGTTTAGAGAAAAATATCACAGATATTTTTGCAGAGAAAGTAAGCAGGAAATGATCTTATATCTTTTTTTCATATTGCTCTGTCCATGAAAGGAAGAACTGTGAATACATCAATCAGAGAGCTGTTGGGAGCAAAGTAAGTCTGTTATCTCTGGAGGGGAGAAGGAGGGAGGAGAAGAGAAGACGGTAGGAGTAGAAGTAATCTGAGAAGGATTCATATATACCAGTAAACCAACAAGTAAGTATTAAAGAGACAGTGCTGTACTTGTATGAATTATCAAGCTGTAGTATTTACAAACAAGTAATAAATTACTTTATTTAACAAAGCAGCTCACAGAGTAGATGGAACAGGCAGAACTGGCAATATAGTGTAAAATGGAATAAGATCTATTACTAAATTAAGAATTCGAACCAATATTAGTGTTGCATAGTATTTGAATAGAGTTATAATTTTGGGTGCTCATATGTAGGTGTTCATGTCTTTTGATTATGTTTTGCATTGCATATCTTCTTAAGACTTGTTAAACAAAGTAGTGATTAATGTATCATTTAATGAAATATATTTACCTTAACAGAAAGGCAACATTGCTGGGATGGCTGGTGTGGGAGAAATCAAATCAATTAACTTTCAGGAAGTCTGGCTCCTGGTTCTAATTCTGCCATTAGAATTTTTTTCCCCACTTTTGGTAAGTGATTACTTAAAAGGCCCTTATTTCTGTATCTATAAAAATAGAGAATTTGGAGTAGAGCAGTATTTTTCAAACTTGGTTTTCAGCCATGAAACAATTCGTCCAATCAGAACACTTACCTGGAACCCCAGTGTGCATATCTAGAGCTGTTCTGCTTGAAGCTGAGGTGGGGGGTGAGAGTGTTCCCTGCCCTCACTACACTGTAAGGTCGGACAGCTGGGGGAGGTCTCTACTAGAAATGCAAGCATCAGAAAGCTAACAACCCTCTAGATGTTGTTTTTTGAAGGATCAAACATCACACCTTCCTGGAACCCTTAGTGTGATTATTTCTCCTTCCAAATCAATCCGCCATTCCTGGTTTAAGGTGATCTGCTTTGGGGACAGGCTGTATGTAATTATCCTGCATTTCTTTCTTTTTCTTTTTTTTTTTTTTTTTTAGTTTCTCACTTTGGTCATGTTTTAAATTTCCTTTTCTCTTGTCATTGGCTGTCTCCAACTATTATTAAAACTGTCTTCTGTGTCACATTAACACATTGGCTCCTCTTTGCTAATCTATTTTTGTCAGGGAATTCTATGATTTGGATTACAGTTCCACAGCTTGGAGGAAACCTTCCCTCACCAATTTACATCAACCTGTCACTCTTCAATATCCTAAAACGGTCAGGCTACCCTCCACTCTGAGCATATGCTAGTGTTTTACAATATTAAATGCTTTATATATAGTTGTGCTAAAGGTTAGCTTATGAAATAATTAATGATCAATTCATGCAGTCATAGTGTTTATGCTTATACTGTCAACTAGAACAATCTATTTCTTTTGAGGTTGCTATTATTTTGGTCATTACTACCAGTTGGAGATTAAATAACAATTATAATAGTATTTTGCAGTTATATGTGATTCACAGATTTATGTTTTTATTTTTTTTAATCACAGAATACATGTGCATTTACTTTAAATGTGTTGAGGCTTTACAAGGCTCTTAAAAACAAACGAACAAATGAACACATTTTTAGTTATACTTCTCCCTGTTCCTGATTAATCTGGCAGGTTAATCTCTTAGCAATTTCTCCTAGTATTTGCCACCATATTTATAAATAAATAATATTTTTATTAAAAAAATTTTGTTTAGATATTACCTATTGACCATTGACCAACCCCATGCAACCCCACCACCTTAAAAAGAACACATCAATTTCTATCAAACTCCTAAAGCAGTTAGATCACAATTTATATAAATAAATAGTCCTGCTTACATGGTTATAGTTCTATGAATGTTATTTATGGTCGAACCATGTAAAGAGCAATGATTATATTTCTAGGTACATTCCTTTTGATTTTCCTGGAGTTAGTGATTGCCTTGCTCTTTCATTTTCTCTTTTACCTAAGTACTTTCTAGTCACAATCTCTCTTTAGAAGTGTTAATTCTTCATCTAATATATCCTCAAAACATCAGGTAATCTATTAGTTTATTTCTTTTCCCTTGTGATATATCAATATTCTTGTTCCAATTTGGTATTTTTCATGGCTTGCTCTTGCCTACAGCAACAGTTTTAGGATTTTACTTCATTGCCTTGTCTTGCATCTTCTGTTCTTTGCATCACATGTTTCCCTCTTATTGATTTACTGTCTCATTTTGGTGTTGCAATTCTATAGTGGATTTCTAATAAAAATGTAAGAACTACATTTCTTAAAAATTTGAATACCTAACAAATGTCTTTTTTATACCCTTACATTTGGTTGATAGTTTGACTCCATGAGTTTTCTACACTGGAAAACATTTCCCTCAGAATTTCAAAGGCATTTAATAACTGTCATCTATCTTTCGATGTTGCTTTTAAGAAATCCAGTATCATATTGATTCCTAATCTTTTGTGACATGTTTCATTTTTGTCCTTTTTGGACATATTTAGCATCTTCTCTTTAGCCATGGTATTTTGAAAACTTACAACAATATAGTGAATGAATGGCCACTTTCAATCTGAAAAGTTATGGTCTTTGATTCTGGAATTTTTGAGTATGATTATTTTTTACTTAATCATTTCTTCCCTTCTGCTTTTTAGTTTATTTCATTTTGGAAATTCTGTTATTTAGATTGTGAACATTCTGCACAGATTTTTTTCATTTACTTATATTTATCCCTCCTTTCCCATCTCTTTTGTTTAGCTTGTTTTGCTTTCTGGTTGAAGAAACAACCCAGGAATTACCTTAATTTCCATAAGTCTTAATGCATTTTTTATTTATCCTACCTACATTTAATTTCAGTAGTACTTTTTAAATTTTCTGAGTGTTCCTTAAGAAAAAAAAACACTCCTAATATTCTTTTTAATTACTGTAATAGCTTCTCTTATCTCTCTAATGATAGCAACAATATTTTATAATATGCTTTTCTCTTCTACTATTAGTGTGATTCCTCAGAATTCCCTCTTACTCTGTTTATTTTAATCCTCATGTTTCTGATAGAGGCTTCTCTCAAATCTCTGGTGATCCTTATCTCTCATTTATATTTGAGGTACTAAAGGGTTGATTAGAAGCTCTTTGTCCATGATCAAGACTTGTAAGATGATCCAACAGGAACTATTTGTTTAATTGAGAGTCCCAACTGTTCTTTCAGTTTCCTCTGAGAAGAATCTGTCAATCTCCTGCCTGGGAATATAAGCTTGACTGCCAGTATACTCTGTGCCTGGTGGAGGAAATGGGCTGGTAAAGTCATTGTTCTCTATGTAACATTCATTTATTCTCCTGTTTTCAGCTGTACCTGATGTCCCCAAATAGTCCCTCTGGTTGAACTTCCCAAAGAATATAGCTTCTATCATTTAGTCTTCTGCTGTGGTAGAGGGGTTAGATGTCTGGCTGCGTGTAGTAAGGGAAGGGGATTTAGGCTAAACTCGTTATATAATTTGCAGGACCCAGAGCAAAATTAAAATGTTGAGCCACTTGCACAAAAATTATTAAGAATTTCAAGATGGCAGCATTAAGCTGCATTGGAGCCTCCTAAGTGTGGGGCCCTGTGCAGCTGCACATGTTGCATGCCCAGAAAGCCATCCCTGGATTTAGGTGTCTATTTCTTACATAAATTTCAAACAAATTTTCTATTTACAGTCCTATCTGCACCCCCAGTCTTCTGAGGCACCAAGTGCCTCCAATGCCTGGGTTACCCATGCTTCTATGTCACAACTGAGTTTGTTTCTTGGTTTTCCTTTTCTCCCCCAAGGCTCTCCCTTCACAGTAATTAATTTTCATGTTGCTTTGTCATCCTTCTGCATTTGAACTTGCAAAATTGTGTTGACATCTTTCATATGTTGTCCTTAACTCTTGCTCTATTTGTACTTAGGGGTTTTTATCTTTTCACAAATCTATTTTTCTCTTGTACTATTGTTTTGGGAGAAATAAGCACTTGTCTTATATCTGCAATGTTTACTAGAAAACCTAAATTTTTGTTTTATATTTCTCACAAAATCATTTCCCCTGTATTCCATTGATTTTTGATAGATCAATACTTTCTGTAAGGATCAAAGTATTCATTAGTTTGATAAATTATTATTTAAAAAATATTTTAAAAGAAAACCTTAATCATAACAAGCAGTATAAAAGGCACTTAATAACAGCTCACTTGTTTTGATCATTAAGCCAAGTTAGTTTTTAGGACATACTTTCTATATTAAAGTACCCAGATTATTTTATCATTCCACAATCACTGAGTACTTCCTATTGGTCAAGTACTGCTCTGAATGCTTGATTATATAACATAGTTATAAAATATAACTGTATTTGGCAGTTTTCGAACTGAGAGGGATCTTGGAGAAAATTGAGTTCAATTTCCTTATTTTAAATAAGAGGAAAATTAAGCCCAAAGAGAATACTATTATGAACTTCTGTAAGAAGTTGTTAGTTACCTTGCATGAGTAAATTGATGATATATACTATTTGTTTCTTAACTGTTTTAAAAGATAAAGCACAATTTAAAATATTACACAGTAGAGGACATACATCTTGTTATAAATACAGTGAATATGTGAAAATGTACCGAGTTCTCAAACATTTTGAACATTAAAAAAACAAATAATTTTCAAAGACTAAAATTTAGTAGAAAAGGTATAGTTTATTCTATATAAATGAATCAAATAAAGGCTCTTCACCAAAAATCCAAGAATCTTTGTTTTAGGAAAGAGTATACCATTGACAGCATCTCCTACTATAACTCACTTGAGGCAGCAGTGGTACCCTGAATGTGCCCTTGGTCAGAAAGACTTAAGCAAGGGAAAGACCAGAAACAAACTAGAGAAAAGTCACTACTAATGAAGGTTAGGGGCTTTCACAGCAGCACCACCAGCTTCATAGGATCTGTGGTGAACAGAGTTGGCAGAGCTCAGCCAGCTGTTCAGCCACAGCACCTTTTAATGGGGAGGGTCTCAGGAGGAAAGCTGGAAATAAACTTTTAGTTTGCCTCTTGTCAATACCTTCTTGCGAACAGACAAAATGGTTCTAAAAGGCAAAAATTAGGACTCCTAGGGTCTCTTGGAAGAAAAAAGCAATTAATTTGCAGAACCATTTGCCATCCTTTTGTACTTGTTATTCCACTAAACATTGATAAGAAAATCACCAGAATTTATTGAATATCTGTGTTGCAACAGGAACTGTGCTAAATGCCTAAATTGAACCTTACAGTAACTATTCTACAATGCAGATGTTTATAGATGTAGGAATTAAGTCTCAAATAGATTAAATAACTTATTCAACATCAAAGTATAAGTGAAGGAGTCAGGTTTTGAACCCAGTTTTCTCTTATTTCAAAGCCCATATTCCAATCAAACATACAGAGACCAACCATGCTTATTAGATTAATTTTTATGTGTATCATGGAATTTTCGTTTTTGCTATTTATAGTAATGTCTAATTGATTACCAGATTATGGAAAAGAGTGAAATGAGGAAATTAATATTATCAATAAAGATGGTTATAGCAGACATTTCTATATGAAAACAACCGAGAACTCTGTGTAAAGATATTTACAGGACTCTCGGATTCCAGTGTCTTACATCTGACTTCTGACAGCAGATCGTCAAATATATGATGAAACCTTAAGTTTAATATACCATATAATGAGAACTGTATCACAGACCATTCTTAATTTTCTCTACTTGTAAGTTGTCCTCTCAAAAACTAAATCAACCTAAAATAAACTCTGGATTCTTACTGCAGAATGTAGCATTATCACCAGAAAAGCATCACATATTCAATAAAACACAACTACTGAGAGAAAACATTGAATATGCATTTTAAGACTGCTCTGTTTATTCAAATGCATATAAAATTTTTTAGAAGATTAAAAATATCTTGCTTCTCAGTAGAAATCTATGACAAGAAAACTGTGCCCTCCAAACGAGCAGAAGTTATAAAATTTATCAAGGAAACTAATAGAATATAAGATGGTCACTGATAAGAAATAAGGAAAAAATAGAGTGTAAATTAGTTTTTTTCCTTTCCTTCCTTTTTTCTTTTAGCTGCCCAAGAGAACATTCTCTTGTTAGAAAAAGTTTAAAGTTAGTCATGAGAGAACCTAGCTTGTTAGAGTTCTCTGTGTGTATGTGCATAGTGTATGTCTGTATTTCTCACTCAATGATTTATCTTTCTCTGCTAACAATAAGGAATGATAATATTTGGATTTAGAGCAGAGCAAAGAAAAGATATAGGACTGTAGATTTGCCTAGGATGAGACAAAGAAGAAAGAGGAGAAGGAGGAAGATGAGGAAAAGAAGGACCAAGAGGAGGAGGAGGAAAGCAAAACAGGAAGGATGGGAGGGAGGAAGGAAGAAGGAAAGGATTTTGGCCTACTGGTATCAGAAAGATATAATCATAGCTAGGCTATGGCTATGTGAAATTCAGGAAAGACAGAACACTCAGTACTAACAGAAAACAAAAAGCAAAAAACTCTGTGGGCTTTAAATCTAGTTTTCCAGCAGCCAGGCAGTTCTTGATATGATGGCTGAAGATACGAGAATACTTGGTCAGAGACAAAGGACTTCACACTCATGGCACAGCAAGCATGGTTCCTTTTGTCTCCAACTCCTACCAAGGTGATGTGAAGGGTTCCAAGTAGATGCTGCACACATACTGCTTTTATGTCTCAGCTGAGGGACCCTGAGCTTAGGAAACCTGGATCCTTTATAATATGCAGTAAGCAAACCTGCGTAACCATTGCTCCTTCAGGAGACATTATATTTATTATACTGGGTAGTATGCAAACCTGCCCTTTGTTCCAGAAGGAGACTCTACCTCTGTCTTTCAAGGTTGTCAGCTATACATATATCCTTGGAAATATAGTCCAGAACAAAAATACATGCAGGACATGCAGAAACACAACAGACCCATGGAAAATTGTCTCCTGAAAAAAAAAAAAAACCCAGAGCGATGCTATTCTAAACATTCTAAGCATGGATCGGTAACGAATCCTAGGGAGAGCCCAGTTCAGAAATGTGGCAACGTGTCAGCTGGGCCTTCATGTGTTCTTTCATGTGTAAGCAATGGACAAGATGATGACTGGAGTAGGGAAGACTCCCCACTGCCTTGCCTCACATGGCTCCTAAGGCATATATCTGCCTCCTGTAACTTAATAATTAGTAATCAAATTGTAACACGATTCTCAATTACAAATTAGATAAACTACTTGAAACTGTTTTGATCAGACTTCATTCTTCCTCAAGTCTGGCTGAAGTTCATTTCCCGATTTTTCAGATATCGTGCATATAATGAAGAATTAAACTGGAAGATCATGAAGGTCCTTTCTGGTTGTATATTACTTATATATGATATGATACTATATATATATATATATATATATATATATATATATATATATACACACACACATGGCTATTTAGGGATCACAAAACCAAATGTCTACAGGAGCAGGCAGGTAACCTAAATGTGAGGTAGGTAAGTATGGACTACGGCAAGGTTTCTCCAACTTGGCACCCTTGACATTTGGGGCTGGATGATTTTATGTTGTTGTAAGCTATGCTGTGCATTGTAGGATGTTTAATGGTATCCCTGGCCTCAACTCACTAGTACCAGTAGCACACCCCACCCCTAGCTGTGACAATCAAAAATGTCTCCAGACATTGGCAGATGTACCCTGAGGGCAAAATTACCCTAGAATGAAAACCACTGGTGGGAATACTGGCCCATTATTGCCAAATCTGAAACGTTTTCAAAAGACGCCAGAATTCTAGATCTCTTTAAATCTCAAAGCACAGTTTCAAAATACTAGTGCATAAGTACCTCTCCTATATTATTTCTAGAGTATGACTGTGATGAGGAGGAGACATTCGAGGGTTTTCAGCGACTTCTGAGCTGGACCATCTCCAGTATAGGAACACACATTTCCATGTCAGTGCACGCCTGGGATAGGTCATTTTTGAGTATTGGCCAATAGGAAGGATGGTAGTGTAGAGCTCTGGAAGTATGTAAAGCAGTAGTTTGAAATTACGGGGAAAAGGAGTTGCCCAGAGAAGAAATGAAGTAAAAAAACTCACTGCTTTTAGATTGATATGTGTATTTTTCATGGACTCTCCCTAGTTTCCTTTTCCCTATCTTGGCTGTTCAAGGGCTGTACCTGTAGCAAGTTGTTAGAATTTTTATAATCGCCTTGCCAGGAAGCAACCTCACTATGCCCTGGCTCTCCAAAAGAAAATCAGACTCAGAATGAAGATGTGTTTTCATTGCTCATCCATCAACCATATGCACTATTTGCTGGTTTATCTGCCTGAGCGATTAGATGCACACTTTACTGGAAATAAACACCTTTAGAAAACCAGCAATTTCAAAACATTTAATTCATTTGTACTAAGATTTCTGCTCTCTTTTTATTATATACTATCAAATAAATGCCTCTGAGTCAATTGTCCAAAAATAATATTTTTATAAAAAACTTTGAATAATAATAATAATAATAATAATAATAATAATAATATCCCATTCATGGAAAACAGAGCAATACATAAACGATTTGCAAGATGATATTCCTTTCTCCCTCTTTAGATGAAAAAATATGCTGAATGTGTCAGAGCTACCAGGAGCAAAGTATATTTAAGTATAAGTAAGAATTACAGTTATTTCACCATGTATTAATAGTACTAATTAGCACTAGTATTAATTATACTATACAGCAATTAAGAATAACAATTCTTTTTTACTGTAAGAAAAATAATTCAGAGTGATCCAAAGGACACAATACCATGTTGTAATCTAAAGAACTGGTGGGAGAAAAGCGAATGCTTTGGATTTCAGGGAGATGACTGAGATTAAACTGCCACCAGTCATTCACATCTGGCCTTTTATTCCAGAAATCATTTCACTGACTTAGAATCCCTGAAGTCCGGTTTTGACAAGACTAACTCTCTAAAGTGTGAAAAGATAGTGATAGCAGAGTCTAGCAGTTTAAAAGTTATATGCTCGGGAAATATTTCAAAGGGTGTTAGACTGAATAGAGAAGTCTACCATCTTTATGATGCCAAAAAATCTAAACTTCACAACATGATATCTATGGTTGCCAAGGTGTATATTTTGTAATTCAGTGACCAAAAATGGTTTCGGAAAGCTTCACCCTCACAATTCTCCTTAGAAATAGATGGCGTTCTAAGCATCAATGTGGGGTACAGGAAGTTTTGCTCAGCTGTCCCAGGCCAATATTTTTCTTTATGTCACTTATTGCACTCCCTACCACACCTTTGATTGTTTCACATTTATTCCCAAATCCATTCATAGGAAACGATCTGATATTTACAATTTAAGGTGTGTCTGAGTCAACATGTTGATGTATCAAGTAAGCCTTATCTCTAACTATGGAACAAATGACTATTCCTTGTTACTGAAATTTCAAGCAACAGCTCTGAGATGAAGAAATAACCTGTCATATAAGAAGTCATTCAGTCTTTGGCCCTTGTAATCACAATATGTACATGACACGGAAACTTTCTTAATGCTAAAGAAACAATAGTCTTATTATAGTTGTGTCTATGTCAAACTCTTAGGTAGCTTGGCTCAGCCTAGGAAGAATTCTGGATTTATCAGTAATATGGTTTAACCTGAACCCTTGGCTCTAAATGAAAGGAGGTATACACATGAAAGCAAGAAAACACTGGAGCACCCAAGAAGGTGTTTAGGCATGTGGCCAATGACTCATGGGAACTTTGAGTTCTACTGGATAGCTACCATGCTTCATTCATTCCTCTTCTTCACCCTTATCTAAAGTTCTCAAAAACTTCACCAGTATTAAAAGTATTTCTAAACCTGTGCAAGAAAAGTTGATCAGTTGAGAACTGTCTGAGTTTTCATCCAGGAGAAAGAACTAGCCCAACTGATTGGAATTAGGGAGACAGTGGGAATAAAAAATAAAAGCAGCTTGAGGATGATTAATACATCGCATGGGTTGCACCTTACTCAAGGTCAAGGTGACAGACAATGTTTTGATTTATTTACTATCCAAAATGACCAGGTCTGCATCAGTTTTGGAAGGAGAAGAATGTGTCCAGTTTTTCCAAATCTAACAGCCCTCACTCTGCATGACCCACATCTGGTACAAGGGAGATAATCACTTCTTGCCCTGAGAAACTCTAGGAGTGTGAGTCATCCACAGTAGTCCTGCTCCTTTGCCCAATTTCAGGTACTGAGAATGCTCACCTCGTACATCACATTTTAGTACTTCATCTGCTTCTATCGTACTTAATCCACCAAATAGTCAACTTTTGGACCTATGGGCCAAGAAACATTATAATTCTCAAATGAGCCCTATGAGCTGCAATTCATTTGGCTCCTCTTCCCATAGCCTATAAAGGGGAAGGTTTGCAAGAATAAGGTACGTGGTCACTTGATATTCTGTGAAGGTGAACATAACAGATTTTAACACCTTTGTTTTATAGTTACCTATTCCTCAAAATGAGAAGAGCGATTCTGTGTGATTCTTTTATGCAAGTATCAATCTATGGGAGGACCTCCCCTTAACTCCTTTCTAATAAAAGCACTTCTCAATGATCTAGTATCATAAGAGTTTTCTCAATCTAGAACTAGGTTATACTCCAAAGAGGCTATCTGTAAGATCGAAGGCAGTTCTTTAAGTATAAGGGCAACTTTTTATGTGGCTCAGGGCATTAACAAAATAATTTTAAAACTTCATATTTCATTGGTTATTCCCTGAAAACCATGTCTGTCTAAGAGAATCCTGACAGAGGCTATCATGAAGGCTAAAGTTAGATAGATATAAGAGTCTCTTACATATCTGTATGGCCACCAAATTGGACAACTCCAAGGCTGCCATTCATATCAGTCAGTGTACATGCCCTTATGTGACAGTCCTGCACATGGTTCTCATGCATTTTTTGGCAAGAGCAAGAGAAAAAAAAATTTTTTAATAGTTACAAAGAATATGGGGTATATGTGTGAGTGTGTGTGTTGTGTTGACTTCTGATGAGCTTTGAGGAAGAACCTCCCAGCACCAAAAAAACCAAAAAAACAAAAAAACCCAAACTGGTTGCTCACTAGAATATAAGCTCCATGATGGAAGAGCTTTTGTCTTTTATATTCACTGATGCATTCTAAGCACTTAGACCAGGTGTGTCCAAACTTTTTTCAACATTTTTTACTAAGGACCATATGCGGTAAGATACACAAACAGCCGGGCCACTCACTCGAGGTGAAGTACGTATTGCCTCACCTGGTTTATTTAAGTAAACTAAATATATTTTTGGAATTTGCTGCGGGCCAATAAAAAATGGATTGCGGGCTGCAGTTGGCCCGCGGGCCGCAGCTTTGACACCCCTGACTTAGACTAAGTCCTGACACATAAAGGACCCTCAATAAAATTTGTAGAATAAACAAATCATTTGTTTCATTCTCCATAACAGACAGGTGAATGTAATACTTCCCAGTTACTCTGTGAGTCTTGAAAAAAATCTAATTTATTTTATATTAACAAGAAAAGACATTTTGACAAAAAAAATTAATTTTGATAATAATTTATGAGAATTCTAATCTGTGCTAGCTACAATCCTAGGTGTTTTCCCATAAGTTATTTAATTTGATTTTTCCAATAACTCTGCAATGCAAGTATAGTTATGCATGTTTTTACAAATAAGGAAACAATGCTTAAGAGACTTACTTCCTTGCTTAAGGTAATGTATAATAAATAGCAAAACAGGGATCTAAACACTGGTGTTTTGACTTCCAGTTCAATGGTTAATTCACTTCACTGAAACATCTACTTTAATTTTTACGTAGGAATTAATTTATTTTATTTTGTGACATGCTTCATTACATTATATATGCCAGATTAATTTCCTGTGTTATTGTAAGAGAAACTCTTTATACTAAAGGAGAAGAAACACTAAGAATACTTTTAGTCTTGCTTCTAAACTTTTCCAAAAGTTTAGAAAAGTCCTAAACTAATCTTTCTTCCATTCAACTGAAATGAATTTTTAGGCTGGACTCATTGCAGTCATGATCTGCTGTCCCTAAGAACGTAAGGGAGATGTGAGGCCTGGGTTGGATAATAGAGGAGGGATTGACATGAGCATTGTATCAACTAATAAGGTGTCAAAGCACCTCTCACATCTAAGACTACTTTGAAGCAAACATGTTTTTAATAAAAATAGATGTACATTAAAGACTCTTTTATGATAATAAAAATTTGAAGCTCAGTGTCTATAACAAATATCTATTTGGCTTGGCTCCTGACTGCATTCAGAAAAGAATGTGATCCATAATTGGGAGTAGACCAATTCTGAAATGGAAAGTAGAAGAGGAACACTGATTTTGAAATATGATTATCTATATGATTCCAATTCAAGATTTCAAAAGTTTTGGAATCATTTGAAAAAATAAATAAATAAAAAGTATTGAAAAGCTCAATAAAAAGGGAAATACTAAGTTTTATTTCCAATACCCTATTATGATAGTTCACAAGGTAAAATACAAAGAATAACCATATACTTTGAATTTTCTTTCTTTTTTTTTTTTTTTTAAAGATTTTATTGGGGAAGGGGAGCAGTGTGTTTTCCCCAGGACCCTTCAGCTCCAAGTCAAGTTGTTGTCTTTCAATCTTAGTTGTGGAGGGCAGAGCTCAGCTCCAAGTCCAGTCACCATTTTCAATCTAGTTGCAGGGGGCACAGTGGGAGTTGAACTGGCAACCTTGTTGTTAGGAGCATGCGCTCTAACCAACTGAGCCATCCGACTGCCCCTATTTTGAATTTTGTGATACTGGCAAAGTAAATTTTAGTATTGAGCCTCAATGAAAACGTTCCTCCACTGTAAGGAGATTTATTGAAATACAGAGGCAAACTTAGATGGCTTATCATCCACATGCACTCTGTATTTCTTTTAATCACTTATTTATCACCCTGTAATTACTGGTTTATTTCTCTGTCTTCCATCATTAAATGCACATTAAATGAATCAACGAATAAGCACATGGCAATGATGTAGCTGGAATATGTTGCTTTCTTAGAGAACTTTTATTTAATATTTGCTTAAGCCATGCATACTCAAATTGTCTGTATTATAAATATGTCTCATGGTTTCTCATAAATATTGTTCTCTAGGTTTTTTCCCATTTCTAAGTGTCAACAACAGCGATATTCTTTCTTCAGACCAAACCAAATGGTAGAGATTGAATTTTGTAACAGTAACAAGCAAAGGATAAGCAATAACAAGCATTTTCTTCTAGACCAGTGGTTCTCAAACTTTAATGTGTACCAACATCATCTGGAGAGATAGTAACAGAACACAGAAGAGAAGGCTGGTTGAAGAGGTGTGTCTAGTCTTTTTATTGTACCAAATTCCCAAGTGACTCTGATAACTAGCCAAAGTATGAGAACAATTTTTCTAGTAGAAAACAATTGAATTATCATCTAACTCCTCTCCCTACTCCCAATACCCTAAACCAATAGGGACCCACAAAGGAATAAAAGACACACACGTAAAGGAATAAACAGTGCTAGTAAATGACAGTGCTTCCTAACACATGTAGCCAATGAAAATCTTTTTGAGTTTGAAGGAAAATACAAATTGTTTAGAGGACTTTTATATTAAGTTTACGTCTCTGGGTGCCTGCATGTGCGTATTTCCATAGAATCACTTCTTCAAGTGAAATCTTATGCGTACTCTGTATGTGTAAAACCCAATAAAACTGGAGCTTTTCTGGTGGAAATGAATGTGGTTAAGAGTGAAGTGAGGCTTAGCCCCTTGTCCACTAGCTGCTCCTTTACCTTTTAAAGTGGCTTCTAAGAACTTTCCATAGAATTCGTAGGGTGTGTTAGAGAACAGTTTGAAAATCACCAATATAATTTAACATCTTTTCCCCATCATATCCTCCTGGACTCTTTTTGGTGGATACAGCCAAGGCTGATGTGATAAATCATGAAAATCCAACTTATACCTGATTCTCACATTTAGGAAGGTAGCTACAAGCCAGGAAACACATGCCAGATCTACTAAAAGAAAAAGCAAGATACAATTCTTGGCTTAAGTTTGCCTCTGGACAGAAAGAAAAGCATGAAGAACAACAACAGTGAGCATGCCAGGAAGACGAGGTTTTATCCTGCAGTTGCCAGTTTGGCTTCCTAGTCTCTTCTTCCTGTTTCAGGAGACATGTGTCTTTTTCAAGGGGAAAGGGAAGAGAAAAGGTTCCTTTTGTTATTCCATGTAGGGTCATTTGCTCCCTTACCCTCAGAAAATAATAACATGAATTGATAATTGATTGTTGAGATTGATTCATTATTGCCTTATTTGATACAATCATTTTAACCAGAAATTAATTTTTGCTTTATACATGGATCTCAAGGAAACTTAATTTTTTTTTTAACAGTTTAAATTCCTCAGCAAACTGACTTGTGACTTTTAGAGGGGCAAGAGAACACCCGATATTGGTTATTAATCAAACTGCATAAGCTCTGAAGACAGGAAACAAATGTACATTTCATAGAGCTCTCTGTACTTTATTTTAAAAGGAAACTGTCTGACATGAAAAATGGAAGAGATGATAAAATATTTTACTTTTAATGTAAAAACCAATATTCACCCATGTTGCAAAGGAACCTGGACGAGAAGTACAGGCATGAAAATAAGACAGAATGCTCCTTCAGTAAACCTGTAAATACCCCTTTCATATCTGACACGACAATCTCCCTTTTACAATTGTCTCATAGGATTAAGTCACTAGAGGATAAGCTCCTTAAATCTACTTCCCAGAAAACAATTGTTAGAAGGTTCCAAAAACTGATCCTTAATTCTCTTACTAGGGAGGCAGGAAGAAATTTTACTTTTCACTTATCAGAAGAATCTCAGAATTCTTCTGGGAGACACACATGTGGATGATGTACTAGGATTTTCACTCTATGCTCTATCCTGCTTTATTGTCATTCTTAAAGAAAAATTTGTTCAACTGGTTGAATTTAGAGATATTTATGGGAGAAAATTCTCTCTAGCTCCAACAAGAACAGGGAAAGAGAAAGAGGCAAATTTCTTACTTGTATTAAAATATGCATCTATAACAGTAGAGTAAAATCCAGTATTTGTGTATTTAGAAACTGGTAGGAACAGGCAGTAAGATATGCAGTTAGCTCTTCTCTACTGCCCATATCTATATTTTTGCACATGAACTGTGTGCCCACATTCGTGTGCTTATTGCAATGTGCAGGCACCGATCTTGTGCTGGGAAGTGTATGTCTTAGCCAAAGTCAAGTTTTCACTTTCAGAGCAGCACCAGAAATTTAGTCTTTAAATTCATAAGTGTCGTAGATTTTCAGACATTCATAGATTTTCAGCCTTCTCTGGTTGCCACACGTAGACTCACACTTTTGAAAGGAGCTTAGAATTGAAATTGGTTTTTCCTTCATGCCACAAGTTGTGCCCCATTTTGATTTTTTGCCTTTAAAAAGGCAGGCACACTATAAATACAAAAAGCAGTGGGCAAAATATACAAAATAAATGTAGATCAGTTTGATATTAGGCCAAATGGTCTTTTATGTAAAAAAATATGAAAATAGAAAAGGAATTCAACTAAGTCAAACTTTTACTTTTATCACGAGGATATTGATGAAAAAATATTGACTTCCAGCGTGAGGAAATAATAGAGATCAAATGGCCCCTTGTTTTGATAAAACTCCAAATTGTTAACGATCTGCACATACTTTCTGCAAAAGAAATCCTCATGGCTTATTATAAGTTGAATTTTGACCAATCTAGAATGCTAAATATAATGAGTACTTTGGCAGTGTTGGGAAAAGAGGATTATCCTGTCTAAAATTCTTGGAATATGGCCTAAAAAATCAGTTGAGAAAACCAAAACATCATCTATACTTGTCAGTGTTTACCACCTTCAGATGTGGAAGAAAATGTAGTTAATTCTATTAGAGTCTCAGTGTTTGTACCAATTTCTCTTCAAGATAGGAATGTTAAACTATTATTTATTGTCCTTTTACAGGGTCTCAGGAATCTGAAAATATTTCCACTTCTACTGGGATAAGTTATAGGCTTTTCCTAAATGCCAGTTTCTCTGAAGCAGCAATAGGAAAGCCAGGTTCTAATGAAAATCATCTATCCCCCTAACAGAGAAAGACCTCTCAAAAGAGAGAGCTGACACGAATCTTCTGGATTGGAACATTAGGAACTTTGGTCCTGGCTAGGTCCTTCTTGTAGCTGGGTCACTCATGTGGTGGCAGCTCAGCTCAGATCCCAGATTTTGATGATTACACTGCTATCTCTATCATCTCTATCTCTATCATCTCTATTTCTGTCTCTCTCATCTCTTATCTCCCTTTCTCTCCCTCTCTCCCTCCCTCCTGGCAAAGATAAGTTTAGAGAAGTGTAATGGTTAATTTTAATGTGTCGACTTGACTAGACCACAGTGTACTCAGATGTGTGGCCAAACATTATTCTGGGTGTTTCTTTGATGGTGTATTGGAAAAGATTAACATTTAAATTGGTGGACTTTGAGTAAAGCAGATGGCCCTCCATAATGTCAATGGGTCTCATTCATCAGTTGAAGACCTGAGTGGAACAAAAAGACCAGCTTCCCTCAAGCAAGAGAATTCTCCAGCAGACTGCCTCTGACTTCATCTGTGTCATTGGCTTACCTGGGTTTCCAGGCTGCCCACCCGAAAGATTTTGGACTTTCCAAGTCCCCATAATCATGTGAGCCATTTCCTCATAATAAATCTCTCTCTCTCTCTCTCTCTCTCTCTCTCTCTCTCTCTCTCTCTCTCTCTCTCTCTCTCTCTCTCTCTCTCCCCTATCTATCTATCTATCTATCTCCCATTGCTTCTGTTTCTATGGAGAACCCTGACAGGGAGTAAAACTTGAATTTAATTTCTGGGAACTTAGAAATTAATAGTATTTAGCTCAGAATGAGCAAATTATCGTCACCAAATTCCCTGGTAGTTTGATGACTCCTTGATTGAACAGAACAAAAGTGGAGCTGATGTTCTGTCAGGAGAGATTGAAATGTTAATTAGCAAGAGAGCCAAACTGCAAGAGTTAGGAATCCCTTAACTTTCCCATTCATCCTTTCATCTATTCATTCATTCATTCATGAAATAATCAATGAATATTTACTGATAGCTTCGAAGATGCTAGACACTGTACTGGTCACTGAACATTCTCAGATTGTAAAAATCACACAGTAGGTTTTACAGGGGACGTTTAACAAAAAAATTATTGATATATATATATATATATATATATATATATATATATATATATATATATATATATAAAATGGAGACTCTATATGATACCCTAGGGCTGAGGCAAAGCAACTAAGGAAACCTGGGGACCACATTGGAGAAGGTGTAGCTCAGTCACCAGAGAGCAGAGATATTGACTAATCTCACTACACAGGAGCTAGTCTGGAGTTGCTGGGCAAATATAAGGCAACCCCCCCCCAGACTGCAGGTGGGGAGCAGGCCATCAGTAACTTGTGGTATGGCCATTCAGCCTGCCCTGGGGCTGGCTGGGGTATTTTGGATTCCCTGTAGAAAGGACTGTAGACAGGTTATTGCCAGACCCAACCTGCAGGTGTGAGGGGTGGAGTGATTTGCATTCTGTCTGTCTGGATAACAATGGATGTTGTCCTCCTCCCTCCTCCCCCCACCCCTTCCTCCTGCAGGGAACTTCCAGCACTCTCTACTGAGAAGGCTTAACATTATGCTCACCATAAGGGGGAAACACTAAGGGGAATTCTGTGGTTTATCATAGAATATACGTTGAAAGATGCATTTGGAACTGAGAGGCAATTAATTGATAACTGACATGCAGGTGAGTAAGACGCTGTCCCTGGCCTCAAGCTGATCATTGTTTAATATGGGGCACAGACTGTTAAATACGTGGTCATTCCACAGAATGAAAAATGCGACAGAGGAAAGCATGGCATTCTAAAGGAAGACACAAGAGGGGCACCTACTCCAGTCTTTCCATGGCGGAGGATGGGGGTCAGGATTAGCCACAAACCCTGTCTTCAATGTTACTCCATCTGGTCACAGACTCCTCAGGAGTCTATAGTCTCCACAGCATGTCTCCTTAGGCGAATGGAATTAGAATTATCCCCCAATAGCACTCTCTACAAAGTGCTCAGAAAGCCCTCAAGACAACTTCACTTCTTCCTTCACTGAATGTGGTCCACATCTTACAATCATTAAATTATTTTCATCACTTGATCTGAATCAGATTTCTTGCAAGTTATTTAGATTTCTTAAATTTTAGAGTAAAACAAACAACTAAACAAGCAACTGAAAGATTGAAAAAAATGTTTTAAATCATGAATTATCCTCAGTAAGGAGAGGGCTGGAGAACTTCTTCCGAATAGACACTCGCGCGCACGCGCACACACACACACACACACACACACACACACACACACCACAACACATACAAAACAGTACAAGAACATGAATAGTTCCATGGCACAGTGCCTCATACTGAGCATATAGTACTCTCTCAATGGAAAAGTAATTTCTTTCTTTCATCTGTGTCAAAAGAACCAGGTTCCTGCTAAAGCCTCTTCAGCCACCAAACACTCAGCACACTCTTAATATAGATCATATACTAGACATTATTATATCAAATGACATAACATTCTGAATGTTACAAGAAACCATATGAATGTCGTTATTGTTATTGCTTAAGATCATGGACCTTCAGTTTCAGGTTGGAAGATGTTACTGAAAGGAGTATTTTTCATGTGTTCAAATATAAAAACAACAACAAAAAAGACCAGGACAGCCATGTTAGACCTTTTCTTTCATTCCAGTTACACCTCCTTCTCCAACTTGTTGCTAGCTTTTCTATTTTTAATTCTTGGGCTCGTAAAGCTTGCTTTCTCAGTCAGCGCCAGAATACCTAGGGTATCCAGCTCTAAGTATTGTGTTGGGGAAGCATTTTTCTTTCAGTCATGATGGACTGGGGAGCAATTTTTTGGGTTGGATGAATAATTCTTTGCCATTTAAGAGTCATAGATGATAGAGAGATAAAAAAAAATCACAGAAAAGAGCCTATACAGAATAGGAAGCTGAAACCTCAATGACAAAATAATAATAATAATAATTATAAAATGAAATTTGAGTTGCTTAGAGTAACTTTTTCATCCTTAAAATAATCATATTTCACATCCTTCTCTCATATAGAAATGATGGAAAAAGACAATACTTTTTCCTAGAGTGATTGTTTTAGCTCATAAAGAATCAGGTGGTCTGTAGTTGTCTTTGGTATCCCTGAAGAAGGATTTGGCAGCTGATTGTGAAAATACATCCTTATCACAGAGTTGAAATGACAGCCATCTCCTGCTCTTAGACTCCAACTCTAGGAGAAGCTGAGAAAGTTTTTAAAAATTGTATCTGTCCATACTGCAGAGGAAACATTTTCCAGAAACAGAGCATATCGTTCTGTAAGTCCTGTGTATGCCTGAATTTCTAGCAAGCCTTCTAACATGCAGCTTGCTCTTTGTTGTTCTCTTCAAACACATTAACTAGAGAGATTTTATGTCACTATTAAAAATTTAAGAAAGGAAAAGGAAAAAAAATTCCATTTGTTATTGTCCATGTCCCTTGGAAGGAAGATGAGCCAGAAAATATATAAAATGTTTAACTGTAAAATAATTTCCTCTCTGAAATCTCCTTTAGGAAAAGCTATATTCATTGATGCCATAAAATGCCATAAAATAACTTTATATCATATTGTCTTGTTTTCTTCCTTTCTTTTTTTTTCTTTGAAGGAAGAAAAGATTATTTTCTTCAGAATGGGACAAAGAAGGTTGTCATGTGTCTTCTGCTTGATGCTTTCCCATGTTTTAATGAAACCCTCATAAGTGAATGTCCAGTCAACCAATTATTTGAGTCTAGCGTTTACATTAAAATATAGGTAAAATATAAAGTGATAGTTACACAAAACGGAATTTGTCCGATTTCTCAATAAAAAAGCCCGCTATGTCATAAAAATATCATTTCCCTAATCAAAATGTCACCTGAATGAAGTCATCACACTTAGCCTGATTGCATTTCCCTCATATATGTGCAGCTGCATTTGCCGCTCCATAAATGTCATTTGATTATGAGAAAATAAACAGGAAGGGACTCAAAGGGAGTCAGTACAGGGCCTGCTTGTTTACCTGTGGCAGCTTTCTTAGCTGAAGAACAAATGTCATGCAAATGGTGCACCAGCAATGAGCTGTCAATCACCTGCCTTGGCATTCATGATGATTTGCTAAATCATTTAAAGAGACATGCTTTACTAAATGAAAAAATATCAGCGGCAAGGGCCTGTGTTTAAACACGGGGCTGAGTTATTATCCCAGTAGGCTGGAATGAAATGAAGACATCTTCCAATTAAAGCTTGCAGATGAACCCAGACCAACCCCCCTTTTTTCATAAAGACAGGCAGATTATGATTGGGAAGGAACAGCGACAGAGGCTTTCATTACACGCTGATTATGGTGATAAAATTCCCAGCGCTGTGTGTCTGCGGGCCCAACTTCACATTTGAAGGTTTTTAATATAATTTCCTTAGGGTGAAATGCTGAAGATTTATTAAACTTTATGAAGGGCTTACAGATCCAATTTAAGAGGACATATCATAGGGCAAAACTGACAGATGATAAAATACATTCCAACTATAAGAGGAAAAAAAAGCAAAGAGAAAGTTGAGCCGTGAAACTGTTTTTAAACATTTTTTGTTGTTGGTGGTATTCAAGTGAAATCAATCATTTCCCCCAGTGTTACAGCCTTGTTGCTTCATTGAAGTTTTCTTCATGCTTTTCACAGACGGTGGATATTCAGGCCATAGGAGGGATGCTTGGAGAGCTTACCTAATTTTATTTTAAAAAATGAAATCACCAAAATAATTTTGAGGTCACTGATTCATAAAAATTCCCAACTTATATTTTTTTTTGCAATGAAACTTGCTCAATGCTCTTTTTTTCCGATATACCGCCACTAAGACGTTATGCTGATACGGTTACAGATGTGTTTCCTCTCACCATTTTCATAAAAACAGATGCTTGTCAGAAAGACAGGTTTAGCAACTTCTATTGGCTCTTTTTTGTCTTCAAAAGTTTCAAAACATTTGTGGAGACTATTTCTCTTTAATTTTTGTCATGGTTTCATGAGTCTGTGCTCATGAAATTAGGTAGGATTTTTATATAGGCAAACAATAGTTCAGGATCTAGGTTCCACTTGTCAGAAAACAAACAGTATCTAGGTACCAACAATGTTCAGATAACTCACAAGCATTTCTCATCACCCAAGCAGAGTGCAGGTAAGAAAGCAGCTACCGGAAATTGATGACCTCTGGCGCCTTTTTCTGGGAGATTCCAATCCCTGTAATTTGCCTAAATTGCAATATAGATAGGATTTTCTGGTCCAGATTTTCTTCTGTTTTCTTCCTTCCTTCCTTTTTTCTTTCCTTCCTTCCTTCCTTCCTTCCTTCCTTCCTTCCTTCCTTCCTTCCTTCCTTCCTTCCTTCCTTCCTTTCGTCCCTCCCTCCTTCTCTCCTGCCCTCCCTCCCTCCCTCCTTCTTTCATTTTTTCCTTTTTTCAGGTATAATTTACGTAGCATAAAACTTACCTGTTTCAAGCTCATGATTCAATGCTCTTAGTAAATTTACAGAACTGCACAACCCTCACCACAATCCTATTTTTGAACATTTTTATCACCCCCAAAAGACCCTCCATGCTTGTTTGCAATCAATACCATTTTCACCCCACAGCCTTAGGCAACCTCTAGTCTGCTTTACTTCATATAAATGGAATGATAAAATATGCAGTTCTGCCCAGATTTTTTAAACCAATTCAGGGCTAGACTCAGAAGTCACACTGACACTTAGTAGGGACTTGATTTATATTCAAACCACGCTGGAAAACAAAGCAAGGTCAAGTCAAAGCAAATTCAGTTTGGTGGATTTTTTGTGGTAAAACACTTTCTTAAGTAAGTAGCCCTGGTGAAACTTACTAGAGAGTTGGGAACAAAGCCCCTGAGAATTTTATTTTTTTTTAGTAGAAGAAAATTAATATTTCTTATAAAGAATCTGTTATGTTTTATAAAAATATTTTGCTTCTCATTAGAACAAAAAGCTTTGTCTTCATTCATTTTTGTACTACACTCTCATGCAACTTCTAGAACAAGGAGACAAACCCCAGTTAGGAGGCAAATGAAACTAAATATGACACTGGAGCCTGAATTAGGGAAAATAAAATACTGTAATGATATCATTAAGGGTAATTAGTGAAATTTTAATATGGACAATATACAAGAAATAGTATTATGTATATCCTAGATTTAGATCATTGCACTAAGAATGTCTTTGTTCTTAAAAATATGTCAAGAGTGTGATGGGGTAAGAATGTGATATCAATATCAGTATCTATCTATCTATCTATCTATCTATCTATCTATCTATCTATCTATCTATCTATCTACAGAGAGAGAGAGAGGGAGAGAGAGTGAGAGAGAGAGGAGAATGGAAAAGGGGAGAGAGACAAATGGAGAGAAAGAGAGGGGTGAAATGTTAACAACTGATGAATCTGGATGAAGGGTATACTGGAATATTCCTTGTACTATTCTTGTAACTCTTTATAAACTTAATGTTATTTCAAGAAAAATGTTTTAAAATATGGTAATGGTGTAGCTGTGGTAATTAGTAGTTATAAAAAAGCCCTACCCATTTGTGTCTGTTCTGTCCTCCGGATTGAGTGTTTAGAGCTCAGGACATCCAAGAAGATGACAATATTTATTGAGAGCTCATTACATGTCAGGCATTGCTAAGTGTTGTGATTTTATTCCCTCAAAACAAAAGGTAAGAAAATGGCCTGAGTGCTAAATGCTTTGTATTTAAGTCTAATGGCAAGAAGGATGCCCTATAACTTTCTTTACGACTTCTTGATCACAACACAAACACCTAGATGTCACGAGAGGCTGCAGATATATCCTGGTCCATTTTTCTCGTGGCAGGTTAGAGGGTGCTGGAGCCCAGTACTTTGCTCTTCAATTCTGGCATTGAGAGGGACGTACTGAAAGGTGTGGTTGCCACATTGAAAAACTAAGAACAATTAGGTGCTTCATAATGATAAAAATACTAGGCACTTTACAATGACACAAAGTATACGTGTACAACAGGTGTTTCTGTGTGTGAATGCACTTATGTGTGTAGATACATATTCTCATTAGTTTCTCACAGCAATCTGTTCAGATAGTTACCAAGGCCTGAATGAAAAAGTTTAAGCTTGTTCAAGGTCTCATGGCTAGTCAGTGACAATGGAAGACTCAAAGCCAGGTCTGCTGGACATCACGAATGGCTCTTCACCTCTAATCTACTACATCTCCGTTAGCCTATCCATTCAGGTATGAGAAATAAAAATATGTGTCCCTTATGTGCTTTGTAAGGATGGTAAGAGGATTTATGAAACAAATATATTATGATATGCTTCATGGAAGAAAGAAAATAAAGTTCCTTTTACAGAGCAACTGGAGCATTTAGGGACATGACTACTTAGTAAAGAAAACCCAGTTTCCAGTCTGCTGGCTGTGTCGTTCTCACGTACACTAATTATATATCCAACAGATTAATAATAGGACTGAGGTATGAAGGAAGGAGATGTTGCTTGTTACCTAAATATTGCTGAAAGATTTATTTACCAGTGCAACTACTCATGACTCATATTATAATAGATTCCTGAGAACAGATTAATTTGACTAGTAATAGTGATATAAATATGTAGTAATAGTGATATAAATATGTATTTTATCATATAACACAAATAACATTTATAATTATATAACATTATTATATAATACCTAATAATGATTGATAGCAATAGAGATATCTTCTATTATTTCTTCAACCATTTATTTTCATCATCTGGTAAATATTCTACATGTGTGATTTTTATTTTGTTGTTGTTATTTTCATTTTTTACTCTAGTTGCTGCTATATATTTTTTGTGGAGGAATGTGGCTCCAGTCACTGTTGCTTCTCTCATTTCCTTATTTATTTCTAGTTAGAGCTAGAAAGTACTTCAAAAACATCTTGGGTATCAGCATTAACTTATCTGCCCCCTACATACACTTTTCTGTCATCTTCTAGAAATGAGAACCAGGCAAGAGTTAAATCTTGTGATACATAGTTCTTTCAAAATTGTCTCATTTAATTTATATTCCTGGAGCATTACACTGATATACAATCCCTTAAGGTACCTTGGGAACTGGCAACATTGTTATTGCACAATTTGATAAAAATATAAAACACCCCCTAAAGGCATGCTGAAAACAAAGAGACAGAGCAGGCAGCCTGCCTTTCCTTGAGTATCTAGACAATCAAGTTTCCAGTGTGCAATTCTGCTGTGAAGCTAGAAACACATCCTGATCTCCGTCCTTCACAGAATCCCTTTCCAGACTGGAGGCTTCACTAGCTAGCAAATGACTCACCCTTCCTTCCCAAAGATCTTTCTGGCACTTTATTATTACAGTGGAGCTAAAAATAAGAAAGACTAATGGGAACACAAGTGTTAAGTTTGTAATAACTTGGATTCTTAAGTATGAAACTTGTTAAACCATTTGACTAATGAAACTGAGAGAAATCTTTGATCATCTGAATTGACATCCAGTGTTCTAGAGTGACGCATTGGTTTGCTTAGAGTTGGGGGTAAAACTGAAGGAAAAAGTAAAAGAGAAGTGAAAGAAAAAGTTTAAATGGCAGAGAAAGGAGGTGAAGATACAGAGCAAAGGAACAAAAAATGAAAGAAGTTCATTTTCTACGGGGAATTGTAAAGTGACATTTAAATTCTGAGAATGAGAAATAAAGTGGAATTGAAAGATGATATTGAGAATTAGAGAAGTACAAAATAGAGTGTTCTGCCCTTTATGGATAAGTATAAATGAATTTTAAGAGACTCAATTCAAACAAATATTTATTGAAACCTATTACGTGAAAGGCATTCTGCCAGGTGCTGTATTATACCAAGATGAGTCAAACATGATTCCTGATTAGAAAAGAATTCAAATGATGGAGAGACAAAGAAATCCCCAACAAAGGAGAGTTCCTGTCATTTAGGAATAAAGAAAAAAAATAAGGATAGATTTAATGGAAGATTGTATCTTTGGGCTAGGGTAAAAAGACAAGTGAGATTACAGTGGTTGCAGGTAGCAGTCTAGAGGTATAGCCATTCTAGATAGACTGAATCTCATCAGCAAAATGACACTGATAGGAAAGATTAGGAACCTTCTGGAACCAACAAAAAATGCAGTTAGGCTAGTATATAGATTTTATGTCAACCAGTACTGGGAAATAAGGCTGCCATATGTTGGAAGAGTTTGTAATAGTGTAGGTAATAAAGAACAGTGGATATTGACTTGTGATGTACAGTGACTCTTGAACAATGTGGTGGTTAGGGCACCAACCCCCTTTGAGGTTGAAAAATCCATATATGACTTTTGACTCCAGCTGTCCCTCTCTACCCATAGGGCATTAGTTCCAGGACCCTCACGGATACCAAAATCTGCAGATGCTCAATTCTCTTACATAAAATTGTGTAGGATAATGCATCCAGTCAGCTCTCTTCTTTCCTGGATTCCCAACCATGAATTGAAAATATTGTTTTGGATCTGAAATTTGTTGAATCCATGGACACGAAACTCAGGGACACGGAGGGCCAACTGTATATTTATTGAAAAAAATCCCTATATAAGGGGACCTATGCAGTTCAAACCCATGTTGTTCACGGGTCAACTGTATTTGCTTGTTTGCTTTTTATTTTATACAAAAGACTGTACATGAACAGGACTTGAAGCAGTGAGTAGAAAGGAAGGAGTAGAGGGCAGGGTGAGGAATAAAAAGAGACAACAACCAGAGAGCTATGCTTCCTGAGGCAAACTGAGAACTTAAACTAGGACAATAGCAGAAAAAAGACAATGGATTCAAGAAACGTTTAAAAAAAAGACTGAAAACTGACAACTGATTAAGGAAAGAGAAAATTAAGAAAAGTTTCAGTTTACAAATTTTCCTGCGGGGAAACATAAATTTGGGAATCAAAATTTCCTTTGATTCATTTAACAAATAGATACTTAGCATCTACTATGGACCAGACACCATGCTAAGTGCTCTGTGGGTTAAATAGATGAATTTTGCAGATCTGTACTCAAGGAACTTACAGTCTATAATCAAGATAAAATATGACATATACGAGGTCTGACAATTAAGTTCGCGAACTTGTTCCTACGATATTGCTAACATTTTTTGATATCAGAGGGATTGTTCATTACGAATTTGGACAGTTAACCAAGTTTTTTATTTCAAAGTACTGAAAAGGCTGCGTGAAAAATACAGACGACCTAAACTTTTTGCCAACAATTCATGGCTCTTGCATCACAACAATATACTAACTCACATGGTACTGTCTGTAAGGGAGTTTTTAGACAGTAAACAAATCACTGTATTGGAACACCCTTCCTACTCACCTGATCTAGCCTCCAACGACTTCTTTCTTTACCTGATGATACAGGAAATGTTGAAAGGAAGACATTTTGATGACATTCAGGACATCAAGAGTAATACCATGACAGCTCTGATGGCCATTCCAGAAAAAGAGTTCCAAAATTGCTTTGAAGGGTGGACTAGGTGCTGGCGTTGGTGCATAGCTTCCCAAGGGGACCACTTCAAAGGTGACCATAATGATATTCAGCAATGAGGTATGGAGCTCTTTTTCTAGGACGAGTTCATGAACTTAATTGTCACACCTCGTATAAACTTTGTACACAATAGAATAGGATAGGTTTTGTTATGCAGGTTAAAATTCAGTTCTATGGGGCTTCATGGAGAGAAGGCATCATTTCTTAAGTGGGAAGGTAGTACTGAGAAAGGATTTGGGAAGGACGGGGCCTTTGGACCAGGCCAGGGAAGAAGAAAACAATTTTGACAGACTGAGATATTGGAGTGAGTGGCAAAAGGAAGATAAAGAGATACAGACTTTACCTGGACAAATTTCAGGAAGTGTTTAGATTGGGGGGAAATCCCTATCTCTGTATCTCTCTCTGTTTCTCTCTCTTCTCTCCCTCCCTCTCTCTCTCTCTCTCTCATGCCTTCCTTCTGGTTTTGTCTATGTTTATATGGTTGCAAGTAGAGAGGCAACTTCCACCTCATCTTAATCTTTATTCACATCTCTCATATGGATAGTGTTAGGATTAACTGAAATATGTAAAGGCCTTCCATAAATTCAGAACAAAAGCACCAGAGAAATATGTATAAAATATAAACGAATAAGGCTGGTTTTCATTATCAGCTTACAAACACTTTGAATATAGCTACACCGCTGATCATTCAAGATAATCATTATCAAAGACTTCTCATATGTTCCCAAAAGGGAGAAGAAGGTATCTTTTATTCCTTTTTTTTTTTTTAAATAAAACTTCCCTGAACTCATTCAGCTATGTAGATTGTTTTATTACATGGGATCTCCTGAAAACTTTGAAAATCAGGTAGATAAAAGCTGATGCTTAGCCTCTGAAATAAAACCTTACAGTGGGCTTTTGTAAGTAATGTCTGTTGCAGACGTCATGAATTACAAAACTACAATTCTAAGTTTACATCAGAACCAGCCCATGTTTAAGGCCAACTGGGTGTTAATAATGAATCTGAGTTGTCTGGAAGACTAAATTTCAAGAAGCTACTTTCAGCCCTGGGCAAAGATTTCAGAACTAAATGAAACAATATCACATACATCTTACAAACAAAGGGTATTATGAGGCTTGTGTGCTATTTGTGACTTGGTTTCTCAATGAACCAACTCAAAGAGAAGAAAAATAACCACTACGGAAAAAAGCCTGGCATTAAGCAATGTTTACTTATTCATCTTCAAAATAATTTGAATGGCCTTTCATGAAGCATGGGGAAGCCTAAGAAAAGAGCTGGGCATTGGTGTGTCTTCACCGATAACAAGTCAAGGTAGCCCTCTTGGGGTTGGCCTGCAGAAGGCCTAGTGCTCGGAGTTAAACTGCATTCTTCAGTAGTGATCTCTGTGATCTGGCAAATGTCTCTCTCTGGTTTCCCTTCAGCCATGAAAAATACTAGCTACTTATTTTTCCCTCTTTCAAGGGTTACTACTGGATTCTTTATTGAGTAGTGTCTTCATTTGCAACATGGGTGAAGAAACAGAATATATAGCAACCTTGTTCTTAGTGTAGAGGTTCATTCAGAGAACTGGCTAGGAGAAGAAACTGCCAGAGGTTATTATCCAAGTCTGCTAGTCACCGCCTCCAGCTGCCCACTGCTCCCCACACGTTAGATTAGAGAACTCCATGACCTGCCTGGGTTCCAGGATGTCTACCTGAGTGGTACCACCACCTGATAGAGAGAAGAAACTTTTTTAGCTGTATGCACAGGAACAGAGTGACAGCACATGTGATGAACAATCGATATTTTTCCTTATTTTTATTCTATTTTAAGCAGAGAGGCTCTTTGTCATTGATTTTTTTAAAAAAAATTTTGTGATCCCCAGTCACAAAAGGAGACAAAATAAATAATTTGGATAATCCAAGTAATAATTTCTTTCTAATATATTGTCAGTTACCGTCTTGCCATGTATGCAATACACAGTAGTAGCAACAGTAGAGAGTATCAGTTTTGATCACCATACATACACCTAGTTGGTTTCCCTACTAGTAAATTCACTAGGCGTTTTCTAGGCATAATTTTTATTACTAGTCCCACTACTGCTGCAGGGCTATGCAGGAGAAACCAGATCCAAACAAACCACTAAGTTTATACTGTGCTGTTCAGAATTCTTGGACATGGCTCAGCCATGTGATGGACCACGTCTGCTTCACTTAGATACTGAATATCGGAACTTATACTCAGGGCCTACGGAGCAATATGCCAACTTCTAGTTAACAGCTAACAGTGACAGACAAACCTGCAACATTCCAAACAAGAAACACTAAATGTTGCCATGCGTTATAATTTATGTCTTGCTTCTATGAGCAGCTATTTCTAAAGAGAGCCTTATCTTGATACCACCCCCTAACCCTCCCTCCACATTCTTCATTTTTCTTTCAGTCTTTGGCCTTGGCCAAGAAGTCTGCTGTGCATTAGCCCTTGATTGACTGCTCTCAGAACTTTCCACCTTCTGTTCTATGCTAGTGAGCATTGATTCTCAGTACTGGCTCTCTCTCTCCATGTCCCGTACCAGCCACTATTAAGTCTGTAATATATTCTTTCGGCAATGCAACACTTTCAGTTGCTTGAGTATAAGTAGAAGTGTAGAGTCACTGAATCTCAGAGCTAAAAGGAAACTTACCATTAATGCAGTTCAACTCCATCATTTCACAAATGATGAAACTGAAGCCTAGAGAGGTTAAGTGGCTTGCATATGATCCAGATCAATCAACTACTGAAAGCAAAGGATCAAGGACCCAAATCCATTGATTCTGTTGGCAAGTCCAGCCCTATGCTTTACTACCTTGTACAGTGTTCATCTCCTAGAATTCTGAGGCTTCCTAATGAAGTAAACCTGTCACCCAATGGGATCGGCTGTAACAAAGGGACACATTAAGGAGGGAATCCAGAATAGAATATTACATATTAGAGCAAATTCCATTGTTTAAGATTACTAAATGCTAGTAAAATTATAAAGTATTTAAAATATTATTACTACCACCCAAAAGATTTCCCTGTGGCACCCTGGAGGAAAATAGGGAATTAAAAAATAATGTTTCCAAAATTTCAGGCAAATAGATTTCTTATGGTTGGCCAATCATTCTCTTGCACCTGTCTAATGGCTTAACAAATCCAGTTGTTGATGAATTTGTTCTCCTTTACTTGGAGAGTATAGAAACATGCAGAAGAGAGTTAGAAGTATACAGTTGGTTGGATCTGGAAGACAAAGAGGACATGGCTCATCTGCTGTTCATTTTCCATTAGCCCGTCCCTGTCCATTTATTCTCCACCTTCTCTGCATTGGTAATTTGCCTGGAGAGACAGAAGACTACTCTGACCTTTACCACTGCATCGACCAGACTCCCTTAATCACCAGCTTTGGGTTGGAATAAGCCAATAAGGAGACCTGGCAGGAGATCAAAGGGCAAGAGAAGAGAGATTGGGCATTGCCCCTACTACTCTCTTCCTGCTGTATGCTGTGGTTCTGGCGATGCCTCCATCCCTCAACTGCAGCTTCTGTGACGTGGCTGTTCTCTGTGGCTCCAGCTCTCACTAGAATTCCCTAGGACTATTCTCTCCCCTGCCTCTTCAGCTCTCAGGATGTTACTAGCTTCCTTCCATTTATTGCTAGTCTCTGGATGCTCAGTGTCCCCTGGAGGGTCCCTTAATGCTGCTCTTTAAACAGTCTCTTCACACTCTTCTTACCTCCTCATACTTTTTCTGAGCAGGCTTTCTTTGCTTGTCCAGGCACTGACTGAAACAGTTCATTTGGGGTTAATCATAGTCTGAAGTCACCATTTATCTTCTTTGCTGCAGCAGGAAAGCCATCATTAGCAAGGATAGGATCAATTCTTGCTCATTTTATATCTCATAGATCCACTAATCCATAAGAAGTGCTGCTAAGCTGAACAGAGGACTGACTCTCACCTCCATTTGCATTTTTGCCTTTTGGATTTGGTTGACATCAAATGTGAAAAAGATCATTAGCAGACAGGGGGATGCAGAAGCAAATGTTATATTTGGTTTATGTCTATGTATTCTAACACTTTCTCCTGAATTATGGAACTGATGTAAAAACTTTATATAGAACCTACTAATATTCAGTGGACCAAAATATGCCTGGTTTTGTTGAATTACTGAAGGATGAACAAATATACCAGGAAAAAGATACCACCAACTTTACTTATAAAAGTGCATGGTTACTGGGTAGGTTTGAAACTGGCCGCAATTTTCCTCCAGAATAGAATTATTATTGGCTTATTTATAATTTTTTTCTCTTTTCTCAGTCATCGCGAAACTATCCAGTGTTGATTAATGAAAATTCATTTACTAATGCTTCCAAATATCGTCAACTGCTCGTTAGGCTGTGAGTATAATTTCTGCCAGTGGGAGGAATTATATACCTGGGTTTTTTTGAGGGGGGCGGGAGGGAAGGCTGTTGTGTGTTTGTTCTTTTCCATTAATCTCTGTGAGTGCAGGAGGACAAAGATGCTATTTAAAAAATAGGAAGTGGGACAAGAGGCAGAGTATGGAGCTTCTATGTCTCTCCTAAATGTTGATTGGACTTAGGTTGTAAGTCACTCATTTTTTTCAGTCCATTAACATTTATTAAGTTAATATTTACTAAGTCCAATTAAGTGCCAGGAGCTGGGGGTGGAAAGATGCATAAGACGTGCTTATGTCACACGGGACTCACAGTTTAAGAGAGAAGGAGGTATCTGGGGAAGTCACTATCCTTCACTAAGTAGGGAGATGGCACCAGCTGTCACATGTTCTCACTCAGCTAGTTAGTTTGGTTTAGGAGAAAGAGGGACTCGAGTTCTGGCTCCTAGGCTTCATCATTTTGAAATTGAACTCGCAAGATTCTGGCTCCACTTTAGGGAGCGGTATATGGCAGGATGGTCTTGAGGGAGGAGCTCTAGTTCCCTATGAAAGTTTTTTTTTTTTGAAAGAAAGTTTTGGAAGGAAGGAAGGAAGGAAGGAAGGAAGAAAGGAAGATAAGAAGGAGGGAGGGAGAGAGGGAAGAAGAGAAAGAGAAAGAAAGAGAGAAAAGGGGAGAAAAAAAGAAAACCCATTGGGTGAGCAAATATTTTCTGTCAAGGGCCAGATAAATATTTTAGGCTTTGTGGGCCAATGGTCATTGTCACCACTATTCTGATATGCTTTGTAGCACAAAAGCAGCAAGAGACAGTAAGTAAACAAATGGGTACAGCTGTGTTCCAATTAAACTTTACTTACGGAACAATGAATCTGAATTTCATACAGTTTTCATATATCGTGACATATTACTTTTCTTTTCCAACCATTTAAAAATGTACAAACTATTTTTAACTCATGGGCCATACGAAAAGAGGCAGTAGTCCAGATTTGGCCCATAGGCCATAGCTTGCCAATTCATGGCCTAAAGAAGCCTGAAGACTCAGGAGAAGCATTGTTTACTACCATTGCTCTGCTAGAATACCTAATCGTTGGATCTCTCAGCCTCTCCATTCTGTGCATCCACTGATGAGGAAAAGTGGTTACGTAGGAACAGCATATGCATTCCCCGTGACCATGACGGGATCCGTTGGCCTACATGAACTTTGCTTTCTTGCCTGTGAAACAGACAACTTTACTTGAACTTTTTAAACTCACAGGTTTTGATGAGAATAAATGAAATAAAATCTATGGAAAGTACTTTTTGCTCTTAGGAAGAAAAGCATTATATAAACCCAATGTATTATTAAAGAAAAAGCACATCTGTCAGAGGGAATTGGAAAGCCCCAAGCATAGTGCAAAATGACTGAAAAATGCTGCCCAAGATGGAGCTCTTCCCGCTAAGATAAATGATATGGCTTTCCCTCCCTCACATGGTCTCCCCATATTTCATCATCTGCAAATGGGATGACTTGACTGCCTGTTCTTTTTCTTTCTTTTCTTTTTCCCCCTACTTCATTAATGCATTGAGAGCGCCACATTGTTCTTCAAATGGATCGTTCTGTGGCACTTTGCTGGCTCCTTCATCTGATGCAGCTTACAGGGCTGTACTTATCTGGCCAAGGCCTGTGCTTGCCTCTCAAGTTTAATAATTATTTGACAGATTACTCCTGTGTATAGCATGGTATCAAAAGCTTTCTTACAAAGTCCAGGTAAAATATGCCCATGGTTTTTCTAGAGTCAACTCATTTAGATACTTAATCAAATTGCCTTTTCAAGGGTGATAGAACGTGATTGTTTTTGTGAATTAGACCTTCCTTATTCTTGGTAAGGTGAGCATTTCTTAGTATGCTATAACTTTTTTTTTTCCAGGATGAATTTTTCTGTCAAAATAATTCTGTCAAAGTAATCTTTCCCTGTCAAAGTAATTCTAAAAGTCTGCGTTTCCCTCATTATCCTCATTCCGCTAACACCCGTCCCAAGTAGAGTGGACTAGTTACATTAAACTATATTTGTCCACCATAGGTTGACCCACGTTTCTGCCTGAAAGTTTTGAGTTTCCTGTCTTCAAATATTATGGTTCCCAGATTTTGCTCTAGCTGAGCGCAGCTGTAATTTCTAAGAATGACTAAAACAAGATTCCATAAACCTTCTTTGTCATAAGGGAACTTCTTTCCAGTGAAAGTTGCCTTATCCTCCAGTTCTTTGTGTTTCTGTTTTAGAAATTATTCTAATTTTCTATGCATCACCTGCTGTTGTTATTGTTGTTTTTAACCTTCCAAAGCTTGCTTTCCAGAGTAGAATTAGACATAAACACACTCCAATAGGAGACACTGAAGAGAATTTTACATAATAAAAAGAGGGGCTATATTGACTTTGGTTAAGGTTAAACTTTAGTCACTTAGCTTTTAGAGATGGTATAATTAAACCTCATCTTTTCTGTGATATCACCATTCACATGACTTTCTTTTCCTTCTTGACCTTTAGGGTTCTTTTCCTTGTCCTGGATTTATTTCTCTGTGTTCTTGTTATTATTATACCAATAATATTTCCATACGAATAAATGACATCAATTAGCCTCATATTATTTTATAGTTCTGCTCTTTCATTTATTTCTTCCAAACCTTCCTTTGTATGATATAACACTAATATTCTATAACAACCATCCTCATTGTAGTTTGATACAAACTTATAATGTCAGTGCAGGCAGAATAAAAGATATCTTTCCAGAGACTTGTTTCATGAAACTTGAACCATAATTTATAGCAGATAGAAAAAGAGCGCTCCTAGCAGAGGAGTAGAGAAGAAAAGCACTTCTTTCCTTTAAAAGGAATTTTGAGTAGTTTTAATAACAAATCATCTGGGCCATCGCTATTGTGTCTAAGAGATACCAATGTCCCTCACTTCTGCAGTTTGTGCTTAAAACAGTGTCACTTGTATTCAGTCAAGTATAGTCCTCTGATTACTTTTATTTCTGGGACAGATTTTTAAGAGCAACTTCTAATTTTAGGTATTGTAGCTGAGATTCTTCCCATCTCTGCACTCCATTGATGTTCTCTGTGCATTAGCGTCCCTCGAAAGGCGACGATCACAGGCCTTCCATAGATGAAGCAGAAAGCTTGTGTGGGTGGATGTGAGGGAGGGCAGAGAGGGAGGTAGATACCTCTTGGTGCATTTGTGTCTGCGTGTTTAATTTTACACAACCATTTTTACAAATAAGCAACTTTTCAACACCTGTTTTAATTATTGTAATCCTAGAGACTAGAATATAGTCTGGAGCTATTGTAAAAATTTAGAATACAGTGTAACATCTCTTTCTTTTCCTTTGTGTATGAATCTCAGTTTGCATTCTTACTGTACTCATGATACAGATAACACATACTGCATCCTCCTGGATATTTTAAGTGTGCACATTGCTCTCCAAACTTTTTTTATTTGTGCTGTCAATGCAAAAACCAGTGCAGATGAGCTGAAGAGGAGTCAGTATGCAGGCATAAAGGAGGAAGCTTTGAAGTTTAATTCTGAAGTATGCACACGCCCTGGGTTGTGATGCTCACCCAGACAATTCCAACTGTCATAAAATGAAGCCTTCCACGTTAATTTCCTCGCTGTTCTGAATTGTCTAGAACTCTAGGTTCTTACCCATTTGAATGCAAAGCCCTGATTGTGGGCAGGGATTAGGTTTAAGGCAGGAATGCTAGACATATTGGTTAGAAAGAATATGAGTATCCTAAGGACTGGAGAATAATGCAAATGCAGAAAGCTTAAGGAATCTATCATCTTTCTGTGTTAGGAATATGGAGTCATCATTTCTGTTTCCTATTCTAAGCTGGACTATTCACTCTATGTAACTCAGTATGATTCCCATTATGTCCCGGATCAATGTCCTTGAAGTTGAATGTGGGTACTGTACTTGCAACTCCCTGTGTAAATCCAGATCCCAGCCAGAACCAGATGGCATTTTCCTGTGCACTTAATGAAGTGACTACTTACAAAGGTGTGAGCTACAGTTGTGGGAAACAAGTATGAGATGATGCCCACCCCTGGACTAGCAAAAGTGGGAGGCCATTACCAACCACAGGCCTGAAAGGCAAGAGCAAGCAGCAAGCCGGTGAGGGTCCAGAATATACCAAGACCAGGCAGGCAGAAGCGAAGGAAAAAGCAAACCTTTCCCGATGCTTATCCTCTGATTTTCTTCAAGTGGCTCCCATTGTATGATACCAAGTAGTTGTAGGGGGCACGGGAGCCGTTTGGCAATGCAGTCCTCAGAATCCAGCCTCCTGACCAAAACTCAGGGCAGAGAAGCCGAGAGCAGAGCTGGAGGGGTAACTGGAAGATGCCCACACATCGTCCTCAGATAACCCTGCTTCTGTACTTTTCTGAAGTCCTTGGCTTGCCTCTTGATTTTCTCCTCCTGTCCTTATGCTCTCAGTTCCCCTGCTTAGCAGTATTTCCTCACTCTCTGCTCACTGTCTGTGCCATCCCATCGTGAGATTGGCACCCAAAGGCCTCTTCCATCTGCCTGCTCCAGCACCTCCCTCCAGCTCCTGCACAGCTTCACTTCAACATCCAGTGGGCCTGTAGCTCTTCTCTCACATCGTCACTCTCACCTGCGGGTGCTTTGCGTGGTGTGTCTCAACTGCTTTCCGGAAATGGAAATCTTTCCGGCACCAATATTTTGAAGTCACGCTTTGAGGTTGCAAATCTGTCACTTACATATCTTTTAACATAACACCATTTGTATTTTGAGTGTTGCGTAGTAAATCCTAGCTGCCACCAACTAAAATAGATATAGGAAATAGGAAGTGTGGGCATCTCTTATAATTTACCATTCACATTGAATCTTCTCTTCAGCGTGAGTGCAATAACAGCTCTTGCATAAAACACTAAGTAACATGTTGGTCTGAACTGAACAAAGCTCCTTATTTGCTCCAAATTGCATTAAGCTTCTAGTTTCAGGCCTAGCAGGTTTTCTCTCCACAGGAATTTTGAAGATGCCCACGGTTAAGGTGCCTACTTGCCAAAGCCCAGTTGAGTCATTGAAATGGTTGGTCTTGTGGTCACTGGGAGCGCATGAACGTAAGAAGGGATGGTATTCATTTCACAGTCACCCTTGTTATGAGAAGTGAGAGGAAAAGCTGCAGATTGCGGTACGAAGAAATGCCATGCTTCTTCTGCTACAGCTGGTGGATTTGTATACTCTGGACATGGGAAATCTTGTGTGTAGGAATTATGATTTTTTTTCTTGGCTTCAGCAGAAAAATCTCAGGGAAATTTGAGATTCACCCCGAAGGTGAGCTTTGTATACAACATCACCCCCATCATTATTTTCTTTTTTCACTTTCATTTCCTCACATTCAATCTATGAACAAGCTGTTGGTTCTACTTCCAAAGTATATTTGAATCCATCTTTTCCACCTTCAACTTTACTTTTAATGTCCACTGTAATGATCAAGGGAGCCACCAGCATTTCTATCCTGGACCACTTTGATAGACCCCTGACTGCTCTTTTATATTCCCACTCACCCCTCCAATTTCTTCCCCAAACAACACCTTGAGTAACTTTTAAAAAACATGAATCTAATTGTTTCCTCAAACTTTTTATTTTGCAAAAAAGAAGAAGAAAATTTGCAAGAATAATACAATGAATATCCTGTACACATCACTAGGTTCATATTTTATCCCTGAAACATTCATCATATATATCCTAACATAAGCACATCCTATGTAACCATAATGTCTTTTTCACACTCAGGACACTTAACATCAATAAAACAGTATCACCTAGTAGATAGTCATAGTCAAATTTCCATGATTGTCTCAATAAGTTCCTTCATAGCTTTTTTTTTTTTTTTTTTTTTGTTTGCTGTTGTCTATGTGTTGTATCCATGATTTAATCTAGGATCATGCACTGCTGTTAGGTGTCTTGTCTCTTTACTCTCAGTTTGGAGTTTAGGTCCACAGGGCTGCAGAATATCTCAGTTAGGATTTGTCTGACTGTTTTCTCATGGTTAGCTTTAGGTTAAAATTTCTATTTTTGTAAAATTTTCATTGTATTATTGAGTAGATGGTGTGTCCTCAGTCCATCACAGCAGGACATAGACTGTGAATTGATTCCATTACAGGTGACATAAAATTTGACTATTTGGTCAAAGTATGGCCCACCAGATTTTTCCACTGTAAATGTTCCCTTTTCCCTTTGTAGTTTATATGTAATATTCAGAGGGCTGATTCTAAATATTTTAAAGACATAAATCTAATCTTTAGAGAAATTATATAGTTCAAGCCCTTTGAACTATCTTCTACCTAAAGGTCTTTGTATATGTTGTTCTCACCTCTGTGCTCACTGCTAGCTAGTAGCTCCTTCATATGTTTTATGTCTAAGATCAAATGTCCTCCTTCAGAGGGGCTTTCTCTAATTATCCAATTAAAACAGACCTATCACCAACCACCATCTATCCAGTATTACAGTGCCCTTGTTTGTTTGATAGATTTTTTTTGGAGGGTGAAGGGGGGCTGGCTACTTATTATTATCTATAACTGTAACTAGACTATAAACTCTTGAGAGTAAAAATACCAGGACTGTTTTTGTTATTATTATAATCCCGATGATAGAATATATAGGTCCATACACATGGTAGACTATCAAAGAAACATATGTTTAACGAGAAAATTAATGCATGTATAAATAAATGCTATCACTTGGTAGACTTTACATATTCATATATTTTAAAACAATTCTTACAGTAAGAAGTTCAAGGACATGGAGCAGAGCTCGGTATCAGAAGTCATGCTTCCCCTTTCATAGCATTAAGTTTTCACTGGGAAGCAGCTGCACAAGCAGGAACTACATTTCCTAGCACTCCTTTCATCCAGGTGGCCATGTGATTAATTCTTGCCAATCAATGTAGGGAGTGTTGTATGTTTCACTTCCTGCCCCTGTTTTTCAGAAGCAGGTGAGACTTCTCCATGGGCTCTTTCTCCCTGCCAGCTGGAAATTGAGAACTTCAAGCTGTTAGGGCTCATCCTAGCCACAGATAGAAGAATCCCTACGTTATAATGAGGAAGAAAGCTACCTGTTAGACTGTGATAAGAAAAAAAAAAAAAACACAAAAAACCTTTTAGTGTTTGTATCCATTTAAAATTTGTGATTTATTTATGATAGCATCTACCATTACTCTGAATAACACAGAAATAAAAGCTGAAAAACTGGTAGTTAGAAAAAAAAATTTTTTAAGTGAGAAGAAAGTTGTGATTATTTAAGATTCACTATCACATTACTATTTTTTGCAGTGTATGTTTTCCAGATTCCTCAAATTATACAAAGTAGGATTAGGCCCAGAAACACTCAAGCAGGAGACTTTGATGATAATTTTACTGTAGAGTGAAACCTAGGGCCACCCTTGTCTTTGGAAAAGGTGAAAATGCAGTTGCTTAGGCGTGATTAAACCTCATTGTTTCTAAGATCCTATAACCACTGCCAAACTAATCTGCAGAAATTCCATTGTGATTTAAGAGACAATCCATCAAATCCTTTCTTTGTTGCCTCTGATGAATTTTGTTTGCTGTGGGTAGCATTCCTAATGGAACAACAATCTATCTAGTAATTATTTATTATCAAACCAGTGAGTAAAAGGATTCCCTGAATTTTAGAGATGGAGGAGACCTGAAGTTTATTTTACAGTGGAGTCAGATAATGTAAGTGCTTGCCTTTCAGAGTATGATACAGAATTTGTACAAGCCAAGCTGACCCCAGAAACTAGAGCTCCTGACTATAGTAGTTAGGCATTTACTGGACACAATGCTCGATGACACTCAGACCATGGCTCAGAAGAAGTGAGTTTAAAGGACTTTAGTGGACATTATCCAGCCTCTGATTTGTTTCAATTGTAACGGGGAAAAGTCGGTAGTGCATTTACAATTATGTATCATTATGTGTACAATTCTACCTTATTTTTAAACAAACAACCCAAACACATTCAATTACTTGTGAACCCTTAAAGGTTATATATTTATTCTAGCGATGGAGTCATTCATTACCCAGCATTACTCAGCATTTTTGAAATTTGTATTTAGAATTTTCTTTAAGACTCAAATTGTTTTCTCCCCTTTGATTACAAAAGTAACTGTATATATTCTGGAAATTAGAGAAAGAAGAAGAAAATTAAAACCACCTATAATTTGATCACTCACAGGTAACCATTCTAAACATTGTAAAGTAATTCCTTATGTAAATGTGTGTGGGGGTATGTTTTTGTGTGTGTCTTACATAATTCTGCAAGGATGGTTTTGCATTTAAAGTTTTATCATGTATATTTGCCTATACAATTAATTTATTAATTTTAGCTATCACATTAAGTTGTATGACAAACAGATTTTTGTTCAATTTGCCAGCTATTGCAAGTTACTAGATAAAAGTTTAAAGGCTTTTAAACTTTAAGTGGGAACATTTTTTGACTGTCCTTTGTATTGGTAAACATTGATTCTTGGAGATGTTTGAAAATAAGCAAAAGATATTAAACCCAAGTCTGGTAAATAAGGTAAATGACTAATCCAAGGAATTCATTTTGAGTCAAATAGAGAGTGGTTAAAATGTAATGAAACACTGAAACTGTCAGAGAAGGCAGGTTCAAAAGAGGAGTTTCAAAATATTTTGAATAGTGGAGGCAATTACTAATTATGTATTCTCATATGATGGCTACTTTGAAGAAAAACAATCCCTTCAATGTTTAAGATTTGGTGTGCCTGTCAAAAAAACAGCCCCTTGACTTCATAGATGTTTCCAGACATTTGTGCACACCATCTCATAAAAGTGGACAAAGGAAATCACAATCTGCCATCATGTGTGTAGGAGAAAGCTAGATTTTGTCATTTCCTATATCCTGTTCTATTGCAAAGAAAGAAAAAGAAAGAAGGAAGGAGGGAAGACAGGAAGAAAGGAAAGAAAAAAAGAGAAATGAAGGGAAAAATAGGAAAGGGGGGAGGGAGAGAGAGAGAAAGTAAGGAAGGGAAGACAGAAAGGGAAGGAAGGAAAGAAATTGAAGGAAGGAAAACAAGAAAGAAATTGAAGGAAGGAAGACAGATAGGAAGGCAAACTGTTATCCCAATATTCCTGTGAAATAGTTTATCAATAATAGTTTTATCAATGTTTTAAGATAAATTTATAAAGCAAGTCTTAAACTTAGTGCAGACTGATGGTTTCCAAATTTGGGGGATAATGGTACTCTTTTGTAATCTTTCCAACACACTGGAATTACAGTCGAGTTTGAGAATGAATTGGAAATGATAGAACAGATACACACAGACACACATTAAATACCACTTTTACAATCACATCGACTCCAGAGAACAATTTTTAAAAGCCAGTTTTATGATTCTGGTTGGTGAACACATAACGGAATACACAGAAGATGTATTGTAGGATTGTATACTTGAAACCTATGTAGTTTTGTTGACAATTGTCACCCCAATAAATTTTAATTAAAAAATTAACAAAGCCAGTGTTAGGCTGATGAAGCCCATTAATATAGTTAGCCTGTATACCCAAGACTTCAAAAGAAGGGATGCTCATGAATACCAGATAAAGCTAACTGAACAAAGTTTTCAGAATTCAGGGTCATTACAGGTAAAGCACCCTGACCAGAAATGGAACGTTGGTGCCTTTATTGACTTATTATCCTGTTTGTCCTCTAAAAATGTACCATTGTGTGGAATATGCCCATTAAAACCCACTACGTTCAAGGATCGAATTCTCTCCAGAATTACAGCCTATCTTTAATCATATTTTAATATAAGTCTTTAAAGAAAACTTGACATTAGAGATGCTTTTTTTTTTTTTTCCAGATCTGGAAAATCCAGTCACTGCTTTCAATAAATTTAATTTTAGTATCATTTCAATGAATGTATTTTTAAAATTAGGCACATAAACACAGAGACACACAATTCAGAAACAAAAATCTCTTTCCTATTTCCACCTAAATGCATTACACATTTCTGGAATTAAGCCATAGTATGTAAAATCCTTACAACAGTGGTCTGATTGTTATATAATAAAGCCTATACACGTAACAATTAGAATGGTACATGTTGGAAGGATTGCTCACCTCTTACTCCTCCATTTTATGTGGTGAAATACCACATAAAACGACTTTTTAGTAATATCAAAATATAGAAATAACAGATTAAGTAATGAAAAAAAAACCTTCAAATCTGCTATTTTCTTAATTGTGCTCATCAATAAAAATCCAGGGAAAGAAAGTAAGTAATATAATTATTAAAGAGAATTTGTTTTGTTAATGTTTGGGGTTGGGCAAACTCTTTTCTAAAATGACACGATAATCAAGGTCTATTTCAGGAAGCTTACATTTTGAGAGCAACTAAGACAGGAATAGACCAACACAAAAATTACAGAAGTTAAACATTATCTATAATCACAAAAGAAAATAGGGGAAGGAGGGGCTACAAGAAAGAATATAGTGTCAAAACAGTTATTGTTTATTGCATTTTTATCTCAAATATCATTTTATCTGCCTTCTTATATTTCAGTAACTGAAAATATCAATAATAAGGTAAGTAAATGACATAGAAATAGTGAATGAAAAATGTATTTGAACTCACAGGGGTGGTGAAGAGTAGACCTTCGAAATCAAAACATTTTATAAGGTTTTTATTAGTCATGGTAGGCAGAGTAATGGCCTCCCAAAGATGTCCATGTCCTAATCCCCAGAACCCGTGCCTATGTTACTTTACATGGCAAAGGGGACTTTACTGTAAATTAAGTTTAAGGATCTTGACATGGGAAAATTATGCTGTGTTATCTGAGGGGGCCCAGTGTTATCATGAGAGTTCTTATAAGGAAAAAAAAAAAGGGAGGTGGCAGAGTCAGAAAAGGAGAGGTGACAATTGACACAGAGTGGGAGTGATGAGGCCGTGAGGCAGAGTGTGGGCAGCATGTAGAAAACTGAAAACGACAAGGAAACAGATACTCTTCTAGAGCCATCAGAAGGTATGCACCCCTGCCAACCCATTTTGGACTTCTGACCTGCAGAACTGTAAGATGATAAACCTGTATTTTTTTAAGCCACAGAATAGGTGCCGATTTCTTACAGCAGCAATAGAAAACTAATACATTAGATGTGCGGTTGGAGGGGAAGTTAGTCTTAAAGGAAAATTCACACATAGTCAGACTCAGTTTCTCTCCAAAAAGATGAGTTGTCATTTCATAAAGGGTTATGCCAGAAGAATCAGTACTTTAATTTTTTTCTGAAAACTTTTTTGGTCCTGCGCTACCTTCATATTAAGAGAAGAGGAAAAGAACTATCCTTTCTTGTAACTCTACTAGGTACAATCAGAATAATTTTTTAGTTATTATTTCATTTAATCCTTATAACAACTCTAAAATGGAAGTGTCAGCTTCTGTTTACAAAAGAAGTAACATTCTCAGAGAAAATAAACAACTCAAAACATTTCAAGTTGGTGGTCAAACTAGAAAATTCAATAATGGGACAAAAATTAGAATTAGAATGTAGGTAATTCATATTCTCTTTAGAGTGCAACCATACGAGAGAGAAAAAGAGAGAGATGGAGAGAGAGAGGCAAGTAGATAAGAGCACTGGATAAAATCACACAGAATTTTACAAATAGAATTCAGTGTGGCCAAAAGTGTGCAGAGCAGTCTGGCCTAGATAGTTATTAGAAAAAAAAAAATCTTTTGGACAGTCTGCCTAACCCCCTGGTTTCCTCCTCTATAAAAGAATGGTAACAATAGATGTCTCTCTCATAAAAAATTCCAAGAAATAGAACTGAATACTGTTACATTGAAGAGCTCTTTAAATGTTGATTCAACACTCTGTGGTCTACTTAGGATCCCCAAACCAATCTGTAACATTCAATACTAAGAGGTTATCTGTTCTAAAGGAAAAAAATAAAGACATTGTAAATCAGGTGGCAATGAGTGATTCCAAAGGGAATGGAACATATTCTTTGTCCAAGTGAACAGAAGATGTTGGTATGAGTTGTGTGCACTCAGAGAGAAGTAGACAGAGCTGAAGCTGGTTACCAGAGTGTGAGCACAATGCAAGAGAAACTTCAAGAACAGCAGCTCCCAAGACATCTTGGATAAGTGTCTCAAGTGAGGTCATCAAGATGAATGAGGTCATCTAGTTATAGTTTAGACAACTGCAAAGCAGAACAATATGACCCAAGACTGGCTTAAGACCTCAATGCAACTACAGAGCCAACGGCAGCTGGAAACTCTTAAAGACTAAATGCAAAGGAGAGAGTAATTTTGACATCAAAGGGATCAGTTTGACAAATGAAAATCAAATTGGATGGACTTTAATGCAAACAGCTGGGTGTGATGCAACCTAAAGAGGCAGATTTCCTGGAGTCAGCCAAACACATTTATTAGAATCCTCCATACCTCCCAAGGAGAATGTAAATATAGAGCTTTACATTTTCAAGTTTTTCCATCCTAAACAATGGAAGGGAGAGTATAGTAAGATAAATAATCTGCACCACTATCCTTGGAATGGATTGGTGGTTATGCTTACTTTATCTGTGCCAAGATGTTTTCTCTGTTCCATCCACATTTTCCTCCCGTCCTTTCTCCCATCTTTCCTTCTAATGTGTAACATATTTTATCTTCAGATAATGTATCTGAATGTGAGGTGATTGATTCAAAGAGTAAACATTTTCCTGCTAAAGGATTTCGGATATTGGAAGCGCCTCTGAATGAATGGGCCAGGACTGCACGACGCCGTGTGTGAGTGAGAATGATAGATAAATTTGCTTTCTAACATGTGCTTGGCAACCAGCCTTCTGCACCAAGTACAATATGGATGTACATCAGCTGTGGTTTAGACCAAAGAGTAGGTAACTAACTTGCTGATGGAGAAATCAGATTCAGCGTAAGTAGAAGAAAGAGCAAAAGTTTATCATCAGCCAACAAGGCACTCTGTGGAATGGCTTCAGGAACATCTGTCTGTTGTGTCTTATAATAGTGATCCAACCTAAATTCTGTTATCAGTGGTAACTCATCTGAATCAAAATTCAAACATCCAGTAGAAAGGATTAAAGTTGTTGGAAAAAGCAACACTATAGAAAGTCTTAGTGCCCTAAATGCTCTTAAATAGAAGCTCTTAAAGACAGAAATACTTACCCAAGAAGCATAGAAGCTCCTTGATATTGCTCACTATTATATCCCCATAAATTTATCAAACTATAGGACACCTAGTAGGCACACATTACATATGTAATATGTTAGTGAGCAATATGAGTCTAGACATAATTAAATGTAAAGGGAAAGATAGTGCATCTTCGGTTTCATTAAGTCATCATTATCCATTTAACTGATGTCACAGGATCTACAGAGACAATTCAAAGTCATGAAAATCTAAATTCAGAATTAATTTGGGAGTTCAAATAAGTCAAAGCAGAAAAACATCCTCTAGTTTTTGGTATCACTTAGGGTCTGTTTAGTAGGGTCTGTTTGCCTCATTTCAGGACCTATGCAATGACGGCTGAGAAGCCTGTAGGAATCTTTAAGTTAATACACTGTTTATCGTGTTTTGCTGGTGGATCAGTAAATGATTTCATTGACCTGAAGCTTTGTCCTTGTTATTGTGCCCTCCTAGATTATTTCATTGATATGCTGAAGACAGACATGCAGGTGAGAACTAATGGGCTCAGCAGATATTAAGCCTGTTTTCTTTCTGTTTACTACCTGCAACTCCGGTTTGGTTTGAAGGTAAGTTTTGACATAATAAGCTATTCAAGGCCAAACCTGAACTGAGGTGACAGTTTCCCTGTAAATGCAGGCTTGCAAATCAGCAAAATAGAAAATGGAGTGATTTATGCCCAAGGAAATCCTGTGGGCACTTAGCTCATGAACCTGCAACAGAGCCTTGGGAACTGAAATGGAGGTGCATTCTACTAACTATATTTGGGATAAAAACCTTGAGATCTTTCTAAATTTACTAATCTAAAGAGTTTAAAACTTAAAAAATCACAATAAAGTGAGGAACTCAAGATCTAACTTTTCAAACTTGATTTTGCAACCCAGATAATGTATTTATTTTTTTTAGAATAGTTCAGAAAAGACAATACTAGTGTTTTATGTGTACATGTGTAAGCAAGTACACATCAGATATAATGAAATCTAACCACTGAACTATAATTACATTAGCTTACAAAAGCCAACATGGCTGGCGAAGAACTTCTAAACTGGAAAGAAAAATGTAAAAATATGTTTTGGATAGCAGATAACTTTCGCATTAGCAAAGAGGGTGAGATCAATTTTATTCAGCTAAACAAAACAATCATGGACTGTTCAAACACATTGGATATCAGTTCATAATAGCAGTTCACATTAACGTTAGCTGGATGAAAGAAACATTCTTCAAATATAAATGAGCTCATGTAATGTCGACACTTGGTTGGTCTAGATTTAATTTTAAAATAGTTTCCAGTAAAAAGAAAAATAAAAAATAATAATTTCCAGTATGCTTAGTTCCATTAAAATTATTTTCAATTCACAAAAGTCACCTTTTCTCCCATTATCAAAACCCTCTCCTTTCTCCTCACCTTTTATTGGTAAGAAAATAGAATACATGGAAATTTAAGTCTTCACTGCTATAAACTCAACACATGGCTAAGATTGACCCAATTTAGGCTAATCCTGTGTGTTTGGGGTGAACTAGCCCTGTGTTACTTTCAGTTCCCATGAAACTTCTACTTTTGTCTCTTAATCACTGGGCAGTGGGCATATTCATTTACATACTGCGGCCTGTAGGAAGCTAGTTCACCCTGGAACAAAACAGTGTTGCGTCAAATAGTTTTGAGACTAACACTAGACTTTAGACTGCGTGGACGAAAAACAAAGATTAAATTAAAAAAAAAAAAGGTGGCTTCACAATGGCAGGAAAAAACGTACAGGAGAAGGGAGCTCAAAATCAGTGTCAGTCATTTGTGGGTCATTCTGACTTTGCGGAAAGGGTTATCTCAGCAGTTAGGAGTGTTCTACGTAGTTAGCAATGGGAGCCAGAGAGGTTAAAACAGCTCATCACTTTATCAGGATTACTGAGGGTATGAGGGAAGCCTTAATGGTCTGGCAGTCTTTTTTGTCACAATTTAATGGCATATCGATCTTTCAGAGTGAACAATCATGACCTTCAACTGTTTACAGATGCTTTGGAGGGAAAAGGCTTAAGGAGCTTATTCCAGGGAAGCTGAGAAGGTTCAGCCCTGACCAGTCAAGTTGGGGAACTCAAACAGCAATCAAAACATCCCAGTTTGGAGCAACTTTTCACTGGGGGTGGCACTTACAACTGGGAAGATCACAAGTGCTTCGAGAAAAAAGCCAGCGGTGTTACAGGCAATCAATAAATCAACCAGGAGTGTCATTGACAGAGAGAGAAGAGGGTGTGAGGGTGTGTGTGTGTGTGTGTGTGTGTGTGGCCCTTGCATCAAGTTGTGCATTTCTGCTAGAACAGGTTTTCAAAAACAGGTTTCCTTTAGGTGCCTGCAAGGTTTGCAACCTTCGCACAAGCCGGTTAGTAAGTCTAGGAAGATGTAACCACATTTTACAAGACAAATCTGAGCAAAGAACAATATGACACAGTGTTTTTCTACATAACATAATTAATGTGAGGGTTGTGGAAGGCACATTTTTAAATTCACATAAAACTGCCTGCTAAGATATGGAGAACTGCTTTTCAAGAGAAGATGACAGCACTGGAATGAAATTCTCAGAAGGGGTGGGAATTTGGATGTTTATTTCTACCATCTATTTCAGCAAGTCCAATCCATAGCACTGTTGCATTCTAAAACAAAGTTTGCAGCCTTGATTTTGTTGAACCTCCGCTATGTGATCGGCAAGATCCTGGTTTCTAATCAATGCATAAAACATAACTCCTGCCCTCAAGAGCTCTAAGCAGTTACACAGTCACGTACTGTTTCTGGCTATGAGGCTCTAAGCCTTTGACCTCTGTAGTGGATTGAATGGTAGCCACTCAAAAACTTATCTGCATCTTATTCTCTGAGTCTGTGAATATGACCTTATTTGGAAAAAGACTTTGCAAGTACAATTAAAAAACTTAAGAAGTCATCCTAGATTCCCTGAGTGCCCCCTAAATCCAATTACAAGTGCCCTTGTAAGAGACCCACAGAGAGGAGAAGGTGATCTGAAAACAGAGACTGGAGGGAGGCAGCCACAAGTCATGGAACACCAAATGTTGCCAGCGGCCACCAGAAGCTTAGGAGGCATGGAAAGGATCCCTCCTTTCCATGTGGCAGGTAGAGTGCTGCCATGCTGACACCTTAATTTTGGACTTTGGCTTCCAGAACCGTGAAGGAAAAAATTTCTGTTGTTTTAAGCCACCAAATTGGTGGTAGTTAATTACAGCCAACCTAGGAAGTTAATACAGACTCTTACCTCAATGAGTTTAACCTTGCCTCCCATATATTTCACTTTATGGTAGTACACAATGAGAACCAAGATATATGATATCTGCAAATAGTTACTACACTATAATAACAAAATGCACCTTTATTATTCATTACCAATTTGTTTGTGTCCCCTAATCTAAGGGATTTACCAGGGCTGTGCAGTCAGAGAAGGGATTTACCCTGCAATCTGTTGAATGGTGAGCAGGAAAGAAGCAAGATGGCAGGATTTACAACATTGCAATCGGTGGATGGAAGGAGACCTGGAGGTAATGCTGAACATCAGCATTGGGTGTTCAAAGTGCATGGCAGCAAATAAGCTAATATTTAATTATCCTCAAAAATGTATTAAAACTTTGTAAAATATGGGCTGAGTGTGCTACACACATCTTTAAAACTATCTCAAACTGTAGTTGTAGGAAACGGAGCTCAAGCTTAGCCAGTCATTTGCTGGTCTTCCTGAGTCTGCAGGAAGGATTATCCGAGAAGTTAGGTGTTTTCTATATAAGTAGCAAAGGAGAAAGAAATAAATGTATATGCTGTGTGCTGATTAAGTCTGTTTGGTTGCTCAAGGCCTAGGATTGGTGACAGAATATCCTCAGTCAGGCAGCGCCATATGGTGCTTATTCTGCAATGGATGTTCTGGGAACTGCTCAAAGAGACAGCACCCCCCACCCCCTCCATTTCTCCAGCTTTTGTATGAGATGGGGTCTAAACTGTGAACCACTTCGCTTTAATCCAGCCTCCAGCTTCCCCTCCTTCAACCATTTCTCCTCCTGACATAGACATCTTTCCACCCTGCACATCTGATCACAGTTCTCTTCAACCTAAAATTCTTCAGAAACCACAGTGTGGTCATATGTAAAGCCTTTATGATCTGTTCCCACCTAACTCCACCTCCTGCCTCACATTCTCCTAGGTTTTCTCCCTGTGGAGTTGCACTTCTGCCATTCTACTCTATTTACCTGGTATGTGCAAAGGTGCCATGTTTTTTGCATGTGTTAGTATGTCTTCTAGAATGCTCTTCCTGTTTATCCACTTGGCAAACACATTTATTTTTAAAATTCAGCTCAATAGTCTCCTGTCATGAGAATCCCCCTGACTACTAAAACAGAGTTAATTATTCTCTTGTCTAGGCAATCACTAGCCTATACTGTTGTACTAATCACACTGTACTACAATATGTTTATATAACCATCTCTCATAATAGACTGTGAATGCAGAGGGTAGAAACTGCCTTCTCTGTGAAGGTAAAAGCATATCTACTGTGCCATCCTAACTCTAGTGCCTGGCTTAGTGCCAGACAAATAATTGGTATTCAATAAATGTTTGATGAATAAATGAAAGAATGACTAGTTCTTTCTGTGATTAGTAAGCTCTTAAAAGCTCTTAAGACATGTACATTTACTCACAAGTCATTAATGTACAAGAAGCTTGTCTCTGCACTTACAAGAACTTTGAAAAAGGAGATTGCTTTTTACCCTCGTTTAAAAATTTAATAAGCTTAATATTTTCTAATAATAAAAGTAATACAAGTTTCTTATAGAAAAATCTGAAAAATAAGAGTAAATATGAGTTTTCATCTCTAATCTAATCTCTAATTCTAATTAGAGAATTTATCTCTAATCCCATCACCAAAAGATAAACACAATTTTTATTTACATGTAATTAAAACTATATCCATATGGGCATGGGAGCAAATAATTGTGACCAAGTACAATATATATGAAAACAGACATTATATACTAATTTCCTCTCTCTCTCTCTCTCTCTCTCACACACACACACACACACACACACACACGCCCACACACTTCAATCATCATCTATATAAGTTAAGGAAGCAGGTTGCTATAAAACCCAGCCCCAAAAGGTATAATGGTTTAAACATCATAGAAATTTATATCTCACTTGCATAATGCATAAATTAGGTGTTTGTAATCATTAAGATGAGGACCTAGACTATTTCCAACTTGTGGCTCCATAAACTTTATACCAGGACTTCCAAGGAGTCTATGTTCCCACAGAAGAACAAGCATGGTGATCAAATGCGAGAGGATTTAAGGGACAGGCCTAGAGGTGGCATGGATTACTTCCATTCACAATCCACTGGCTAGAACTCAATCTACATGGCCCCATACAAGTGCAAGAGAGAAATCTTTATCTGTGTGCCCAGGAAGACAGAAAATGAGTGTGCTGAGCCATTAATCAGCCTCTGCCATATATTGAATATATTCTTTTGTAACCTGATATTTTTATTTAAAAATATTTAATTTGAATGATGTAATAACATTACTCTTGTAGAATTATTGAGGCAAGTAGTAATCTGTTGGTTTTGCTAAACTGTCAACTTTTAAAAGTATTTAAAAACAATTGTTTCATATATTGTGATCATATGTAATAAGCCATATATAAATCCTTGACACTTAAATCTTCATTGTGGATTTTACTATTTAGCAACATAATATGACTCTATTCATCAATGCTTCTGTCTTGGGTTCATTTTGCCTTAAATCATTGCTGTCACTCCTTCATCCCTTGTATTTGCCTTTGCCTGGCCATCGTCCTAATATGTGAATTGCTTTGTTTTATGTGTGCCTCTTACAGATTACATATAGTTGCATATTTTGACCCAATCTAAGGGTCTTTATCCTTAAATGGAGACTTTTAACCCTTTTAATATGTATTTATTTGTCAATTAACCTATAAGCTATACTTCTGTGAGGTGTGATAAAAAAATACAGTGTTTAAATAAAAAGAATTATTACAGTAAAAGCCACATTGCCATTAATCCCCCTCAAAAAACTCCCCCTCACTTCAAACACACTTATCCCATCGTTCTTTCGGAAGCAGTTCTGGAAGTCTTCTTTTGTGAGTGTGTTTAGTTGTGTTGTCGTGGCTGCCTCGATGTCCTGAATCAATTCAAAATGTTTACATTTCATGGTCATTTTGACTTTGGAGAAGAGCCAGAAGTCACATGGTGCCAGATCTGGTGAATAAGGTGGATGAGGACACACCATAATATTTTTATTTGATAGAAATCGCTGTACCAGAAGCGACATGTAATATGGAGCATTGTCATAATGGAGCACACTTTAAAATACACCTTCTTCTCAACTGTAGCTCACATCTGACTGACTGCATCAAACAAGTTGAAACTTGTCACACATGGTTACTAAGGTTTGACATGCTGCTTCCCATATTGGAGATCCCTGCCTTTCTGTTGAATGGCACTCGGCAGCAGCATCCACCATATGTTTTGATCAACATGGAAAGGCTCCATGTCATACATCGCTTCTGGTATGGCAATTTCTGTCAAATAAAAACACTACGGTGTGTCTTCATCCACCTTATTCACTGGATCTGGCACCGTGTGACTCCTGGCTCTTCCCCAAAGTCAAAATGACCATGTAAAGTAAACATTTTGAATGGATTCAGGACATCGAGTCAGCCACGACACTGCAACTCAAGATGTGAAAGAGGACTTCCAGAACTGCTTCAGAAAGTGGCAAGAACAATGAGATAAGTGTGTTCAAAGAGAGGGGGCGTACTCTGAAGGGGATTAATGGCAATGTGTCTTTTACTGTAATATATATTTTTTTTAATCTAAACATTCACCATATTGTTTGATCACACCTCGTATTATCATGTTTTGATGTCTGAGTCATTGCCCTTACATACAGATTAACACATTTCATATTTATTTTGTCAATCCACACACTAATTTGTACAATTATTATCTTATAATTTACTTTTCTTAGTTATTTTTATCTAGTAAATTGGAAAATAGTTATTTTGTTTTATACCTTACAACTCGTTTTCTTTTTTTTTTAAATGACGCTTTAATAGAGACCTGAGTTTTCCCAAGTGCTTGTTCCAATCAATGAATGACCAAAAGAAATAAAGGATGAAGCAAATTATCTCTCTCTAAATATGAGTAGAAAATTTTTATGTTTTTATTTCCTCCTACCCATTTGCACCTACTACTTAGTTTTAATGAAAGGGGATTTGCATAATCTGAGCTACTAGATCCAATTTAACATTAGTAATATTTTCATTATATGTCTCTTTCACATATAAAAGGCAACTTTCCTAGCTATAGAATTGTGAGGTATCATTATCACAACACTTCTATTTCTACAACGATCCCTTTCACATTTAGCTGGAGTCAAAACTCCTTCTTCAAATCCTCAGCATAGCTTACTTCTGAAATAAAAGGTAATTTGTTCTGATAATTTCACAGCAGAGACAGATTACTGTAGTAAAAAATGTTGCACAAACACAATCCACATAGGACTCCATGCCATTCATCCAATCTTATTTTCATTGTACAAGGAGTAATTAATTCAAGCTCCTCCTCCATTAAGGAGCTATGCCTCTTCCTTGCACCCTCTTCTGTCCTATAATGTTCACAGTTTATGTTTCATAATTAATCCATTAATTATAATCCAGTTCCTATTATCTCTCGTTGCTTGCATGCCTGTCTCATCTCACCAACTAAATAGTAATTACCTCGATGGTAGGGCAATGTTCTATTTTCTCTGTATAGCCAGTCATCTAGTATGGCAATGAGCACTGTCGGCACCGGCTATGTATTTCTTGCTTATTTGATCATATTAAAGGTAAATTTCAGTTGTTAATTTCAAATATCTTCTCTCATTTAAGTTTGTAAAAGTTAACCAGAGTATAGCAGCCTAGTTCTGATACATCATTTGTTTTTAATCTTCATTCTATGTACAAAATGACTGAAAAAGATGAAATGGTTGAAAGGTAGGCAACTAACTGAAATAAAGATGAAAACAAATTCTGTGAGAGACAGAAACATTTACTTTATTTACAATTACAACATCAACTATAATTATAATCAGCAGCAACAATAATAACTAACTTTTAATAATTGCCAGATATGATGTTAAGTACGCCCATTAATTATCTGATATAGTCCTTATCTTAAACCTATGGGTAGCTACTGTTCTCCCTATTTGTAAATATGAGAAATCTGAAGATTAGAAACAGGGGAGAGATAGAGAGAAGGGGGGCGGGGGATTTGCTTTTGATTTATGTTCAGAACTATGGCACCACACTTATTAGTTATTCGTTGTGAAAATATCTATTGACAAATTTTGCTTTTAGATGCAGCATTCTCTATTGAAAACAGTGCAGATTTTACACTAAACAAAAATGGCTTAGAATTTTTATTCTTCTGCTTGTTGCCTATGTGACCTTGGTAATATTATTTAACATTCTTGTTGCCAATTTCATCATCTATAAAACAAGAGTCATATATACATCACAAGGCTTTTAGGATAATGAGTGCTAACGTATAGAATGTGTTGGTACATGGTAGTTGTTCAATTGGTACCTATTATTATTGTTAAAATAATTATCATTCATTATCACTCTACCCTTTCCCTATCTCAAGCTATAAAAATCTAATTTTCCTGTTCAAGGCTCATCTTAAATGACATCTCCTTCCTCTGTGATATCCATAATTAGCATGTGAACAATATCCCTTGCCATTTAATCTTAATGTCTCCTTATTTGTGTTACATATGTGTCATATGCTTGTAATACTTTCTCTTTTATCAATTATTTCTATATTTGTTTTCCCTCTCTCAAGTTGTTCCTTTTTTTAGGCTGAGAACTGCCTGTTATTTTCCTACACACATTATGAAGTCTCATGTGGTGACTCACTCAGAGGAGGTCTCCAACAGTATCTGTCAATTTTGATTGGCATGGCACTGTGTGTTTATTAACTTCCATATTTATTGAATTGTTTTTAAAAATACATATTTCCTTTTTATCACTGACTTCAACATTTTATTAGCTCATTTCACTGCAGAATTTTATCTGTAGGTATGTAGTCGAATCAAGCAAGTCAATGGGCAACATGTTCTTAAATACCTTTAAAAGGAAAGGCTAAATTTGTATTATTCTTATGGTAAGACTGTGGACCTCAGACTTGGTTGATTGGGTTGACACTTGACATGGTTTTTAATAATTACCATTGCTTTGAGTGAAAATGAGTCAAGTGAGCTAAGGAGAACTTTAATGACCTTTAAAATATTATATTAAATAAAATACAGGGAAATTGGCATGTTAAGCCAACACTGAATGTATTTTATAAAGGAAGAAAAATGTAGAAAGACTGAGCTAGAATCCCGTGAATAGCCAATAAAAATTCACCTTGTCTGCGTATTGTCCTAGGAGACACAATCTCATTTACGTTTATTAGAAGTAATGATGTAGTGTCCTGCAGATAATTAACACAATAAAATGCTGCTAATTTCACAGTGTCATTATAAAATTTGCCAGTTCAAATTAGAAAGTGATTAACCCTCTGAGTGAGGCAATGACATTTCCATTCCCAGTTTGCGAATTGAATTTGAAAGGATGAATTTGAATTTTAAAAAGAGGGATGGAAGGAAGAAAGGAAAGAAGGAAGAAGAAAGCAAGGAAAGAGGGAAGAGAGGAAAGGAACCAATAATCTCAGATGAATGCAATTTCTTTGAGTAATGAACTTGTTGATGTGTGTGAGTATGAAAATTCTCCATTAATAAGTTGCCTTCAGAATGTGCTTCATCTCACTTAATGGCAGTTACTCCTTAACCTTTGCCTGGACACTACTTTATTCATTTACTGCGTATCTCTTGTCCATAACCGATTTTAATTAATTCTATAAAAAGAAATAAATTCATTAAAGAGAAAAGATTTACGGCACCTCATTTTAAATATTCCTATTCAACTAAACTTCTCTTAAAAATATTTAATGAGGGAATGATATTGTAAATGAATGAAACCTCAAATTAATGGTAAGATTGTCCATCCTGCTAAGACAACTATTAATTGAATAAATCTAATACCGTGTTTCCCTGAAAATAAGACCTAGTCAGACCATCAGCTCTAATGTATCTTTTGGAGCAAAAATTAATATAAGACCTGGTATTATATTATATTATATTACATTATGTTATATTATATTAATTTTATTATATTATATTATATAAAACCGGATCTTATAGTAAAATAATCTTATAGTAAAATAAGACCGGTTCTTATGTTAATTTTTGCTCCAAAAGACACATTAGAGCTGATGGTGTGGCTAGGTCTTATTTTTTGGGAAACGGTACATACATTTAAAAGGTGCTAAAAATATGGTGCCATGGCATTTCCTCCTCCTTAAACTCCTTTTCTTCCTCTAATGATTTAAGGAAAAAGGAATATATAGCTAATGTAAGTAGGATACTCTCTTAAAAAGTAGGGATTCATTTCCAAAGCACTAAAGCATGGTAGGTGTCTTCAAGGAATAAAAACAATGAGAAGTGATCAGTGAGTTTTAAAAAAACATTCTAAGAGCATTTAATTTTATAATTTCCTCTATATTTCTGGGTGCATTTGTTATTGCTGACACCTTCTTTTTCACAAAGTTGTGCAATTTTAATGCTGACCGTTTCCAAGGATTTTGTCTCAGGATTTTTTAGGTTGTACAGGGCCAAAATCTAACCTGAACTAGGTTTAAAAAAAGGAATCTTTTGGCTAATTATACTGGATCCAAGTCCTCACCTGATAACATGAAGACTCTGTTTCTCCATCTTGTATCTCTTTTTTTCTTTATCTCAGGCAGTATTTTCTTTACATGTGTCCTTCAGCAACCGCAGGCCCATATTCCCCCAGCCAAACCGCCCTTGTGGAGAGAAATCAAAACCCCAACCTGCTTCTCATTGGCAACTATGTTGGGTGGACTGCCGGGACCATCCACTGTGACGCTGATGGGGCAGGCTTGGGACACATACATGCCCACCATTAGCAGAGGGGTCATTGCCACCCACACCAAGTGATGGAGACTAAGAGAGGAGGTTCTCCAAGGGTTAAGGGGATACTATTAACCAAAATAAGTGACATTGCACAGTTAAAACTCACTGATACCCAGAATAATTACCAAAACAAACTCATTTCCCGAAGTGAATGAAGACTGAAGAGTCTATACCCATGTAGCTAGGTAGTGCCAGAATTCTAGAATCAAGCTGGGTTTCTAGATTTCTTCTATTATTCATCTGTGCTTTCGAAAACTGATGGACTAAATGGATTCTAGTGTTCCTCATTACTCGGACACCCTGAGATTCTGTGGTTCTGTTTGGAAGACAGGGGCCAGATAACCGAATACTTAGCCAACTACCAGTAATCTTAGTTCCAGCTCTATCATTTAAAAGCTGTGTGACTTTGAGAAATTCACTTTAGCTCCATGACCTTTAATTTCCTTGTCCGTAAGAAGAAATGATTAGTATTAATAGTCTTTAAAATTTTTATTATGGTAGAACTTATTTTTTTATAAACTACATATTAAAAACCCTCAAATAAGCAGTTCTTGGTTCACATATATTTAATTCATATATGTTTAGATGCTTTATTAATGCATCCCTGATCAAAGAAAGTATTTGTCAATGAGGACAAAAGCTGCTATAAGTGGTCATGACAGCACACAATGAGATTATTGCTAGGCAGTGGTGTAGGTAATATGGAGAGTCACCAATGAAAGGCTCCGCAAAGCATCCCAAATATTCGCCACTCCCATTTGGGACGTGATGTTTATCTCCCTACACTGAGAAATTGCTTCTGTTATGGGGTCACTTGTATTTGGCCATATTTAGGCCAGGAACAGGAACCTTCTTATCTTAAAAGCCATCTAGTCTTGCTTTGTACTTTGTCTCCCAGGGGCTTGTGATCAGCAGGGTTGGGCGCCAGCCGGAGGCCTGGAGGCCAGGGTGTGGAACAGGAGGGCTTGGTCATGACCCAAAACCCTTTGTTGCTAGTGACAATGCAGCCAAAAAAAAAAAACAAAAAAAAACAAAAAACCCTGAAGCATTGAAGGGGGAACAATATTTTTTACCCCCTACTATAAAACTCCATACCCCATTTTGCTCGGAGAGGTTATGGTCTTTTCCAGCCTGACCTCCCACAGCTCAAACACAACATATAAATTCTAATAGACCAATTTTGGTCTCCCACAACTCATTCCTCTGGCCATGCCTAACAACTTGTGCTTTAGGTTAACAATTTGTGATTATCAGAAAAGTGTCTTTCAGTGGTTCAGAGAGAAGCTCTGGTGCTGGAATCTATAAAAGACCTTCCGGAAACCACATGGCCCAAAGAGGTGTCTAGGTGAGACTATGGGGAGATCGAGGAGTGGGCCAGCGCTGAGGGTCAGGAGACAGGCAACTGGCTGATTCCTAGTTTTGTTGAGTCCCTCGTGTTGAGTTCTCTGGGAGTTGACTACCTAGAATTGGCACAATGGAGTCTTAAGTCTTAATTACCTAGAAACAAATACTTTTAAAGTCACAAATGCTTTTTTAAGTCACACTTGACTTAAAATGACTGCCTTTTTAATGCTTTTCAAGATGCGTCCCTCTTGTTTGTTAGCGAGTTAGCCTACAAAAGGAATCAAATGTGTGTGTTGGAGGGGTCAAGCTGATAACTCCCACTGTGAAACATTTGGACTCTTGGGAATGTGGTTGGAAAACTAGTGAACCAGATAATCTTTCACATCCCTCTAGCTCTAAAGTGAGAAACACAATAAAAAGTCAGCTGTTCTCAAGTTTTTAAATGTCCCTCCACGGCCAAGCTAAGAATTTTCGCACATGTGCATTTTTATTTATTTAAAACGCACATGTACACACATGGCAGGGGGAGAGGGAGAGAGAGAAAGAGAGAGAGACCTCTAATAAAGTCCTTATCTATAACCTAGAGGCACCATTCTATGTTTGCTATTACTAGTTTCTTCCCATGGCAACTTTGCAAAAAATTAAAGTTGCTTTGCTATGTCATCTGCTGAAAGGCAGATTGAGGGAAAGTACATATTTAAATTGGATTTGATTACAGCTCCACAAAAACCCCATGTGGAGATTATGTCCTATTGGTATGTCCTATTACAAAGCACATATGTAAAGCCACTCCCTGATTTATGAGTGAAATCTTAAGGGTGGGTGTGCCTTGGAGCAAAGGGTGTAATTGTTGAGTATGCTGATTAGAAAGATAGAAGACAAACCTCTGATTACACAATAGGTTTTTAGTGCATTTAAACAGAATATTTCATCCACTGTCAAGGAAACAAATTGCTTAACCTTAATCTATGCAATAATTTCTCCTACACATAAATGCCCTTTTGCCATTAAACAGGTTCCTCCTTTCCTGCAAACCAGCCCACAGCTCATTGTATCTTTTCTAGGAAGCTTGGCCCTCCTTATCTCCCTCCACCTCCATCATGCCTTTTCCCTAATGCATATAGGTCTCTCTTTATTACTGGCTACTCTATGTAACTTTGATAATCATATTATTTATAGTATAATTATAGCTTAGAATGCATGTATTTAATTAACGAAAAAACCTGAAACTCATTTGTGAAACTGTGGTTACATGAGTAAGTCTTTCTATTTTGGTTTCGGGCTAATCCTTGGAGTAGGGAGGCTAGGTCCCCTAATTTTCATTTTATACCAGTGAAAATCTAAAGGAAGGGAAGATTAAATGATGTGCCTATATCTTCAATTCTTTAAATACTCCTTAAATCCAAGAGCTATGTGCTTAATTTCTTTTCTTTTAGAGTTCAGGTGGAGTTGGAAATGTTTTAATAATATATTATTAGTTATTTTTTCTTTCTTTTTTGAGTAAAAAACTGAAACTATGCTATACATAATATAAACATTTCACGTACCTGTTTTTATTTAACCCTCACAACAACTCCATGAGATAGTTAATTTTATACCCATTTTACATATGGGAAAATTGAGCCTCAAATTTAACTTGACTGATCTAAGAATCAGACAGCTAGCATTTGTGTTGGGTTGGTCTGACTCTAATGTCCATGCTTATTCGTTGCATCATGGAGCTTTCTGTGCAAACCAATTTATTTTTGTATGTCAAATTTATGGGAATTCAGGAAGTGCATTGACTTAACTATAGTGAAACCAACACAGTATTATTCAGTGTTCATTGATATCCGCTAATCAGGCGACCACAGACCCACTGGAACTGATGTTTCCCTATTTGAAACATCATTTTTCTCAATAATGAGTTGAACAAGACTATCTATAAGATCTCTTCCAGTGCTAACAATTCAAGAGTGTGTATTATTTAATTGAATGTTTTAGCTTAGACTTCTGCAACTATATAGGTATTAAGACCTAAAAAAGAAAATACATGAATTCGAATTCTCATGAGTTTATAAACCTAATATACAGTAAGATAAGGATGTCGACATAGAAATGTCCAAACCTGTAGAGAATTTTTATGAGTTTATTTGATCCACACTGATGACATATGCCAGCGAGCAAGATCTCAAATGCTCTGAAAAATAAGTTTTGCAGATTCTTTTACGCATTTCAAATTAAGGAGGGAACATAAGGAAGATTGGAGAGAGCAAGGTGGGGATTGGATTAGAGGATAGTTAACAAAACTGTATGCTCTCTGGAGGGTTAATATCCCATCAAGCGGTATTACTTCTGGTATTTCAAAGGTGTGTTAACTTAGATGCACAAGAACATGGACAGGGCTGGCTTAAAACCTCACTAAAGACGTTATAGGCCTGGGGCGTGACTACCTACTATGAGCTGCCCAGTTAGGAATTTATGATCAGATCACCCCATGAAGTTACTTTCCAGAGAACCCTTGTTTTTCCCACAAGGAGAAGACTCTACTTAGAGAAACCAAAGGCAGAAGAAATGGTTGTGTGAACCTGACTTTGCTGCCTTGCTACAGAATTCCACCCCATCCCCCACCCCATCCCCAGGGGCAAGTTTTGGGAATAAAGCACAAGGTAGCATCATGGGCGTTTGCGCTATTACAAAGAGTCAAAGATTTTTCTTTTATTATTTCACCTGGAGATATTTTTGTGCTACCATTGATTTAGCTGTATTTATTGTCCTCCTTTTGGATTGCATTAAAGTCTAGATAACATGCATCTCAAACAAATCAAGAACAAAAGCTCTTTTAAAAATGTTGTAATCATTTTAACTGGGTATCTTGGCTGAGTCAGTGCAGCAGCTGCCAAGACCCCGGGGAGCTGAAGTAGTTATTGCTGCTCAAGCACTCGGCTTGTGGCTACTCCTGCCAGGTCCTCCTAGTATGATGAGGTTTAGGAGGTGGTTGATATAAAACCAGACAAGCTTTGCAACTTGACATGGAACGTGATATGGTACAGACTTGATTGCTTGCAAGAAAGGAATACAGTTTGAATATGGTTCCTTATTTTCCTGGGTATGATTAGAAGTAAGTTTCCCATGTGGCAGGAATAGAATAGAATGCCTTAAGTGAGAGAATAAGTAGGGAAATGCAAGGAAATACATAGGTGGCTATAGTAAAATTTCTAGAGAGAAATAGGCAGGACCAAAATGGCAGTGGCAATGAGAATTGAAAGAAAAATGGGTAGAAAGTTTATTTTTCTTAAACAAAAAAATCTATGGATATGGAGGTCGATTACATATAGAGGGTGAGAGAGAAAGGAGGCTCAAAGATTTCTCTGAGGATCTTGGCTTGAACAACTGGGTAGAGAGTGGTGCCAATAAGACATGGGAAGCACAAAGAGGAATGTAGGGGTTCAGAATGACTCACCCCAAGATGTGCCTCTGTGGTATATGGATTATTTTGAGCTAAAGACAACTGAGGCCCTGGGGGCTCGAGAGAAACTTCTGCCCCTCCACTCCCTTAACTACCTAAGAAGAATTTAAATTAGAGGCCTTGCCCATAATAAGAGATTATCAGAGATAACCTTCTTTGATCTATCTATAGGACAGGACAAACCACTAGTTACTGAACATCTGCTCTTTTTATTATCCTGCAATGACCCTGTGAAGCCCTAAGACACCTTATCTCATCCTTAGCTCACAATGCCATATATATGTAATTTTCCTTTTCTGTCTCTGAACGTCTTATGAATGTGGGGTTTCTGACTCGCTCATATATGTGGGGTTCCCATATGTATGTATATAATTAAATTTGGGTTTTTTCCCTCTTGTTAATCTGTCTCACGTACATTTAATTTTTAGACCAAAGAACACTGAAGGGTAGAGGAGAGTTTCTTCCTCCATCACAGGAGCATGTGTAGAAGAACATATCAGTTCAACTTAGGGATATGTTGAGGTCATAGTACGTTATCGAGACAGAGATATCAAGTACTATTAGAGGAGTCTGAATGAGGAATATGAAATTTGTGTGAGGTCAATATACAGGTGGCAGAAGATGCTACAGGAAGATATTCTCTAGGAATATTGAGTATAGTGAAAGAAGAGAAGGGTTTAGGGCAGAACTCTGAGGAACACCTGCATGTTAGGTAAAGCTGGGCAGAGAAAGATTATCTGTAAAGGGGAACAAAAAATATCTTGGAGGTAGGAAGAAGTGTGTAATGAAGACAAGGATCAAGAAAGCTTCCAAAAGGGTATAGGGATAAAGAAAAGCCCAGAATAGGAGGCTGAGTCAAATAAGATCATCTTCACCGATTTTGCAGCTTTGCCTGTTTCCAAGCCTATTCAAATGCATAACATGATACATGGCTTAGTAGAGAGATGATTGACTCCTCAGTTTGGCCTTGAACAACTACTTGGGGCCTCATAATCACATATGTAAAATAGGAGACAGACTAACTTTTATGTTTAGAGGACTGATTCAAGAATATGCAAAGAATATACATAGTTCTCTGAGAATAGCGATTTTTTTTGTGTGTGTAACATATATATTGTCTAATAGGCCTTGAATACTTATTAAAACCTTTTCATGAAAATTACCATTATTACAATGAATAAGTCAAACTCTCTTCTAAAGCAAAAAACTTAATTGCCAAGCTGTACTAAAGTAAAGTTACATTTGGAAGCAAATATTTCCATTCAAAAAGAGAATAATATACATTGTGAAGAGTTCCACAAATGAAGTGCTCTCCCACTCAAAAGGAGGAAAATTTTTTGAAGCCATTCATACATTCCAACCCAACTAAAGTTCTGATCATTTAAGTTTTTCTCTTCTAATCCCTTACTGGTATGGAATGCAGTGATGCATGGTCATTGTCCATAGTAGGCATTAAAGATAATGAATTTCTTAAAATATTAGTTCTTAACTATAATGAAAATATCACCCACCTATATCATATAAGATGTTAAATTAGCCGTGAAAGATCTTGGCAGAATTTGCTGAAGTGGGTGAAACCAATGTTAGAAGCTGTGACTTGCTAATTACTTTGTATTCTTCATTATAGTTGAGCACTAAATACCAGGGTGCCGAAGAAAATGTGTACAAGACAACACTTTGGTCAACGTTGCTCAAGCAGTAGTTCACTGTAATCAGAAGTGTCTGACGCTGATGGTAATGACTTTGAGCACCTCTTGTATTTGCGGAAGGCAAATGTGACTTATATTCATCTTTTGTTATCGGTATATATTATTACAATTTTTATAAAGTTCTCCTTTCTTAAAATGTGTATACATTTTTTAGCACCCTCTGTATAGACATATTCAATAAATACTGGCTCTTGTACATAAAAAATGTACACATCTTTCTTAGATTCTATGGCTTTACTAACAAAGTCTAAACTTAGAAAAGGTTAGAGTTAGTATTTTCCTGCCATCATTGGAGTTTTTATTTATTCAAACCACCTGGTAAAAATTAATAACTGTGTGGCATTGTGTATGCCAAAAACTGACAGGTAGCTTAAATATACATAGTATCAGAGCATAATGTTTAAGACCTTAATTCTGGTCTCTTGTCATAATGACTTTTCCTGGCTGACTTGAGTAATAACAGAGATGGCCTAAAGAGGTAGTAATAGTTCAAAGAAAGAGCAAAAGGTGAGATCTAACATCTGGGACTCTGAATCCAGACTGTGCTTCTAATCTATGGAAGGAAGGAAGGAAGGAAGGAAGGAAGGAAGGAAGGAAGGAAGGAAGGAAGGAAGGAAGGAAGAAAGAAGAGCTGAGATTAATTTTCAAAATCAATATAACATACCAGTAAAGAGAAATAACTAAAATTCACTGTTGTGGATTTTTAAGCATTAATGAATACTTACTGAGACTTTTTAATATGCCGGGAATTAGACCATTGCATTCTATGACCACTTTTAAAGGAAATTCAACAGTTGCTTGTAATCTTTATAAAAGAATCACTGAGGAATTTCTCAGTGCTTGATGTTGTATCATGTGGATACAGAAATCAATCAGATATTTGCTCCAGTCTTTCATACTTATACAAAGCTGTAGCATGTCCAGTAGAAGGAGGAAAACCAGTGTAAGGATCTGAGGGTCCCTACAGTGTTCTCGAGAGGCAGCATGCCCCATGTTAGGTAATCAACCATTCCAAAGAAAAGAAGAGTTCACTGAAGTGAAAGAGCTCCAAGAATGTGACTGGTGCTTTTCAAGGTAATAAAGTGAGTTTTAAGTAAGCAAAGGCAGAGAGTTTACATATATCATTTTATCCTCTGAAAAGTGCATGCATGCTTCTCCCACTTGCAAATGAGCAAACTGATTCAGAAATTTTAAGTTACTTGTTCAAGTTCCCACAGTTGTGTGGTTTTATCTTCCATGACTGTTGTGATTGACTGAGTGATAGAAATTTGATTTAAAATATATTAGGCAGAAAAAAGACTTAGTTCACTTAACCAAACCATGGGAAAGAGGAAGTACAACTGGGCCTCAGGGATAACTGGAATCAAATTCAAATGGTGCCAGGAGTCCCTCCTCTAATTTCTACTACTTCTGGCTTCATTTTTACATATAGCTCTCTCCTTGAAACTAGAAAATGCCTATTTGACAATCCCAAATTTGCAATTCCAAAAATCTACTGGGTTTCAAGTTAAAAGTTTTTGAGGAAAGCAGTGATTGGTTCAACCTGGATTTGGTGCTCATGTTTGAACCAATCAATGATCCTGGATATTGGGTTATATAATGGCACTTGAGTCAGGAACCCAGGTAATTGTGGTCATGAATCTTTAAGAATGTAGAAGTTTCTTTTCCACCAATTGTTCTGGGCTGACAAACACCAGATGTCAATTACAATTTTCTTTTTTAATCACCTATAGTTGCTTCCAAAGAAAAAGACCAGATCTGTGTTAATTAAGGAATTTAAAAATTCACAGGGGCAATAAAACAAAACAAACATAAAAACTCCCTGGGTTCAAATTATGGCTCTGCCACTTACTAGCTGTGTGACCCTAAACAAATTACTTACTGCTTTTTGCCTAAGTTCCACATTTGTAAATTGTACTAGTGTTATTTACTTCATAGAGATTTTGAAATTCAGTAGCTCTAGATTTGAATTTAGCTTCTTTTCCCAAAACTGACACTTACTCACAGCTCCTCTTTATCAGTCAATGGCACCTTGAATTCCTCCAGTTTCCAGGTCCAAAATCTTATAGTTATCTTTGAGATTTCCCTTTCTTCTATACAATAAAGAAGACAAATGGTCTCCTAAACTTGTTATTTCTTCTTTGAAAATGTCTTTTATGACAATCTCAGTTTCTCCTTTCCAATTGTCAACATGTTAGAAGAGGTCCAATCCGCATTTCTCTGGATTATAGTTCTAACTTCCTAACCGGTCTCTTTCCTTAGAAAGTCTAAACTTTTCAATTCACTTTTCATTTTTTTTAATTGAGTAACAGTGTGTTTTTTCCAGGACCCATCAGCTCCAAGTCAAGTCGTTGTCCTTCAGTCTAGTTGTGGAGGGCGCAGCTCAGCTCCAAGTCCAGTCATTGTTTTCAATCTTTAGTTGCAGGGGGCACAGCCCACCATCCCATGAGGGAATTGCATCCGCAACCTTGTTGTCAAGAGCACACTCTCTAACTAACTGAGCCATCCGGCTGCTCTCAATCCACTTTTGACAGTACTGCCAAGTTATTCTTTCATTCTCTTTGAAATAGTCTCTGACTCAATAGTCTGAATAAGAAGACAGAATTATGATTTCTGCTACCCTAAATTACTTGATTTTTGGCTTCTTGACATTCTTAACCAGAAAAGGGGTAAATGTTGGATTAATGAAAAGAAGTATAAATATATATGCATAAATATTCCATACTTAATAAACAAATTTATGTTCATAAAATATTTATGCACCATATTAAGACATTATTTTATAAATATAAGTATTTTTATATATACTTAACAGACTATATTAGAGCATTATTTTATAAATAAACTAGAAACATGTGGTTTTAATTTATGTATTAATATAAATACATGGTATTAATATAGCTTAATATAAATTATGTATTCAAAGGCCAGATTATAAATTATTTTCCATTTATTTCATTGCAAATACTTTTATTTTAGTTAAATTTTATTTTGTTTTTAAGTGGGATTATTTGAAATATTAGATTTGAGGGAAGGAGTTACAGAATTTTGGAAACAGAGAAGTTGTATCCAGTGCAAATGTACTTGTGAAAGAAGAAGCTGATTCTATTTGGATTGGTATATTGAATGGGATGAAATAATTGGATGAAGACAGCAGGTCAGGTGAATCATTAAATGGAAAAAGATCATCACATTATTTCTGCTTTGTTTTGTTTTGTTCCTCATTGTAAGAATTTTTGAAAGACATATTGTAAAACACTAGTTAGTTTCTTAATTGCTGGAAAATTCGGGGGAAAGAAGAAAATGGAGAACTTTTGAGTTTTTAATTTTGAAGGGCAATAAAATAGGTAATTCTGTTCGGGTAGAATTTTTGAAGGGTAATAGAATGGGTAATCCTTACAGCATAGGGAACAAGTCAATAATATTGTGATAGCGTGGCACGGTGTCAGATGGTTGCTGGACTTATTATGGTGATCACTTTTTTAGGTATATAAATGTTGAATAACTATGGTGTACCCTTGAAACTAATATAATTTTGTACGTTAGCTGTATGTTAATAAAAATTTTTCAAAATTAAAAAAGAAGGAATATTACTTGTGAGACAGTGAGATTTCAAAATGTGGTTTAAAAACAGATTTTGTCGGCATTTAAAAATCCCTAGCACTAAACTAGAAAATATAGCATGAGTATTTATTTATTTATTCTCAAAATTATTTAAAGTGACTTCAGTGTGGGTTTATAGATTGTAAACACAAACCACTTGAAATTTATCAAAAAACTTGTCTATTGTTCCAAGATTTTGTATCTCTTTAAATGTTGCTGTAAGTTGTATAATATCCTCTTAAATATATAAAGTGTTCAGTAAACAGTTGTGCTTTTCTGTGGTTAAGATTTCTCTTTTTATAGTAAACATGTAATTGAATTTAAGCCTTGTTAATATTAAACAATATAGAGTAAGTAACATGAAGTAAATAAAAAGAAGTGCTGAAAATTATGCTATCTTCTCTGCGGCATATGCCTTCTATTAATATTAGTGTATACAGATTTTCATTATTCTTTTTTGCAACCTGCATCATATCCCATATTATATGTATCATTTAGGATGACTTGAGAAGCAAGTAACATATGAGTATAACCCAGTTGAAAATGTAAAAAGAATGTAGAGGCTCATTCATTGGCAAGAACATACGAGGTCTGACAATTAAGTTTGTGAACTTGTTGCAACGATGTTGCTAACCTTTTTTGATATCAGAGGGATTATTCATTATGAATTTGCACCAACTGGACAAACAGTTAAACAAGTTTACTATTTTGAAGTGCTGAAAAGGCCACATGAAAAAGTTAGGCAACTGGAACTTTTTGCCAACAATTCATGGCTCTTGCGTTGTGACAATGCACCAGCTCACACGGCACTGTCTGTGATGGAGTTTTTAGACAGTAAACAAATAACTGTATTGGAACACCCTCCCTACTCACCTGACCTGGCCCCCAATGACTTTTTTCTTTACCTGAACATAAAGGAAATATTGAAAGGAAGAAATTTTGATGACATTCAGGACATCAAGAGTAATACAACAACAGCTCTGATGGCCATTCTAGAAAAAGAGTTCCAAAATTTCTTTGAAGGGTGGACTAGGCACTGACGTCGGTGCATGGCTTCCCAAGGGGAGTACTTCGAAGGTGACTGTAGTGATATTCAGCAATGAGGTGTGTAGCACTTTTTCTAGGATGAGTTCGAGAACTTAATTGTCCCACCTCGTAGGTGGGGTAACCTCAGGTTGGAATCAGCAGATCAACAATGTCATCAAAGACTCAGTTTATTTCCATTGTTCTTTAAGCTTAACCTTGGATGGCTTTCTTCGTGGTTGGAACAAATTGATATAGCAGGTCTAATGTTCACATCTAACAGCACAGCATCAAGAACAATGAAGTATGTGAATGCATGCTTCTCTCCATCCTTACCAATGCTGGGTTTTCCTACTGAATCACAAAGCATATTCTTATTGCATACTGTTAATCAGAACCCTTAAATGATATTTAGTATCTTGTAGTATGAGTCAGAGATTGATGTGAAGAAATTAGGTTGAAGTGTGGTGAAGATGATGGTTTTGATAAAGGAGGTAAGGAAGTTGGGTCCAAGGAAAGGTTATACAAGGAACTTGAGATGTTTGGTCAATTTAAGTTGAAGGCAGGATGAAGATGGGCTGGTATCCAAAACAGAAGAGTCAAGAAGTCTCAGTTGAAAAAAAATTCCCCCTTCTCTGCTGGCTGATGCTTAAAACATAACCACAAGAGATTTGATCCTTAATCATATAGCTGTTCTTGTTTAAATGTTGTCGTAATTAGAAAACGTAGCACGTATGTCATTCTATATCAAGGATGGTGTGTTAGGATAAATGAAGCATCACACAACGGGGAGAGGAAGAAAGATATCCCGAGAACAACTGGACAAGTGGGGATGATGGGGAATAAAGGGAGTGAGCGGAAGTGGCCTACCAGGGAAGCAAAAGCTTTTAGTTACACACTGCCCTTTTCAGGATTTTGCTTAAAGCTAGAGCTAAAACATCTAGTCTATGAAGTCTTATTAATTCAGTTTTTTTACAAAGAGAAAAAGTGTTATTCAAGATGATAAGTAAGAGGTAGTAACATGGTGTATGTGCTGAGGAGGGTTAGAGAGTATGGAAACTCAGTGCTCTGTGAATGAACTCAGAACAAAAAGTTCAGCTTAAATTTCACATACCGGTAGTTACACACATATGCATGTACAGACAGATTTAGGCCACCATATTCAGATTACTTACACACACACACACACACACACACACACACACACACACACGGGAATTTAGGACTTCAAACCGTCAGACATGGCTAATGATGTTAGTAATAACCAACAGACTTAAATTGTAGATGAGGGACTCCACTCCAGGGAGGATAAAAGGCATTAAGGGCCCACAATTAAACCAGAATAGATGTCACTTTCCTAGTATGTGCTAGGTGTGGTCCTGCCCCTAGGCAGTGAAACAGACTCAAGCACCTACCTGTGAGCACAGGTTCAACGCTTTCCTCTAAGATGCAGGCATGTTTGGAGGGTTAATAACTTGGTATTTGTAAGGAATTTGAACTCTTGAGAAAGGCCCCAAACAACTTCCCTGCTGTGTTATTATCACCCTGTGAATCCCTCAGCAGAATTATAACCAATCCTGCTATGATGAGATTCTGGAACCTCAACCACAACTGAAATTCTAAACTTGGATTTGGTTGAAGTTAGCCTTTCATTACAGCTATTGTCCATTTTTCCAGAGAGTGTCTGTTGAAAGTGATTATTTCATCAAAGGCAAACTGTCAAAAAAATCTCTGCTCACCTCCCTTCCCGACTGTCCCCAAAAGCAGAGAAGAATTGGGAACAGACAGAAAACTCTCCATTCCCACAGAAGAGGGAACCTTCTGAATGTAACTAATCACAACATAGCAACCAAGTGGTTGGAAGCACCAAGAAAATTTCAGGCAAACACATAAGACACAGGTCAAATGGTGAACGCGCTTGGCAGACAGTTTTGCAATCAGCTCAAAAAAACTCAGTCCTAGTCAACTAAGAATTTGCTGAACTCCAACTACTGTTTTTCAACTGGTGGGACAGAGAGATAACTAGCTCCACATTTCTTAGGAATCTTACTCACATTCCCCTTAAAATATGTGGGTTCTCAAAAATTGAATATATTGAACTGAATAGATGTTGTATATGGTCAAAATGTGAGAATTTAACGTTCATTCATTCATTCACTCACTTATTTATACATGTTTTTATTCATTCAATAACACATCACTATGCACCTATTTTATGTGTAACTCTGAATTAGATATTGGGGATACAGAAATCTATAAAATCTTGCCGTCGCAATTATTACCTTCAGTCTACATGGGGAGACACACAGCGGCAACGGGTAAGTACAGCACAGCATGATCATGGCAATGATACAGCTATGTCTAGGATGAAATGAGAAGACAGAATAAGGGCATTCAGATTAGCCTGTGGTTGTGTGGTGTATATGCACATGGGTATATATGTAGGGGAGAGGTGGGGGTGAAAGTGTAGAGAAGGACAATTCAAAGAAGTCTTCAGATCTGGCAATTCTTTAGTTGTGAGGGGGGAAATGAATAGGAATTAGTCAATTAGAGGGAGGCCTGAAAATGTTCAAGGCTGAGGAAATCTGTGTGCACTGTACGGTGGAATGAGAAAGCAGCTTCAGAACACTGCAACTGGTTCCAAATGACTAGAACATTCAGTGCATGTGCGGTAGATTGGGAGAAGAAAGTAAAGAAGATAAGGTTTCTTGCATATAGTGCAAAAGAGTTTAGATTTTATCACCACACTGATAAGGAGCCAGGGAAAGGCTTTTCAATCATTTAAATATCATTCTTGAGACACAAAGACAAGTTGGAAGCTGTTGCCACTGTAGGCAGTAACCAATTAAGAGTCTGCGATTTTAGCCTACATGAGAAGAGAAAGAGGCGCAAATTGGAGCAGTTGCAGTGGGACTGGAAGGGAGAAGATAATATATAAAAAATGATGTAGATAGACCATCTTGAAGGGGTTTTAGAAAAGGGGGGACATCTAATATGACTATGTTAATTCTGCTTTGGAAAAAAGATTTGCTGTGTTGCCTTTACCTGAGACACTGAAAATGGTAAAGAATGAAATTTGTGGAATGACAATAGTAAAGTAGAAATGAAGAATTCGTGGAGGCATGGGATACACGGGCAGTGAGGAGATATCTGTACTTTATAAGTACTTTTGAAGCTTATCAATGTCCAGGTACTCTTACAACCATGGGCATGGGTGGGTCCACTGAAGGAAAATAAATAAAGTGAATAGAGAAAAGGGCTGAGGAAAAACCATAAAGAATATGAAAATTTAGTAAGTAAGCAAGATGGAAGAGTACATTGTTGATGTAAGAAATGTTGATACCTGTACAGAATTTCTATAAGAGTTTATTTGAGCCAAACTGATAACATATGTGCAGGAGCTAGATCTCAAATGCTCCAGAGAATAATGGTTTTGCAGCTTCTTTTATGTATTTGAAATTAGGGAGGGACTGTAAGGAAGGTTACATGGAGAAAGCAAGACAGGAATTGGATTACAGGATAGTTAACAAGATTATGTGTTCTCTTGAGGGTGGTTATGGTGTATTTCAAAGGTGTGTAAACCGAGATGCACAGAAATAATGGACAGGGTTTGCTTAAGGCAAAGATAAACGTTTTATTGGAAAGTTATACGCATGAGGCATGACTACCCACCACAACCTGCCCAGTTGGGAATTTATGATCAGATCACCCTGTGAGGTTACTTTCCAGAGAACCCCTTTTTTCATCCACAATATGATGATCATTAAGAGGCAAAGTCAGAGAGGGAGAAGGAAAACCAGAATAGAGTAGTACTCTCAGAAGCCAAGAGAATCTTTATACAGAGGGAGAGGTTAACGATGCCCAGTTTTGCCAGTTTCAAATAAGATCATGAAAGTGTGAATTGAGATGTCAACTTGAGTACCAACTAGATATTGGTGGAAGGATAAAGCAAATAAGTTATAGATCTCTACAAGAAGCTCCTAATCTTATCTCTACATATTTGTCATAATATATATACATACATACTTTACTGTCCATAAACAGTTAAACGTAAGGCAAAAGAAAGCTAGTTAAGAATGCAAAAGAACTCTTTTTATGAGTATTTCAATATTGTTCTATGGACCTTCAAATGTTGATAAATAAGATGTAGGCGACCACCTCTAAAATTGCCCTTAATGACCCCCACCTCCTGGTCTTCATGCCCTTGTGTTGTCTCGTTTCCTTGAGTGTGGCTGGAATAGTGACTTGCTCCTAGAGAATCTAGTGCAACAGAAATGATGGGATGTCAGTTGTGAGATTAGGCAACAAAAAGATTATGGATTCCATCTTGCATCGGTCTCTCTCTCTCTCTCTCTCTCTCTCTCTCTCTCTCAGCTCTTGAGAGCAACCTTTCATATTATGAAGAGCCCCACGGATAAGGCTGCGTGGCAAAAAACTGCAATCTCTACACAACAGCCAGAGAGGGCCTGAGGCCTGCCAACAGCCACATGACCGGGTTTAGGAATGGATCTGAGGGCTGACAACAGTCATGTGAATGAGATAGGAAGTGGATCCTTCCCAATTTGAACCTTGAGATGACTGCAGACTCTGCCAACACCTTCACTGGAGCTTTATGAGAAGCCCTCGACTAGAGGCACCCAACTAACCTATATCTGGGTTCCTGATGCATAGAAACTGTGAGATAAATGTGTGTTGTTTGAAACCACTAAGCTTTGGTGTGATTTATTACACAACAATAAGTAACAAACACCTAGGATAAATAGCACGTATGTATATTCACCAAAATGAACTTCTCTTAAAATATGCCTTCAGTTATAATCTCAAACACGAGAAGTAGTAATTTAATATCAGGAATTTAGGACACAATTTACCACCTAATTTTTTAAATACAAAGTGACAACTCTCACACTTAGCCAAAAATCAACAGCAATTACAGAGTTTTCAGAATTTCTTAACATTATAGTCCTACATGTGCTCAATTCACAATGGCAGTTTAGAGATGGAAGAGAGGTCATCTTGGTGCATTCATTCCCTGCCAGAAACAAGCAGACCTAGGCCATTATCTCCCTGCTTTCCCGGTGATTCATTCATCACATCTGTCTGTCCTATCCGACACCTTCCTCAGCTGGCATCTTGTCTGTTCTGTTTACTAGACTCAGAAATGCCATGTTTCCTAATCCTCCAATCCTCATGTATAATCCTGTGCTCAGCTCAAATGTTTCTTGATTGTATTGGATGTTATCACATCCTATTGACTGCCCGGAGTTTGCTGTCAGCTCCAGAGGGTGTTCATCCTTTTGTAATTAATGGCTTATTTGATTCAATGGTAACTGAGGTCAGGTTGTGTGTATTTCACCATTCTGAGTTTGCAGGGGTATTTACCCTTCCCTTTGATATCTTTATTTTAATTACTTCTGAGATTTGTGTCTGTATCCGCAGGATGTGGAGTGTGTTATTTTAAATATCCCTCTTCTTTTTAATAGAGTTTGTGAATACCTCATTCACTCCTGAAAGACGCCATGCCAGGTTTAACAAGCATTTGCTTCCTGCACTTATTTTTATTTATTTCTTTAGTTTTTGGCTCAGTTCCATTTTCCTCCAACCTTAACAACCAATTTTCAGTTTGCATATTTTGATGCAGACATCACAAAGGGCTAGCTGAATCTCTCCCAGGTGGAAGTTAAAATAAATATCGGGAGATAAAAACCAAACATATTTTTATGTGCAGTATATATCTTGTTTCTACATTTTCTGAAACATAGAATGTAAGATGAATAAATATGATTGGCTTGCATAACGTTTACCAAAACTTTCGGCAATTATCTAAAGAATTTAATCGGCCAGTGAACACGAAAGGCTTCTTTTTAGGTACAAATGGTGAAGTTTTTTTGAAATTTAAAAAAACAATAATAGCTCCATGTCACCTGCTGTTGGTATCAGTCATTTAGTAGAAGAAAATATCTTTTATTAAAGGCATGCAGTAAAGGCTCAATCCGTAACATTAGAATATCTGTAGCATCCAAAGAACAAAATCAAGATTTTGGTTTTTCCTCAGGATAGCAAGATTAAATATGCTTCCCGTTTATTGCAATAATCAGTGCCATACTTTGTCTTCAGTTAATTTGGCCTTTGCATTTGGTTAGGGACAACCTAGTTATTCACAGATGGACACACAAATTGGCAAATAGGCATATTTAATTTTGTAACCTATTCATATGAATATCCCAGGTCATTAAGCAGGACTTATAAGTGGGGTGGGGCATAGGTATTTAAAATCAATGATGGGGAAACTCAAGCAGTTAACTAGCCTGAAAGAAAGAACCAAGGCAAAATTTCAAAAGTCATAGCAGGCTACGTCATGATTCTAGTTTGTTAGGCTAATGATAAAAATTTCACATAGTCCAGTGGATAACGAAGATACAAATTTCTGACTTAGTTTCCCCCATGTTACTGAGATGAGGACAGTGCGGTGAAATTTGCATTCATATATATTTTATTTAGCAACTTTCTGGGCAGCTGTGGCATTTTATAGTCACCAAAGTAACTCATCCTTCCAGAATATCAACAAGATAAAAGAGGACACATTTTTTGTTTTTACATTCGAATGATGTATAAGCAATACAAGTGAACTATATTTCTTATTCTGATTAGTTCCCTGGATGTTGCTAATATTTTAAAGTAGTCAAATTATATGCAAAACAAATTAAAAAGTCTCAATAATTACATAGTGTGGTACTGGTGCACCAAACCAATGAAAGAAATTGGAAAAACCCAGGAATAGACCAAAGTTTATAAATGAATTTAACATATGATCAAGGAGACATCTCAAATCAAGGAAAAGATGAAATATTTTTTTTTAAATGGTTTTGAAAAAGTTAGGTAGAATGATGACTCTCTGTAGAATATTTTCAGATGTTATGTGAAATAAGGAAACCTCATATCCACACTTCAAACTACTTGGACTTTCAGGTTGTTTAAAAGAAAGAACCTTTGAGAGCAGCTAGGTCCAGGTTTCTCTTTATAGACCAGGAAGCACAGCGATAGTGTCTTCCCCAAGATAATGTGATGGCGCTGGTAAATTTGGACTCCAGACTCCTGTTGATGGATGCATGGATTCCAGGCTTGGTGGGCTTTCCTTTGCACCACACCATTTTCAGCAATTATGTACCGGGAACTGAAAGGCCTTCTGATGTTGGCCTCATAGAAAGCAAAGAGGAGAAAATACCTACATTAGCATTTCCCCAAACGAGTTCCTTGAAGTATCAGTCTGGCATGGCAACACATTTTACTAGAGCGCGCGCACTCACACACACACACACACACACACACACACACGAAAACAAAACAAAGCTTTCTTAGGCAACTAGGTTTGTGCAAATGCTACTTTCTTCTCTCAAATGGTTAGTGCACATAAAAACTTTCAGAAGTCCTGCAATAATAAAGCCTGCTTAACGTGATTTAATGCAGCCTTTCCAAAGAACCCCTTCCTCATATAACATTAAGCTACACTTAATGAGAGAGTACACTTTAGAAAACTGCTCTGGACTTGGGCAGAAGTAAGATAATTTTGCAAAGTAGGCAGACAAGGAAAGAAAGTGGGGGGTTAAGATCCTGTTCTTCTTCCCAAACTCCTTTGGTAGTTGCCTCAATTCTCCATTTTACTTTGTAGTGCCAGGCCTATAATTAGGTGTGTTCCCGTGCCTCTCCCAGCAGCATGCAGCTGAGTCACTGACGCCTGCCACCTGAAGTCTGGGACTTGCCCAGATCCTGAACTGAGCCTGCAAATGATAGGGAGTGCGTGTGTATGTAGGCCACCCCAGCCCTCCAGACATGGGACGTGGAGTTAGTCACATTGACATTGACTGCCCTGAGTCATAAGATGCTGTACTCCCTTCCTATGTTGACTGAAGTTATTTGAGGGTTTTTACTCCCATTTGGTTTCTGGTTTGAATTTTGTCCAGAATCCCACACCTCATGTTCAGGAACCTCTTGTTCCAGGACTGGCCCCTCCCATCAGTATTCTTTTCACATTACTGAACTTCATTCTAGTCATTGGTTGGGGTCTGGATATGAATGAGTTACCATCATAACCATCATCACCTCTACCTAGCTCCAAACACTTTCATCACCCCAAAAGGATACCCCATACCCACAAAGAAGTCACTCCCCATCCCCATTTTCCTTCAGACCCTTTTTCTTGCCTAATTTCTTGGCTATAACGTCCAGTACAATGTTAAGTAGAAATAGCCAAAGCGGTCGTTGTTGTCCTATTTCAGATCATAAGGGAATATCTTTAAGTCTTTCACCATTGAGTATAATATTAGCTGTGGGATTTTCCCAGCCACTCTTTATCATGTGTGGAAGTTCCTTCCTATTTATAGTTTTGTTGGTGCTTGTTTTAAATCATATCAGAGTGTTCACTTTTGTCAAATGCTTTTTCTGTATCAATTAATGTATCAGTTTGTTAATTTTCTAGCAAATTTTCTACCTTAATTAAGGTATTGCTGGCATCATAGACTAAATAAAAAAGTCTCCCTTCCTTTTCTGTCTTTTAGAAGAGTTTGAGAAGAATTGGTCTTCATTGTTCTTTAGATGTTTGGTAGAATTCATCAGTGAAGTCATCTGGTCCTGGGCTTTTCTTTGCTGGGAAATTTTTGATTACTGGTTCAATATCTTTACTTGTTATTGGTCTGTTCAGATTAGGAATTTCTCCAATTCTTTTAGGTTATCCAATTTGTTGGTATATATCTGTCATAATTGTCTTATAATCTTTTGTATTTCTGTGGTATCAGTTATAATGTCTCTTCTTTCATTTCCGATTTTACTTATTTGAATCTTCTCTCTTTTTTCTTAGTCTAGCTAATGGTCTGTCAATTTTGTTTATCTTTTCCAAAAAACCAGCTGTTAGTTTCATCAATCATTTCTATTGGTTTTCTAGTCTCTGTTTCATTATTTCTGCTCTGATCTTTGTTACTTCCTTCCTTTTGCTAACTTGGGGCTTGGTTTGTTCTCCTTCTAGTTCTTTGAGTTGTAAAGTTAGGTTGTTTATCTTTCTTTTTTCTTAATGTAGGTGTTTATTACTTTTAGAGTAAAGGTGTTTATAACCTTTACTCTTAGAATTTCTTCTGCTGTATCCCATGCATTGACACAATTGTCTGTCAATAAAAAAGGTTCTTTTCAAAAGAATCAAATATTAAAGAGAAAAACAAAAAACTCCCAGAACTCAGAAGCAATGATAGCAAGGTTGGAGGATACAAAATTTATATATGAAAGGCAATCACTTTCCTGCATATCAGGATTGCGCATTTGCAATTTGAAATTAAAAACACAATACCATTTACATAAGTACTCCCCCAAATGAAATACTCAGGTATAAATCTAATAAAATATGTATATACTCAGATATACACATACTTTTCATATATATTTATATATGAAAAATTATAAAAACTGATGAAAGATATCAAAGAAGTAAATAAATGGAGACATGTTCCATGTTTATAGATAAGAAAACTCACTATTACTAAGCTGTCGTTTCTTTTCAATGTGATCGATCTATTCAATGCAATGACAATCAAAATCTCAGCATGTTCTTTTGAGGATATTGACAACTTTATTCTAAAGTTTATATGGAGAGGCAAAAGACCCGCAATACCGAACACAACATAAAAGACGAACAAAGTCAGAAAATTGACAGAACCTGACGTCAAAACTTACTATAAAACTATGATAATCAATACAGTGTGGTATTGGTGAAAAAAAAAAAAACAGACAAATAGATCAATGGAACAAAATAGCTCAGAAATAGAACCACTTAAATATAGTCAACTAATCTTTGACAAAGGAGTAAAAGCAATATTCTGGAGAAAATACAGTCTTTTCAACAAATGGTGCTGGAAAAAATTGGACATCTACATGCAAAAAAAAAAAAAATGAATATAGACACAGACCTTACATCCTTCACAAAAATTGGCTCAAAATAGATCACAGACCTAAATGTAAAATGCAAAGCTATATAACTCCTGGAAGAGAAACAAGAAAAATTTAGATGACCGTGAGTGTAGTGATACCTTTTTAGATTCAACACTGAATATATGATTCATGAAAGATATAACTGATAAGTCGGACTTCATTAAAATTAAAAATTTCTTCTCCATAAAAGATACTGTGAGGAGAATGAGAAGACAAGCCACAGACTGGGAGAAAATATTTGCAAAAGACGTATGAGATAAAGGACTGTTATGCAAAGTATATAAAGAACACCTAAAATTCAGTAATAAAAAAATTAACAAACTGATTTAAAAATCTAAACAGACAAAAGATCTAACCAGACAAATCACCAAAGATACAGATGTCAAATATGGAGGAAGCTTAAAACCAAATGCTGAGTGAAGCCACTCTGAAAAGGCTTCCATGGAATTATGTATGTAATTCCAACTATATGATATTTTGGAAAAGGTGAAACTATGGAGACTACAAAAAGATAATTGATCAGCAGGGGTTATAGGGAAGGGGGGATGAGTAGGCAGAACACAAAGGATTTTAGGGTATCATACTATTCTGTATGATACCATACTGGTGGATATTTGTTAAAACTCATAGACTATACAACACCAAAAGTGAACCCTAATATAAACCATGGACCCTGGGTGATAATGATGTGTCAATGTAAGTTCACGGATTATAACAAATGTACTTCTCTGGTGCAGAATATTGATAGTGAAAGAGGCTGTGTATATGGGCGTCCGGGGTTAAATGGGAACTTTCTATACATCCTGTTCAATTTTGCTGTAAATCTAAAATTTCTCTAAAAAATAAAGTTTATTTTTAAAAAATGGCACTGCTCTTTCTTACTGCATTGTAGCAGCTTCTTTTTTCATTCATTTCCCTTAGTTGCTGTGTTTATGACTAGATTCCAGAGTTCTGCAAAAGTTGATTCTGACCATTTTTGCCAGGTTATTAGTCACTTCTGTGAAAGGATGGAGACCTGGAGTTCTGTACTCCACTGCTTTTGGTGAACTATAATGGCCTTTTATTTTGAATGAAGTAGGGCGCTACTGGATAGTTTTAAGCTGAGGGGTGATTTGATCTGACATTTTAAAAAATCCATTTAAGCTTCTACAGTAGAAGCTTAACAAGACCTAGCCAGACCATCAGCTCTAATGCTCCTTTTGGAGCAATAATTAATATAAGACCTGGTCTTATACTATATTGTATAAGTAAATATTATAGTAAAATAAGACCGGGTCTTATATTAATTTTTGCTCCAAAAGATGCATTAGGTCTTATTTTCAGGGAACCACAGTATGTCAAGCTAGACAATATGAGGACGAGGGTAGACACAAGGAGACCAGTCAGGAGGATACCGCATAACCCAAGAAAGAGATGCTGATAGATTGCAGCAGCATAATAGAGAGGTGATTGGACTCTACATGTAAATGTGTAGATGTCAGGTGTGAAAGCAAAGGAAACATCAAAGAGGACTTCTTAATTTATTTTTCCTTGCTCATACCCTAGAATAGTTTTAAGTGGGGTATGGTACATACATTGAAAAGTATACCAGTTTGGGAGTCAGGGACATCTGAATAAATTCATTACTCACCAATAATGTGATCTGGGTCCTAATGACCTCATCTAACTTGATATAATACCAAGCTCTCAAAAGTTGAGTATAGAACAAAATAACAATGTAACATATCTAGCCTTATGCCTTCCTTATGGTGGTAAGAAATAAATGAGTTAAACTTGTTTTACTTCACACTTTTTTCTAAACCTGGTAACAGTGCACCCATTTTAGAGTTTCTTTGTAATTAAATAAACCTCCAGCCAGTTTTTGGACGTCCAATTCTGTAAGCTTTCCTACTTGAAAATTTCAGTTTGCTCTCTTCAGAAGAATAGAGAAAGAGACCAAGAATCCGCTTCTCATAGAATGTGAAGTAGACATCAGAATCTGACTCCTAGAATAACAGCCTGTTATAAATTTGAATTATGTCGTTTCACTCTAACACTGTAGAGTCTTGCAGGGGATTACGCCGTGGAGAGTTCCCTCCCTCCCTTTCTTATCAAAGGAACCTTGAGAAAACTCCCAATTTTCTAGATCTTTTCCAATCAGTAACACAAAAAGGATAATTTTGTAAACTGAGGTTCTCGGGCATTGTCACAATAATTACAAAGATCTGATTGATGGAAAGACATAACAAGACAGAGGAAAAACATAAGTTCCATTAATGTAGATCAAAGACATAAGGAGATACCTAAATAAAGATGCTGTTCTCACCAGGGAACACTACAGCACTGCCAGTTAAAGAGGATGCTTCCGTAGCCATCAAGTTCCCACAAAGATGAACAGCTCCCCTTGATGGTCATAAATATTCCAGCATGCTCATCAAGGAGCTGCTCTTTACCACTCACATGGGTGGTCTTAATATCTTCTGTACCTTCCCAGTTGTTCTGGATACTTCAGGCATGTGTCTTACTACTAACCAGGTGCAAGTATCATGAAAACCACAGGCAATTTCTGTTTCCTGAGAGATTGACTGGCTCAGAGTTCATTTCTCCAAGCATTCCACCACTAGCCAGTCTCAAGCCTAACATAAGACCTAACATAATACCTGTTCCTGCAGATCTCCAAAGTAGATAGACTAAGTAAATTATCATAAAATCCCAGGATACTTTTACTAGGTACGAAATATAGAAAGTACGCAGTTCCTTCTTTGCTAAATTTCCTTATTTCCTGACACCTCTTCTACTAACACGCACAGATGAAGATAAGAAATCCAGCCACAAGGCCAGGCCTGAGGGTTGATTTGGTCTATCGGATATCTCTCTGCTGGTGTCACAGTTTTGGATTGTCTCTGGTGTTTGTGGGAGAGGGACTGTCTTGGTCCCTCTTCCTGGGGAAGGCTCCACATGGTCACCTGCTCCTGTAAGTTGGCGACTGAAACCCTGGCACTCCAAAAGACCTGTAAGAATTTGCCCACAGGAGAAGCACTGAGCTACTTGGAAACTGATGGGATTAAAGACAGACCTAAAAAGGCTAAGGGAGGAACACTGTCAGGCCCCAGGGGAGAATAAGAACTATTTAACATGTGTGATAGCATCCCTGGAATAGATTTTTTAATCAACAACAGTTCTCATTTAGTCCAAGAGTGAGCCAATGAATAGACTAATACTGACTGACATTATGGTCCATTCGTCTGCTTAAGTTGTCTAAAATTTTCAGCTGCCAGCAAAGGATTAATATTGATTTTTAGGCGGTCTTTGTTAAATACCTGCTATAGAGTACCACTCTCATAATCTCCTTGCCAACTCTTTCCACAGTTGTCACTAGAATTGAAAGGAAACCTACCTATTATGAAATCAATCATGCCTGGCAACACTATTCAGACAGAAGGGAGCATCCATCATCTTTACCATCAACATGAAGCCTGAATTTTTTTTCTTTTTGTCGGTCAACCTGGAATTGCTAGCGCAATTAATTAAAATTGTTTACAGAACTAATGTAAGAAACCAAACGTGAACTATATCTGTGGGAGGACACTGAGTTCAAGGGGAGGCAAACTAACATTTTTATAGATGCATGAGAATGTCTTTTTTTTTTTGTATGGATCCCTTAATAATTTTTTTAAAGTTTTTTTTTAAAGTTTATTGACAATTGTTAGTAAAATGACATAGATTTTAGGTGTACAATTCTGTATTACATCATCTATAAATCCCATTGTGTGTTCACCACCCGGAGTCAGTTCTCCTTCCATCACCATATATTTGATCCCCTTTACCCTCATCTCCCGCCCCCCAACCCCCTTACCCTCTGGTAACCACTAAACTATTGTCTGTGTCTATGAGTTTTTGTTTCTCATTTTTTTGTCTTGTTCTTTTGTTGTTTTGGGTTTATATACCACATATCAGTGAAATATATGGTTCTCTGCTTTTTCTGTCTGACTTATTTCGCTTAGCATTATACTCTCAAGATACACACATGTTGTCACAAATGGTCCTATTTCATCTTTTCTTACTGCTGAATAGTATTCCATTGTGTATATATACCACAACTTCTTTATTCATGCATCTATAAAAGGACATTTTGGTTGTTTCCATGTCTTGGCCACCGTAAATAAAGCTGCAATGAACATTGGAGCACACGTGTCTTTATGGATAAATGTTTTCAGATTTTTTGGGTAGATACCCAGGAGAGGGATTGCTGGGTCATATGGTAATTCTATTCGTAATTTTTTGAGGAACCTCCACACTGCCTTCCATAACGGCTGCACCAGTCTGCATTCCCACCAACAGAGTATGAGGTTCCTTTTTCTCCACAGCCTCTCCAACACTTGTTACTATTTGTCTTGTTGATGGCAGCCATTCTGACTGGGGTGAGGTGATATCTCATTGTGGTTTTTATTTACATTTCTCTGATGATTAGGGATGTTGAGCATTTTTTCATATGTCTATTTGCCATTTGTATGTCCTCTTTGGAGAAATGTCTCTTCAGGTCGTCTGCCCATTTTTCAATTGGGTTGTTTGCTTCTTTGTTGTTGAGTTGCATGAGTTCCTTGTATATTTTGGATATTAGCCCCTTATCGGAGGCACTGTTTGCAAAAATCTTCTCCCATTCAGTTGGTTGCCTATTTATTTTGTCAATGGTTTCTTTTGCTGTGCAGAAGCTTTTAAGTTTCATATAGTCCCATTCATTTATTTTAGCTTTTACTTCCCTTGCCTTTGGAGTCAAATTCATGAAACGCTCTTTGAACCCAAGGTCCATAAGTTTAGTACCTATGTTTTCTTCTATGCAGTTTATTGTTTCAAGTCTTATGCTTAAGTCTTTGATCCATTTTGAATTAATTTTGGTACATGGTGACAGATAGCAGTCCAGTTTCATTCTTTTGCACGTGGCGATCCAATTCTCCCAGCACCATTTATTGAAGAGGCTGTCTTTTCTCCATTGTATGTTTTTTGCTTCTTTGTCAAAAATTATCTGTCCATATTTATGTGGTTTTATTTCTGGGTTCTCAATTCTATTCCATTGGTCTATGTGTCTGTTTTTCTGCCAATACCATGCTGTTTTGATTATTGTAGCCCTGTAGCACAAGCTAAAGTCAGGGAGTGTGATACCTCCAGTTGTGTTCTTTTTTTCTTAAGATTGCTTTGGCTATTCGGGGTCTTTTGTGGTTCCAAACAAATCTGATGATTTTTTGTTCTACTTCTTTAAAAAATGCCATTGGGATTTTGATGGGGATTGCATTAAATCTGTATATTGCTTTGGGTAATATGGCCATTTTAACTATGTTGATTCTTCCAATCCATGAGCACGGAATGTCTTTCCATTTCTTTGTGTCTTCTTCAATTTCTTTTAAAAATGTCTTGTAGTTTTTAGCATATAGGTCTTTCACATCCTTGGTTAAATTTATTCCTAGGTATTTTATTCTTTTTGCTGCAATTGCAAAAGGAATTGTTTTTTGTATTTCTTTTTCTGAGATTTCATTGTTAGTATATACGAATGCAATGGACTTTTGTACATTGATTTTGTAGCCGGCAACTTGACTGTATTCGTTGATTGTTTCTAATAGCTTTTTGGTGGAGTCTTTAGGGTTATCTATATATAGCATCATGTCATCTGCAAAGAGTGACAATTTAACTTCTTCATTCCCAATTTGGATGCCTTTTGTTTCTTTCTCTTGCCTGATTGCTCTGGCAAGGACTTCCAACACTATGTTGAAAAGCAGAGGTGATAGGGGACAGCCCTGTCGTGTTCCTGAACGTAGAGCAAAGGGCTTCAGTTTTTCATCATTAATTATGAGATTACCTGAGGGCTTGTCATATATGGCCTTTATTATGTTAAGGTATTTTCCTTCTATACCTATTTTATTAAGTGTTTTAATCATAAATGGATGTTGTATCTTGTCAAATGCTTTTTCTTCATCAATTGATATAATCATGTGATTTTTGTCCTTTATTTTGTTTATGTGATGTATCACATTGATGGATTTGCGGAGCACAACCATCCTTGTGCTCCGGGAATGAGCCCCACTTGGTCGTGATGAATAATCTTTTCAATGCATTGTTGTATTCGATTTACTAGAATTTTGTTTAGGATTTTTGCATCTGTATTCATCAGAGATATTGGTCTGTAGTTTTCTTGTTTTGTGTTGTCCTTACCAGGTTTTGGTATCAGGGTAATGTTGGCCTCATAAAATGAGTTGGGGAGTACTGTCTCTTCTTCAATTTTTTTGAAGAGTTCGAGCAGGATTGGTATTAGATCCTCTTTGAAGGTTTGGTAGAATTCACTAGTGAAGCCATCTGGTCCCGGACTTTTGCTTTTGTGAAGGTTTTGGATGACTGATTCAATTTCGTTACTGGTGATCGGTCTGTTTAGATTTTCCAGTTCTTCATAGTTCAGCCTAGGAAGGCTATATATTTCTAAGAACTTGTCCATTTCTTCTAGATTATTGAAATTGGTGGCATATAGTCCTTCATAGTATTCTTGGATGATCCTATGTATTTCTGTGGTGTCCATGATAACTTCCCCTTTTTCATTTCTGATTTTGTTAATTAGTGTCTTCTCTCTTTTTATTTTAGTGAGTTTAGCCAAGCCTTTGTCAATTTTGTCAATCTTTTCAAAGAACCAGCTCTTTGTCACATTAATTTTTTCTACCGTCTTTTTGTTCTCTATTTCATTTTGTTCTGCTCTGATTTTTGTTATTTCCTTTCTTCTGCTGATCTTGGGTTTTATTTGTTCTTCTTTTTCTAGTTTTTTAAGGTGTAACGTGAGGTTATTTATTTCAGATTTTTCTTGTTTCTTGAGATAGGCCTGTAATGATATAAATCTCCCTCTTAAAACTGCTTTCGCTGCATCCCAAAACTTTTGGTAGGATATATTTTCATTGTCATTTGTTTCTATGTATCTTTTGATCTCTCCTCTAATTTCTTATTTGACCCAGTCGTTCTTTAGAAGTATATTGTTTAATCTCCATGTATTTGTGTTTTTTCCTGCTTTCTTTTTGCAGTTGATATCCAATTTCAAAGACTTGTGATCAGAGAATATGCTTGGTATGATTTCAATCTTCTTAAATTTGCTGGGGCTGATTTTATGTCCCAATATATGGTCTATCCTTGAGAATGTTCCATGTACACTAGAAAAAAAAAGTATAGTCTGATGTTTTAGGATGAAGTGCTCTATATATGTCAGTTATGTCCATTTTATCCAATGTGTCATTTAGGGCTGCTATTTCATTATTTATTTTCTGTTTGGATGATCTATCCATAGCTGTCAATGACGTATTTAAGTCCCCTAGTATTGTCCCCTAGAAATTGTGTTTTGGTCAATTTCTCCCTTTAGTTCTGTTAGTAGTTGCTTGGTATATTTCGGTGCTCCCTGATTGGGGGCATAAATATTGATGACTGTTATGTCTTCTTATTGTATAGTCCCCTTTACCATTATGAAATGTCCATCTTTGTCTCTTGTTACCTTTTTCACCCTGAAGTCTGTTTCATCTGATATCAGTATGACTACACCTGATTTTCTCTGGAAACCAGAGAGTGGAGTGTCAATTTCTACTCTTTCACTTTGAGTCTATGCTTGTCCTTGTAGCTGAGATGCGTCTCTTGGAGACAGCATATGGTTGGGTTTAGTTTTTTGATCCAATCTGCTACTCTGTGCCTTTTTATTGGTGAGTTCAGTCCATTTACATTTAGGGTAATTATTGATATGTGAGGATTTCCTGTCATTCTATCTTTAGTTTTCTGATAAGGCTGTGCCTCCATTGTTTCTTTGCCTTTTTGTTGTTGTCTATTATTTCTGTGTGGTGGTATTCTATGATGTTTCCCTCTGTTTCTTCTTTTATTATAGTATATATTTAAGTTCTGGATTTTTTTTGAGTGGTTACCCTTAAGTTTATGTAAAAGAAAGTTTGATATTTAGAGTATTCCATTTTCTTCAGCATGCTTACTTTCTCCATTCCCATATTCCAGTTCAGGCCTTTACTCTCCCCCTTTTTATGTTTCAGTTGCCACAAATCGTCCCTGTTGATGGTGGTCGAATAGCCTCCTTTAGTATTTCTTGTAGTGCAAGTCGTGTATTAGAAAATTCCCTCAGCTTCTGTATGTCTGGAAAGGTCTTTATTCCTTCTTCATATCTAAAGGATATCTTTGCTGGATATATTATTCTTGGCTCATAATTTCTCTCTTTCAATAGTTTGAATATTTGGTTCCACTCCCTCCTGGCTTGTAGAGTTTCTGCTGAAAAATCTGATGATAATCAAATGGGCTTTCCTTTGTAGGTTACCGTCTTTTTTCCCCTGGCTGCCTTGAGGATTCTTTCTTTGTCATTGATTTTAGACAGCTTCAATACAGTGTGCCTTGGAGAAGGCCTGTTGGGATTGAGGTAATTAGGTGTTCTATTTGCTTCTTGGATTCGAGGATCCAGTTCTGACCACAAGTTTGGGAAGTTCTCATCAACAATTTGTTTGAATATATTCTCTGTTCCCTTCTCTCTTTCTTCTCCTCCTGGTATGCCCATTATTCTTATATTGCTCTTTCTGATGGAGTCAGAAAGTTCTTGTAGAGTTCTTTCATTTCTTTTAAGTCTCAAGTCTCTTTCTTCTTCCATCCGTGTCATTTCCAGGTTTCTATCTGCGATGTCACTGATTCTTTCCTCCATCTGGTCAACTCTACTACCTAAGCTGGCTATTTCATTCTTAATTTCTTCTATTGAGTTCTTAATCTCCAGAAATTCTGTTTGGTTCTTTTTTAAAATTTCAATCTCTTCTGTAAAATGATCATGTTGTTCTTTGATTGTGTTTCTGAGTTCATGCAACTGCTTTTCTGTGTTTTCTTTCATCTCATTGAGTTTTTTCAGAACTGCAATCTTGAATTCTCTGTCATTTAAGTCACATATTTCCATATCTTTAAGTTCCTTTTCTGGAGACTTTTAACTTTCTTTCTGAGCTGTCTTGTTGCCTTGGTTATTCATGGCAATTACTGATTTATTATTTCTCTTCCCAGACCTCTATAGGAGTGGCTTCTGCAACAGGTTAATACGAAGAGGTCTTTTTTTTGTTTTCCAGTACTTGTTGGTAGAATGTTTTATTTTCTGTCCAACTGCTGCCTTTTTTTTTTTTCTCTCTCATATGGTAGTGCTATGTTTTCTCTGCACTATTCCAGCTTCTCACACAATGGGGGGATTCCTTGGGAAATGGGCTTCTCCTCTGTTAATAGTTAGCCTGGGTCACAGGGCGCAGTGTCCTTGTGGGTATGCGGAGAGCTTTTGAAATTCCAAAGCTCTTCCTGCACCAGATTCAGAACCCATATGTTTCAGCAGTTCTGTTTACTCCTACAGGCATCCTCCTAGATAGGTGGGGACAGGGGTGCAGTGAATTGTGATAGGTGGCCCAGAGCAATGGTGGCACCCACCATCACAGCTGGTTCTCCTTCCAAAGCTCTCCACCCTCTCCTTTGCCGGAACTAGTTGGGCTGTGAATCTGTGTCGGGAGTCCACAGTTCTCAGAACAGCAAATATTCTGTTCTTTTGATCTGACACTGCTACTGTTCTGTTTCTGGCACCGGGCAGGTGGTTGTTGGGCGAGCTGTGGGAGGGTAAGGAGGGGGCGGCTATCTCAGTGCCTAAGGCTTCCGTTCTCTGCTCAGCAGTGAGGGCTTAAACCACTGTTTTCAGCCTTCTTCCCTCAGTCTTTTCTCCGAGGTCTCTGCCGTGAGTGTTGGATTCAGCTGTGTTATATGCTGTCCCCTCAGCCCTGTGGGCCATAAACGGAGCCCTAGCAATCCAAGTTCTTCCCTCTCCCGCAGCTGCGATAGTTCTGGGATGCAGCAAGCTTGGAGCACTAAGCTAGGTCTGCATCCTGCACCTGTGCCGCTCCGTCTCCGCACTTCTCCTTTCCCTCCTCCCCCGCTTGCGCGATTCGCCCACCTTTATGTGAATTCAGTAGTGGGCCTCTTCGTCTTGCCTGTCTGCTGTGCAGGGAGTCCTTTGTGGAGTTATAGTTGTTCCATTTGTTGTAAATTCCAGAGGAGATTTACAGAGGCTCACCTCACGCCGCCATGTTGATGACGTCTATGAGAATATCTTTACCCTGAGCTTCTAACAGCTCACATCATGAGGCAAGGCTGACATGTTTGACTCTCAGAGGACCAGTTTTTCCAATGTGGTCCATAAGCAGTATGAATGAGCTTGAACATAATGGCTTTGGTGAACTCATGACCTTTTTTTGCTCACGTGCTATGTTTTTGCTATACCACTTCCCCCAAACACTTAAACCTTACTATTTCTCACCCCTGCATCTTTCTCCAGGCTGTTCTTCTCTGCCTAGAACACTTTCAGTCTTGTATTCCTAGTAGACCCTGCTCATCCTCTGAGAAAATCCCTCAGTTCTTCTACTAAGCAATCCCAGGCCAACCTGGGTAGGCTGGTGAATCCTTTGAAGGTGACTGCACTGTCCATTGTTCCAACCCTTAGCATAGTCCTCATGATCTAGAATCACCCCCTAAAACTCTGTGAACATGCTGAGGACAGAAGCTCTTCCTCTTTTCAGCTTTGAAACTCCAGCAAGGGATTGTTGAAAAACCTCACAGAGTAGCTACATGATAAATATTTATTGACTGAATGAGTGAGTGGGTTTGAAGTACATGATTCCCACCTGGTTTTCTTGTACAGAATTTACATTTTCTGAGTCTATTTAAAAAGCAGTAGAGCATAATGACTACTAAGACTTCAGGTTATAAAGTCAGACTTGCCTGTTTTGAAATCAAGATCAATCACTTGATTAGCTGTGATGTTGGCAAGTACTAAACAATAGCTAAACCATAACTCAACTATATCTCAACTTCCTCATTTGTAATCTGAGGTAAAAAAAAAAAAAAAAGTCCTCCGTAGGGTAGATATATGCATCAAAAAAGAGAATCCATGTAAAGCACTTCGCGTAGTATCGGACGCATATATTGAACACCCAGCAGTAATTTCCACCTGTAAGTTTGCTGCACGTTTTAGGAAATGAGTTCTGCCTATTGCCACAGAACTTACAGAATACTCACCCAGCCAGTATTCCTAAAGGGCACCATGCATTATGAGGGGTAATTAACATAAGTTAATTCCTTAAAGCAACAAACTACATTCATTTAGGAAATTCCTTTTGACAAATACTTATTGATTACTTATTATACTCGTATATCTACCATACATATATAAGTCTGTGTATTCAGTGGTGAACAATACATGGCCCCAGCCCTGAGGGAGCACACAGTCTCCAAAGAGATTCTTACAACAATACATTAAGTGGTTTAGAAAGTTAGGAGGTAAAGGTAAAAGTTACCTGGTATCTTTTCTCTTTTATATGTGAACAAAGGCAATGTTTACGAGAAGGACGTGCATCATGTGAACTTTATTCTAAAATGCCAGTAGATAAATATAGGAGCACTAATTGGAGACTTCATAATAACCACTGAAAGGAACTATACAAATACAGTGGATGTCCCTAATAGTTTAACCATCACATACTATACATCATACACATGGTTATGAAAGAATGGCATAAAAACAAATATTCCTTGTTACTACCTGTGTGCTGAAACACGGCATGATTTACTTAGAACATAGATTTAAAGTATCTATGGATGTTCTAAGCAAGCTTTACTACATATGATAAATTAATGATTTAATTCAATATGAGTGGGGTTTAATCTGTACCTTTAAAATAGTATATCAAATAACAACTAAAACATAGCATGCTTTTATTCTTACTTTTCCAATCTTATGCGCAATTCTCTGGGAGTGCCCTAATAACTACTGGAGCGTGTGGGTTCTAAGGCAGGCCTGTTTACTCTTCTGATAAAAGTAATCATAAATGAGAGTAAAGACAAAACAGACTCTAGGAATATAGTAGCACCTTTCTACTCTACAGTCACACAACAGAAATAGAGTCTATCTACAAAGAAACTAAGCAAAAAATCTGTCTCATAACCGTTTACGATTAATTTTCATGATCAAATTAGAGATGTATTCTCCTGGGACAAAATCAGGTATACATGTTAAAAATAATTACAGAATTTTGCAAACTTTTAATCACTAATCATATAAAAAAAGATGATTATTATATTCACATGGATTTCATATTTGATACATATCAGTGTGTTTTGGCTAACAATAAGGACAACATTCAGTATTGGTTTCTAGGTGTAAATTCAAAGGAGCAAGGCAGAGTTTAGTTTAGTGCAATGGAGTAAAGTCTGAAAGGAGATGAGCGGTGCTTGTTCAACTAACTCAGCCTCTGTCTGGCTAAAAGCTTCATATGGCTTTCACATACTCCCCCAGTAGGAGGTTCCCTGTGAATCTTCTTGGTTGGCAACCTCTTTTGCTGTGCTTTCTCTACCCTCATTATTGGCTTGAAAGACCCACCTGAATTTTCTTTATTAAAAAAAGAAAGAAAGAAAAGGAAAAGCTTAGGAAGCAGGCACTTAGGAAGAGGAAAAATGGAAGCTACCCCAAAGTTTACCCCAATAAGTCACAACCAGATATATCCATCCTGATGCCCTGACAGGCAAATTTCTCATTTGTCCTCATATCACAGTTGCTGTTCTTACTACTGTTACTTTTACCCCAAAACAAGATGAACTATTGTGAGAATAGATATAGAATTCAGAGTTCATTCACTGTTTCATCCATGTACCAAAAAAAAAAAAAAAAAAGTCATTGAAAATCCACCATTTTTTTGTAACTATTGTGGATAGAGAGATGAAAAAATACAATTTCCAATCTCAAAGAGCTTATAAACTACCAGAAGAGATAAATATTAAAACAAACAATTATGCTTTAAAGCTAAATGGGATAAACCCAGACCAAAATCATAAGCATGGTAACTTTTATCTAAATTAATTTTCAAAACAAACATTTGTTGAAACTGTTGTTTTCCCCCATTTAACAGACAAGGGTATTGAGGCTTAAAAAAGTTAGGTGACTTGTCCAGCTCCAGAATCTGTGCTTGTAAACTGCCTTGTGTTGTGTTTGTTTTGAAAATATAGGAGTCATTTCTTACTGGAGAGTCAAGGAAATCATCACGGAAAAGTGAGTTATGAATTGGTCCGTAAGTGATATTTCCTCCGCTTTATTGAGGTATGATTGACATATAATACTGTGTAAGTTTAAGGTGTGCAATTTGATAACTTGATATACATGTATTGTAAAATCATTACTACAATAAGGTTAATTAACATCCATCACCTGATGTAGTTGTGTGTGTGTGTGTGTGTGTGTGTGTGTGTGGTGAGAACATTTAAGGTCTACTCATTTAGTAATTTCCAAGTATTTAATACAATATTATTAATTATACTCACCATTATGCTAAGTAAAATAAGTCTGACAAAGACTAATACTGCATTATCTCACTTATATGTGGAATTTAAAAGTCAAATTCCTAGAAATTCCTAGTAGATTGGTGGTTGCCACGGGCTGAGTAAATGTATCTTAATGATTTCTAAGAAGGTGGAATAAAGTGCACAAAGGCTCAGAGGCCCGTAGGTCTACCTCTAAGAACAGAAAGTTGTCTGGTTTGGCTGGTGTGTAAGGTACATGTAGAGAGTAGCAGAAATATAATATCCAAAGGTAGGTTAGATTCAGATTATAATAGGATTGGAAAAACTAACAAGTCAGATTATATGTAATTTTTAGTAATGGGGCACTATTACATTTATTTTCTTTCTCACTGCTGTCCCAAAGGCATTCTTTCTGAGTTAAGAATTCATATGCAAAGAAGAGGATAAAATGGCTAAAATGGGTGAGTAAAATACTGTATGAAAAGTGTGTAATCCCACCACTGACAAAGCCCACCACTAGCTAGCACAAGTCATTTGTAACACCAGTTCTTATAATGACTTGCTTAACAGATACAGCCACTTTCATATTTACTTTTTATTACCCTCCCAATTGCTATAGTTACCAATCATCCAAAGGAAGCTGTCAAGTTTCATTCCAAATTTAGCAAGTATGAGAATAAGTAAATAAATTGCAGATAAATATAGAGGCAATTAGAACGTTAGGCCTAACTTAAAATATTTACATATCAGTTTTTAAACAATCACTTCAATATCCATTTAAATATTATTAATTCTTTCTGAAACATCTTGAATACTCTGACAAAAATTAGAAAGTACTATTTTAGCTGCCATAGACCTTAAATATTATAGGATTCAATGTTCAGGATCTTTTTGCAATGTTTACTAGCTTAGGGTGTCAGCTTACTTCCTGTATTAGCTGAGATATAAAAGCCTAACTGCATAAATAGTCACTATAGAATGTTCATGATTGACAATGACTTTATAGCTACGGGATTTTTCCCTACCTCTCCATTTTTCATACCTTATTATGCTTGAGTGTAACTACTTATACGAAACTACATCACTGAGTAGATTCTAAGTTCTCTCACATCATAGTTCCAACAGAGCTCCAAGACAACTCTTTAAGTTACTTTCTCCCTTTGTATGGCAGGAATGCATTCTCATGGTAATTTGGAGAGGAGGGAAAACTTTCCCAGCTTTCTCACTGCTTTGGAGGCACAAGTGGAAAGTGAACGAAGAGGTGAGTGAAGACTATACCATTAGACAGAAGTAATACAGTCGAGAGTTACCTGTAGAGTATAATTTGAGGGACTTCTGACCCCCCGAATGCCCACTGACTAGATACAGACATTCCCACAATTAAAGTTCTTCTTAGGTATCTTTTGGAATTTGTTTCTATCTTTACTGTTTGAAGCATTATATTAACAAGAAGATACAATGTACAATTAAAATGCCAAAAGAGATCATCCTATTTTAAAAATATAGTACCGTCCATTGTCATTCACCAGAGCATAAGAAACCATAAGATTGAGATTCAGAGGGAGCATTTCTTATGACCAAGAAGGTAATTTGAGGAAAGCATAAGCAATCCGTGTGTGTGTGTGTGTGTGTGTTTGATGGAGTGGACAGAACATGAAACGATTAGTGCTTTCAATGAAGCATAGTGTATTAGTTCAGGTCTGCCAAGAAGCAGATATCAAGACAGAATTAGATGAACAGGAGATTTATTACGGGAGAGAATAACAGAATATGGGGAGAGGGAGCAGGAGGAGGCAGAGAGAGACTGTAGCAGGACTATGATGTAGGTCTGCCACATACATCATTGAGATGAAGGAGAGAGGGTAGGAAGGAGGATAGAGTAGGAAGAATTGTGGACTGCAATACAGTTCCAAGGAAGATTCAGCCAGGCCAGGGGGAATCCCCTGAGGCAAAGTCACTATATCAGGAGTTCTGCATCTCACTGGAATCCATCTGCCTTACTACCCCTACCCACTCTGTGCTCAGGCATTAGCTAGAAGAAGCCTATCAGAAGCGTGGCTTTGGTACAAATCAGGTAGTTGATTCAGAGGGTCAGCCAATGGGGCTAACCTCATATCGTATCGTATCGTATCGTATCGTATCGTATCGTATCGTATCGTATCGTATCGCATCGCATCGCATCGCATCGCATCGTATCGTATCATATATGAGTCAATTACGCTCTCTAATATGAGTGGTTCATTTTGATGGCCACCAAAAGTAGCAAAAAAATTAGCATTGTGAATATGTATTTGCCCCTCATAATTATTATATTGACTATTACCAGAAAAAAAGCTTGTGATATTTATTACTCATTTCCATTGTATAAGAAATTTATTTCATTTCTATGTTAGCATACATAATTAAATCTTTTTATAATTTTAAAATAAGTTAAATGTGTGATGTCATTTTTTATTGCTTCTCCTTGCTTTCAAGAACATCACAAAATCCAAGGACAACTGTTCTCAACATATTCACACCAACACATTCGTGACAAAGAAATCCCCCATTGCTAAGGGTGACTTCCCTGGAGTGACTCAGTCCTTGTGGTAGAGATATTCCTTGAGTATTATATCATTATTTCCAAATTGGGATGTGGTGGCATAATTTGAACTCTCCTATCCGTAACCATTTCCACCAAACCTAATGTATGAGTTGCTAGTTCTATAACGGATGTGCCTGCATTTTTAAGGAACTTCCCAGGTTTGTGCACATCCCTACTGAGGATTGCTGCTCTAAGGGAGGAAATTCAAATTTGAATGTGGATAAAAATAGAGAGGGAGGCTTAAAATGATCTGTTTCAGTCGGGCTGGGTTAGGTAGCATCAATGAGCATTTTTAGTAAGTGTCCTACATGAATCTATGTATTTAGGTAGGCCACAGAAACATACCATGTTTCCCCAAAAATAAGACCTAGCTGGACCATCAGCTCTAATTAATATAAGACCCGGTCTTATATCACATAAGACCGGGTCTTATGTTATATTAAAATAAGACCGGGTCTTATATTAATTTTTGCTCCAAAAGACGCATTAGAGCTGATGATCTGGCTCGGTCTTATTTTTGGGGAAACACAGTATTTCCAGAAGTACTGAATCAGGGCCATGATTAGCCGTCCCTAATTTATAATGAACTAAATATCATCTAGACCCATTGGAGCCATGTAGCAGAATGGGGCATGGGCAGGGTGCAGAGTGAGGGTACCACTAGATGGAGAAATAGCAAGATGGTGAAACAGAAAGAATAGGGAAAACCAAAGAATGGAAAAGTATATATGACCTATACATCTATATCCATCAATCTATCCATATATCCTATCATCAAATTCATCAGGACAATCTATTTCAGTTTGGAGAATGGAAATGAATGCATCCAAAAATAGTTATTGTTTTACATCTTAGTTTTTTATTTCCCTCTAGACTATAATCATGAAATTTATACATATATTATATCTATATCTGTATCTATATTTATATAATTTGTGTGCTCACACATACATACCCACTGTTTTTTTTTAGGTCTTCTTAGGTTTATTTTAGATGAATGATACTGATCTTGCACATACATCATGTATTATAATACAATATATTACATATCTGTTCATTTGTACTCGTATAGAGTAGAAGGCAAGAGCCATGATTATTGTGCAAAATTATCTGCACAATTATAATATTAGCATAAGTGCAGCCTTATCCTTGTTTTACAGTTTTCAAACTATAATCAAATATGAATACCTGATGAAACACTGAGGCTAGCACATAGATGATAAACCGTTTTAGCAGTGGGGCAGAGATTCATGTTTAGTTTTTAGTTTCTGTTATTCTAAACCACCTTTTCTGAATACTGATACAGAAAGTATTGCCATTGATAATGCTGCATGACAAGTATTGATATGTCTCTGTACCCCTTGGTTTGCGTCCCTGTTGTCATCATCCACCTAACATGATTGTGACATTTTGACACTACATTGTGACACAGTGACCCGGTGCCTCCAGCAGCCTAGAAGGACAAGTTGACGAAGGCACATGGCACATTAGGAAGCAGTGAAGCAGTTCGTTATTGCTATAGAGAGAAAGTCTGCTCTGGAGACAAGAATTCTTATCTAAAGCACAAGACACTCTCAATTGTTTCCTGCTCTACAGCTAATTTACTATGAGATCTATCACAAATAATTTTAATGCATTGGTGACTCAGTTTTTCTGTCTATAAAATGGAAATGACCCAACGTATGATTTTTTTTTCTTTTAAATCCTAGGGCAGTGATTGCATTTGCAGCCTATTCTCAGTAAATAGAAATTTTGGAAAAGCACACTTTGAGAAACTAAGTTAAATGATCATATGTGATTGATGTCGGTAATGTCATAGTTTGAGAACTATTTAGTGCCCTGACTTGCTCTCACCTGTGCCCTGCCTTAAAGGTCTCCTATAATGGTTTAGCCATGAAATCCTTCTTTGGTCTTTGCTTAACATTAAAATTGGCTCCTTACATTGAAATGATAGCAAGTTGTCACTCTATATGTTTTTACACATCCCGCTCAGCTGAAAATTCCACCTAACAGATATTCTCTGATAATATGTAATCTCAGTTGGAAAACAATTATCGGTTGGTTCTGAAAAGCCGGGTTTGTCTTGGAGATTGTGTCACAAACTCAAATGACAGGGTTGCCTTCTGAAGTCATGACTTTTCTCAAGTGCCTTCTGGGCCAGCTCATGAACTATTTCGCAGACTTAACCTTTCTATATGGAAAGTGCAATCTTGGGCCTCCTGGGCTTAAAGTCCATGCCGTCTCAGGTCATCTGTGCCAGGAGCACTTTGGAGCCCACAGACCCTTCAGAAGCAAATGCTTTCTGTAAGATAAAGCCCAATCACTAATAAAATGTCTATCTCTTCTTCAGCTAGTAGCAGAGCTGAATCTCGGCCTTGCAGTCCCCAGCATTTCAGAGGCGGGCAGGGTAATGAGCCATGGGGGTACCCACAGCAGGAGTTCTGTAATCAAGCCACAAGGGGGCAGGGAAACATGCTTGCTTGCTACCTCAACCAGGGGAACTTGGTGTACGCTGTATTTTGATAGCCTTGTTTGTTTTCTTAGCTGTCTGAAGAGCATACTAATAAGTGTAGGCACAGAAGGGGGAAGGTGGGATTAAATACCAGGGAAAGTCATTAAAATGAAAGAATGGGATAAGCCCCACAACTATTTTCAAAGCTTAGCTATTTCCTGTGTAAAGCCAAGTTCCCTTCATTTTGTAAAAGATGAGTAAAATGAAAGCAAAAGCATGCTTATTCCCTAGGAGCCCCGTATTAGCCAAGTCCTGAGAACAGTACAGGGTTTGATGAGATGAATTGTTAGATGCCTCATAACCTTTTTCTCTTTAACATACAAATCTCATCTAGTTATTTTTAAAGAAGTTCTGTGCATGTTTTTTAGCGCTGAAAACTCACCACTTCCAAGCACAACAACAAAACAAAAACAGCAGTAAAAAAATGCAGTTGGATTCTCACAGGAAAACATTGCAGAGACCAGTTATCACTGACGAAGGAGTGTCACTTATCAGGGAAAAGCTTGACTCTTGACATGTTATTATCAAACTAACTAGGATATGTCATAAGTATCTTACATTGGTCATGGAAAAAAATTCATTAGTTATGAAAAATTCAAGGAGACAAATTCAGTGCCACTGATAATGATTATACATTCCAGAATAGAACCATGTTCATTGATTTTTTAATGTTTTTTTATATTTAATTTTCTTCTTTAATTATAATTTAAAATGTAGAGAATACTAAATATAATTAACACTCACGAATTCATCACCCAGAATTAATAGATAAATATTAACAATTTGCTGGCTCTGAAGCTCCAGTGCCCTATTTTTCTTTCCTTTTTTTTAAAGAAACAATATATTACAGCACAGTTAAAGCCTCCTACCTGCCTCCTTTTCTCTTCTCTCCGCCCTGTCCCCACCTCTCCTCCCTCTTCCAGTGTGGTGGGTATTATTCCTATTCAAGGGAATGCTTGTACATTTGCACAGCAAAAACATGGAAACACTCTAACTGTCCCCGAACACCAGAATGGATAAATAGACTGGTTGATTTATAAAATGTAATACTATTTAGTAGTTAAATAATGAATAAATCTAAAATACCACGCTACTAAATAGGAAAAAGCAAGTCAGAAAAGGATAAAAAGAGTATACCATTCATGTAAACTTTAAAAATACATATCAATAATATAAATTAATAATTCATAAATTAATTTACGAATACCTATATATGAAGCAATAATATAACAAATGTGAATGTGTTTACTTTTCAAAGTAATGTTTAATATTCTTCTGTTCTATGTATGTGTTCCACATAGCTGTTATATACTGCTATAGACTGAATGTTTGTGTCCCCCCAAGATTCCTATGTTGAAACATAATCCCTAATGTGATGGTATTTGGAGGTGGGGCCTTTGGGAGGTGATTAGGGCATGAGGGCAGAGACCTCAGGAATGGGATTGAATGTCCTTATAAAAACGGCTCCGAAGAAATCCCTCACCCGTTCTATCACATGAGGTGACAGCGAGATGTCAGTCTATAACCAGAAAGAAGGCTCTCACCAGACACCATATGTGCTGACACCTTGATCTTGGATGTTTCAGCCTCCAGAACTGTGAGAAATAAATTTCTATTGTTTATAAGCCACATAGTCTATGGTATTTTGTTATTGCATCCTGAACAGACTAAGACATATACTCCGATAGGTATTGTGAAGGATAAAATGTGTGTGATTTAGGATCCGGCCCTCTAATATGGGCAGTCAGATTAAATAGAAAGTGACAAGTAACAGGAAAGATAAAAATTAGCTATTACATCAGTAGGGTAGCACCTCACAGTGATTTAAGCAAGGCTTAGCAAGTAAAGTGGTATCTGATAACTGTTGCTGGTTATCATTACCTCATTTAATAGATGAGAAAACTGAGGCTTAACTAAGATAAATAATATTCCCAGATCAGTGTGCATGCTAAGAAACACTGACAGAGACCCTTTAAAAAAGGTAGAGCCAAAATTGGAATCTGCATTTATCTGACTCCAGAACTCCTCCTTTAACTACATCTTATTGTGCTAATCAGACGAATTTGTTAGTTCTTGTGAGAAAAGAGGGTTATTTAAAAAAAAAAAAAAGTAAATAAATCTTTCAGAACTGAAGGCAACACTATGGCACAGAAAACAGATTAGTGATTGACAGGGGTTGTGGTGGGGATAGACTATAAAGGGAGTGGAGAGATTTCGGGCAAGAGGGGTCTATGAAAATGTTCTCTCTCTCGATTGTTGTGGTTTTGTCAAAACTCATAGAACTATACACTAAAAAGAATGGCTTTTATTCTACTTAAATTATACCTCAATAAACCTGACATAAATAAAAACAAAGAAGAACCCCAACAAACAAAAATCTTCAAAGACTCATGGAGAAACACCTTGTACAGGGTGCAAAGACTAGTCTTTTATCACTGTTGACAATTTATTCTATTTAAAAAGTACAGGGAGAATTCTAGGAGCCCTAGGTCGGTGCCCACAAAGTCAAATAAAACCTGGCCTGTTTCCATTGCAGTTTCTGCTTGCAAAACCAAGAAAGCTGGGTCTGCATTAGGCAAGACCTTTCCTTTTGCTGAAGGTGAAAGGGAGAGGTCATCTGAGAAGTCCCACTGCGTTATCTAGGGAGCTCTTCTTGTTGAGTGGGCCTCAAGTGTGGAGATGGCTATTGCTGCAAAGGAAGGAGGCTCCCCACACTCCCAGAAGCCAAAGCACTCCTGAGCTGTCAGATCTACCAGGTCTGCCTGTCAGTGTGGTCCCTGCAGATCCACACTGGAAAGCATATGCACCTTGAAGGAGGAAGGAAGAGAGGAAGGAAGGAAGGGAGTGAGGGAAAGAGGAAGGAAGGAAGGAAGGAAGGAAGGAAAGAAGCTTCTCTAATATGCAGCCTGAATGTGTCACAGTGTAGGCCACGGATCCTGCAGTTAAGATCCTCTGATAATTGCTAGGACAGAGGCAGAAAGACAATGTGGGAAGCAATTTACTCAAGGCAGTCGGAGCCACTGCCACAGAATAAAGCGGTTTGCTGTGCAGCCCAGGAATTTTGCTCTTCCTCCCTGAAAGCTGCATTTCTTTGTAATGCTAGGTTGAGGAGTTGCAGCTATTCTTTGAGTGCATTGTAGGACCCAGCAGGATAAGATATTAATAAGCTTAAAAAATATTACCTGCCTTCCCATACCAGGAGACTTGCACGGCTGTGGGGGCTTCACGTAGTTCTTGTATTCCTGCGGGAATTAGTTAAAATTGCCAAGGTGGAAAGTATTTGATTTAGATTAATCTCACTTTGCCAAGCAGGAGAGCTTCATTACTCTGATTGGCTGACTTAGTCACGCTGCCCTTCTTGCTGGAGGAAGGGGGAAATCTTCTGGCTCGTAGCTCTTAATGGATAAGTAAAATAGGTCATTATCATCCTTTCATGAAACCTATAAAAAGCATAGAATGAAGTACAGAGCCAAGTCAATGGAAGGGGTGGTGAACCCACAACATTTCACCATCTATGGCAGGACCAGAAACACTAAAAAGAAATATGCAAATGCCATGTCCTTGATATGCATTAATTCTTCCCAGACTCCAGGTCATGATAGGCCAATGTTTTAAGCCCAGTTAAAACCAGCTGGAAAAAAACTATCCATTAAAATATATTTCAAAAAGGCTTTATTTGTGGCAAAGAGGAAAACAACTACAACCATAAAAACTTTTTCTAATTGACTCAAAATGAGATTTGCTGTTGTAGGCTTTCTGAACTGTCTCTATATTAAAAGCAGGAAGATGCCCTTTTTCAGAGAAAGCAAATTACTAACATAAGACCTTACACAGTGCTTCTCAAATTTGAGCATGCAATCCAATCTTAGGCAGACTTGTTAGAATGCAGATTATGACTTAGTAGGTCCAGATTCTGCATTTCTAACAGGCTCCCAAGGAGTGCTGATAACCTAGGGAACGCACTGTAAGTAGTAAGGGCCTAAAAGAGATCAACATGCAGTGAAAAACGATTTGCAAACTGAAGGGCTGGGGCCATGCAAATTACTCAAATTATTCACTGTAACATCGACATTCCCTGTCAGTTTGTATTTATGTTTTTATTAAAACCTGGTATCAAATGTCTTTCCCTTTCACTTATCTGATCATCTGTGGACATCTACCAGGATGCATTGCACAGTGCCAGGAACCTAAAATAACCTTGGCCTCACTGACTTTGAGATAATCTGTTTTTTATTTCCTTGTCATGAGGATAAGTCCACAATGACATCACCTTTCTAAATGCTTATGCACACTTAGGAAATCATTGTTCCTTTTCCCTCCCAAATCAGAATAAGCTTCTCTCCAAATCTTCCAGATCTTTGAAATTTTTGCCCTTACAGAAATCGGTTTAAGAAAGTGCTATAAAAATAATGTGGTCATTTTGTCTCAATCCATTAGAACTCTACAGGGCCTGGGTGACTCAGATTTTATCAAGACATGGACAATTTGAAAAACAAACAAATAAACAAAAACGAAACTCAAACTACAAATCTTTTGTTTATTTACTTTGAAAGGGATGAGCTTTGCAAACAGATAACTCTAATTATTTTTTTAATTGTGTAAAACCGTTAATAGGTACTATTTCCAGGCATAATTACATATTTTAAAACCAAGGAGAAGAGGTGGGTGTGTCTGAAATCTTGAGCAACAACTGGACCCATTTTTAGTGGTTTATACACACATAATTAGCAGTTTAATTTCCTCTGTGGCTAAGTTAGCCTTAAGATTTCATTTAATAATAAGCACGATTTTACAGCCAGAAGCAAGGTTCCAGTGCCAGCTTCAGCTCAGCACTGCCCTCTGCCGTTCCCCAAGCAATTCACACGCCGCCCTGCTGGGGTAGAAGCATCAGAAGTGCAAATTGCTGCACAAAAATTAATTGTGAGAGAAATGGAGAAATATAATTCATTTAAAACTCTCTTTAATGAGACTTTTATTTTTAGCTGAACAACAAAAAAGCATGAGAAATTACATTACTAGCTGCCTTTCCTCTAGTCACCCAGATAATATGCATTATCATATTAGCCCTGAAGCAGGTTTCTCTTTCACACTACTTAGCACAATTACGTTGAATACCTCCATGCGAAGGATGGCCAAAAACAACTATTGCTCAAAATAGCAGCTTTTATCCTTTAAGTAACCAAACTGAGCATGGTTCATTTTTCTCGTATGCCTGGCAAGCCCAATTTTGGCTTTATACCCATCTCTTCCTGCAATTATTTTTTTTAATGAGGGGATAAAGTTACTTCTATACCTACAGGGCCAGTCACTTGTGCTAACACTGAGTATGACTGACCACCAAGAGTTGAAGAGGTGTCTGGAAGACTCCTGCTAATGAGCTGATGAACGTCAAAGAGGCTCTGTTCAGAGTCTGTCCTCCCAGCCTTCACTTTTCATCAGAACGGGAGATTTGACAATTACATGTCTTTCCATTCAAAATTTCAAAAGGCCTATATGCCATGTGCAGAAATGCTATCACTGTGGTAAGTAGCTGTCTGTAAGTAGGAATCAGAAGTATTCACTGGGGTTTGGAGAAAACAAATGAGTATTCCTACTGGACATGGAGGTAGATTGGAAGCCCAAGGAACACTGGTGCTGGGTGCATGGAACCTACAGGCCCTACCCTCCCATATGCCCTGCCAGCTACCTCCAACAGGATTTGCTGCGCTGAGATGCTGTGGATAAAGAATCCTGGTGACCAAAGCCTACTACTTATCAGAATATATAAAATTGTGACTTAAATCAAGACTGGGGTGTCCATATGTTAGCTTTGGTGCTTCATTAGCTGTAAGATTTGATTTCAGGTGAATGACTTGCATTTTCTACATCTGTTGCTTAGCTATATAATTGAGGTGATAATATGACTTATGTAACGTGGTTGGTCTGAGGTTTAAATTATTAGGTTTGTGCAAAAGTAATTACAGTTTAAAAAGTTAAAAATCAGTGCAAAAATCACAATTAGTTTTGCACCAACCTAATAGATACAGTAATCCCCCCTTGCCCGCAGTTTCGCTTTCTGTGTTTTCAGCTACCCACAGTCAAATGCAGTCCAAAAACATTACATGGAAAATCACATGGTGAAAACTCATGCCATTCAGCTCCTTCCGACCCAGGACATGAGTCATCCATTTGTCCAGCTCCCCGCCCGTTAGTCATGTAGTGGCATTCTCCGTTACCAGATTGACTGTCACAGTGCTTGTGTGAAAACTTTTATTTTACTTAATAATGGCCCCAAAGCACAAGAGTACTGATGATGGAAATTCAATTATGCCAAAGAGAAGCCATAAAGTGTATGTATATATGTATATCTACAGTTTTGCCCTAGCTGTGGTTTCAGGCATCCACTGGGCATCTTGGAATGTCACCCCCACAGATAAGGGGGGACTACTGTACTTTGTGAAAAGCACACAGAGTCAGACATCTTAGGTACTCATGGATTCTGAACTGAAGATACAAGACTATTGGAGAGGGATGGTTAAAAACAAGTGCAAAAAGAAGAGACTAATACCTCTGACAGTAGCTAATAGACTGGACTTTCTGATGTTCATGCCTAGATTTTAATCTCAGCCCCACCATTTTCATTGACCACGGGAAAGCTATCTTATCTTCTTTAAACCTCAGTGCCCTAATCTGTAAAAGATGGATAATGTTAATTCCAACTCCTAATGTTACTGTGAACGATACAAGGAAAGTCATCACCATAGGACCTTATTCATAGTAAGTGTTTCTATGAGTAGTAGATGTTAGTATGGAACTAGGCTGGTTTGGGGACCTTTCTTCAAATTCCGGAGTCAACATTTTGGTTGGCTTTATATCCTTGTGTGTTACATAGCTAAATGTTTAATCACTATTGCTCTACTTGAGTTCATAATAAGGTTAACTGTATTTTGTCTAACAAGTTAATAATGACAAAAAGGAAAGCTGCTTAGGAAAAAAGTCTCATCTGAAGATCTAGGAAGTCGGCCAGGGTCTGTAGAATTGTGTTAGGCTTTACGCTGGGTGGCTAAGAAAGAATCTTTACAGCTGGTTTACAGAATTCATTGGATGCACAATGATGACCTTGACTATTATCACCTCATATTTTCCTCCTCTTTTAAAGGGCAATGACCCAACTAATTTATAGCCCTGATTCTAGGACACTGAGAAGGAAGAACATTTCTGCAGCTTCTATCTGGCATCTGGTACCAATGCTACTTAAGAGATAATTAAGAAATCTCCTGGGTGGCAATGGGGCTGCCTGTTTTTCTGCATTGTCTTCATCACACTAGTATATTCCCAGAAGAAAAAGGAGAGAAGGAGATAGACGTACAGACTGTTTAAGTTTTAGAGGGTCAATAAATGATGCTTTTTCTTCCTGCCTGAGTTTGGAATTTAGGACCAATTAAGAAACAGATAGGAGGCAGGCACCTGGAGATCAAAATATTAGCTTTGCAAGGAGTAAAAGCTGGACTGCAGCATGTGGCATTAGCTCTGTATCCATGTGGGCTTTCTGGTACTTCAGCTCCGAAGGAGACAAACACACTCATGAGCCAGGGGTAGAGTTGGACCACCATGAAGCCATAACTGCATGGTGCAGAGCAGACGGGGGCTTGTGAGCTCTGCACACAGGCAGATACAGCAAGAGGGATGTGGAAGGGGTGGAGTAAGCCTTTCCCTGCAGCTTCCACATCTCTCACCACTTCTATCAGCACCCTCTTCCTGCTGGGAGTGCTGAGTGAAGGGCTGACGAAGAGCTACCTGCCCTACCCCTCCGTCAGGGGTTTACACTTTTCCTGTCATGCTTCCCTTCAGCGGGCCAGTGAATGACTCTTATCTTCTTTCTAGGACTCGTGTCCAAATATATAAAATAAAGTACATAGACTTGCAAAGGAAATCAATTATATTAAAATACAGTTATCAAAATTTTTTTTAGCATTTGAGATATAGTAATATGTGTGTTGCTTTGTTAACACATTAATAATAAGATCTAGCAGCAGGCCTAATAATAGCCATAATTTCAAAGTAGCCATGGATGCTAGTGATATTTTGAAATATCTGCAACCACCGGAATGAGATATGAAATCATATCTGATTTCTGTTGTTGACATATACTGCTAAATAGGACTCTAGTTTATTATCCGTAATACTAAATGTTAAATTTTGGTTAGAGGTTAGTGCCAATAAAGGTGAAATTTTTTTCTTCTAATCCAAGTACATAAACATCCCTTGTGTTTACGGACACTGTAAGATCCCTTTGAAATCAATAGTTCTCAAACTTGAGCATGCATCAGAGGGCTTGTTAAAATACAGATTTTTAGGCCTCACCCCCAGAGTTTTGGAGTCAGGAGATCTGGGTTGGAGCTTGAGCATTTGCATTTCCTACAAGTCTCAGATAATGGTGATGCTGCTGATCATGAAACTCCACCTTGAGAACATTGTTCTAGATGAAAGCCCTTCACATAGAAACACACAGAGTGAGGGAATTGTTTTCTGTGGAAACTGACAAGTCTTTGCATCTCAAGGGTTCCCATCTGGTTTTCAGACAGCAGATAGAGTCCAGGTGGATATTAATAACATTATTGTCACACACTTTCTATTTGAAGAGCCAGCTCAAATCTCACTGCATGCACAAAGCTTCCCTAATAACCCCATGTCAAAGAGACATTTTCCACCTCTAAACTACTCTAAAACTGTAGTTTTCTTCTATACCAGGCCCTTGGGAATATGTGGTATTGTCTGCACCATCTTCCTTCAATTTATTCCAGTAGTTTATTACACTTTCCCCTAACTAGATTTTATGCTCTATGGAGAATTGATCCATAGTTAGTATTAAACTAACACCTCCACACTGCCTTGTGCCTGGACAGTGTTGGGGTTCTTTATTGATTACACCATCTTGTGAGCCTGCAGATATGTTCAACCAGTCAACCATACTGGGGTTAATTTTTGCTTACACAAACAAACAAAAAAAGTAGAGTTAAATCTTGTTAAGATGTTTATGTTGCAGGTGACGGAAAACTTATTTAAAACTGACTTAAATTTAAAATGGGATTCAACGGTTCAAATACATGTATGCCTTCTGGTGCAATTTGATGCTGCTATTCCTGGTGCCATCAGGCCTCTGTTTCCCTATGCTTCACTCTTTATGTAGTTTTGCCCTCTTTGTTCATTCAATTTTGTTCTTAGGATAAAATCTCATTATAATAAGAGAAATGACCATGCTAGTTCTAGAACTCACACCTCAACTCCACGCCACCAGGGGAAGAATGGCAGCCTCCTCTTGTAGCTCTTTCTAAAGTATGTGGAAATTTGCCTCCCAGAAACCTCTAGCAGATACCTTTTCATATCTCATTTGTCCAAATTGGGTCACATCATCACAAGTATTTCAACTCTTCTATTCTTCCATGGATGGGGTGGATGTAATGTCCAAATGAAATCAGCCTGCTGTTACCAAGGAGAAGGGGGAAATGCATAGATTTTGGAAAATCAAAAATAGCAAATATCCTCTACAATAGTTTTCTAGTTTTATCTTTTATTTTAAGCTAGCAGATCACAAGGACTCAAAGAGCTAGGCGATCCCAAAGGAGAGTACATTGATGAAGCACATTGCTTTAGATAGGTATGGACCTAAACTATAAAAAAATCTGTAGTCCCAGGAATGGAGACTTACCCATTGAAGTCACAAGACCTAGTATTGAGTGTACCTTTAGCCGGAGGTAGCTAAGGGATTTTTCATGTAGATCACTCTGGACCAGAGTCTTTTTATCTTTGAAGTGAACAAGTGACAATGGAGTATGTCTAAGGTTTTAGCTGCTTTTAATCTAATCTATTCTGTCTGAGTGTATGTGTCTTATTTTGTCTGTGTGTGTGCGCGCGTGCACGTGCGCTGGAGAGGAGGGCCATTTGTGTTGTTTCTTATTACTGGAACCATGCCAATTCTCTCCTATCCTCTATGATGAGCCATTGGTGTTTAGCCAAGAAACGATTAAGGCATTTGCCTTTGCCGCTCTGTTTCCTTAATTGTATTATTATCCTACATTTGGAGATACATCTTTCAACTCCTCCCAGTTGTTCAGCACTCACCTTCTTTCTAATACCCCTTTCTTTCTCTAGGTTATGATGATTCTGAAAATTATTCACACTAAAGTATAGAGAATTAGCCACCACTAGAAATGCCAACTTTCCCAAGTGTATAAGAAAATAGTAACTCAAAAGACTGGCCTTTTAATGTGGTATAACAGAAGAACATAGGGTGTGAAGCAAACCTAGCAGAAAATACTGGCTCCACTATTGATTAATTGTGTGATTGGGTAAGTGTCTTGGCCTTTCTGAGCCCAAGTTCCTTTGTTGTAGGATGAAGATGATAGTACCTCCATGCAGGGTTCTTTAAGAAGGTATGTGAGATGGGCCATGCATAGTGTTTGGCTCATAGAAGTGACTAAATCTGTTTTAGTTCCCTTTGCTAGTGGTGGAAATTCAGATATTACTCAGCAGTTACGGCTAGCAATTTCTGGGATAATAGGTTTGGTTAGCTAGCCCCTTTAGAGTCATTCCCAGAAATTTATTTAACATATGTATGAGTACACACTGAACTAATCCTATATCTAGTATCCAACTCTAACTCTGTGTCCAAGCAAAATTTGTTCCTTAAACAACTATTTTTTTTTTTCATTCTCAAGTACTATTACGTAACTCCAACTGATTTATCTCAAATATTTGAAGCCTATTTTAAACTTTGACATGAATCCTGATGAGGTTATGGTTATGATTTTAGTGTGGGAATTTAGCCAACTTCCACATTCGCACAAGCCATAACCTCTGCTATTTCCTCACTTACATGATGGCCTCATCTGTCTCTCTCCATCTTGTATTCTTTAACTCCCCTGCCCTTTTCTGAATCAAATTTATCTGAGGAAGGACATTACCCTCACTCATTATCATTAATTTGAAATTGTATTAGCGACTCCTTCCAAATGAAGAGCAAGGGTCAGTGTTCTCCTCAGTGGCCACTAGGAAAGATATTAACTAGATTGACCACAATGGAATCCCTCTTATTTTTTCCTTTCAGTTTGGTCTCCTTTGAATATAACCTTGGAGCTTGCCTATATCTCTTTGACTTGTTAATAAGAATGTCATGTAAAATGAAATCAGAATCAAAACCTTAGTTGAATTCCAGGAAGATTACAACTACTGCTTTCCTCTTGTCACCCTCGTATGTCACTCCAGCTCAGTAGGAAATGAGATTGGTCTGGTCAATCTGATCTTTAGAAAGAGGTTGGGGTTGCAATTCAGAATCTTGTTTTCTCATAGAAGGTTGCAAATTGATAATTTGATTATTTTTTTAAGTACCTTTTCAGGTCTTGAAGTAAGATACAGAGCTTGGAGACACCAAGGATAATTATTTTTCTCTTTATTAAATTTTGGCTACTCATTTGTATTTGCTGGCCTTCAGAGTTTTTTTGTTGTTGTTTTTTCCTCTGTACTCTACAAAGTTTTATAACAAGGTGGAAAACTCAGTTATCCACGGCTATCCCTGTTTCGAATGTACACATACCAAAGAGTTACAAGTTATGTCAGCTCTACCTTTTCCGTGTCTTTCAAAGTGTTCCTATCTTTCAAATTTTAATGCCTTACTTTAGGCTTCTGCCATCTCTCACCTGACATTTTGTAGCTTGATAATTGATCTTCCTGCCATAAAAATTTCCTCAATTCAGTCCATCCTCCATACTTTAGACAAAAAACAAAAACAAACAAAAAATAAAATTCCCAAACAAAAAAGCCAAACATAAAAAACAAACAAAAACCACAAGGAAGCAAATCTAGTTATATCATGATCATGTTGAAAGGTTTCCATTGCCCCATCCACCCAGTGGTTGTAGTGCAAAGTGCAAACTTCCTAGCATGGCAAATAATATACTTCAGGATCTAATTCTGTGGCCTCATCTTATACCATCACTCCCCAGCATCGTACATTTGAATCAAATCAATTTTCTTTCTATTCACAAAGATATAATAATACCACAGATATTTTTATCAAGTTTCTTAAAAAGGTGGGGTTGTTATTCTGTTTACCTATGTTCCTCTATACTTTCTCCAATTCCTGGGGAATAATAGACCCATGATAACTGATCAGAGGATGAATAACTCAAGCTAGGCAACTTATGTTATCAGGTCCAACTTGATAAATACATTCATTGAGCGCTTTAAGGAGTACTCAAGTAGAGTGGTCTCTGTTATAGACTGGCTTTCTATCTCTCATAACTGTGCAATTATTTGATGCATTTTAGCTTGGCAGGACTGAGAGATGGTGGAGAAGACAGTTGCGTGGGGTGAGTGGGAAGGTATAAATTTCATTGGCTTCACAATTTCACTTTAGGTCCATCTAAGGACTTAGGAGTCACGATTTCGATTCACAGAAAGTGACATTTAATGAAGAAAAATATAGGTGAGTTAGAATAGGGTTTGAAGATGGCTTTATTATTTTCTGTCCACCAATTTAGGAAAGACCAGACTGAGATCTACTATAGCTACAAGGGCCTGAACTAGTCCAATTTGTCACCATCAAGATCAGTTTACTCTTACTGCAGGTGGTATTCCTTCCTAGGCTGTTGTGGTAGTTCAGGATACAGAGCTATCATGACACAGTTGACTGTGAGAGTACTTACTACCCACTGGACAACTCTGACTTGTATAGACACAAATGGAAACTAGTAAAGCGGGTGCATGCCAATGTTGCTATGAAAGCAGCTTAGCCCCACTACTTCATGAGTGTGACCTTATGTTATATTACTTCGTTATCCCTTGCATATTTCAACAGGGTTATAGTTTCTATATGATGAAAACAAAGGTTGCCGTGAAGGCCATAAAAATGGAATCCCTTTTAGAGCTGGAAGAAGCGTGCTTCGTAGATTGCCATGGGCCGAGAGTCAGGCCATCTCTTCATTGAACCTCATCTTCTACGTTTCTTTCAGAGGCTCAGTGAGGTGAGACCCATTGCTTCTCTTTTCTACTTATGTGTGAAGAGACAACTTGGAGGCAAGCATGTTTGGAGGGGAACTCACAGTGGGGCTGTGAACACAAAGGGGTGGCTATGGACTTTTTTGTCTACAGCTTAGTCCCTCTTATTCTGTTCTCCTTAGAGACAGCACACAACTGCTTTTTATTCTCTGTGCAATCCTACTGGGTGTACTTGAAGACCTTTGTTCAACTACCCTTAACTCTTCCAGATGGCTTAATTAACCCTCTCTTTAATCTTCCCCTCATGGGTCCCCGTCCAACCCTTTAGTCACTGCAGTTCATGCTTCCCTGGATCCTCGCCAAATAGCTCTGCAACAAGATGGCTCAAAAAACAAGGGCTTCCCCCCTTGGTCATGGGCCTCCTGACATCTCAGTGAGAGAAAGAAAAGAACAGGGAAAAAAAGCAAACAAAGGCATCCAGGCTGCCACTCGGGGCAACAGCTTCCTGGTGAGCACCTCATTCCTCACGACACTCCCGTGGCTTGGCTTAGCTATTAGGCTGACTGGGATTTCGTCCAGAGCTCTCACCAGGTGAAAAGTAAGGCCTGCTTCAAGCTGAGGAGGTACCATTAAGTCATTTTCTTATTGCCTTTCAGATCAGCTTTGAACTATAAATAAGCCCAGTGCCCAGGAGTAGCCACAATGCTTGCTGTAAGGTTATTTGCATCGCTGTCTCTATCTGAATTCCCCTTATGCAAACCCTCCCTTTTAGAAACCCCACAAGGTTGGCAGGTCCGCCACTCCTGCTGCCAATGTCAGTGCATTAGCACTTAGCTGAAGCGAACACATATGCCAAGCAGGCTCACAGCTTCTTCCTCCCCTCTTTCCTAATGGAAACACTTCAGATAAAGAACGACACCACTAATATATTGCATAGACTTACTGTATTGATCCTATTTTAGACTACTAGCCCTGATAACAGTAACGAAATGAGCTAAGATGTTGTAGAGTGACCAGTAGAGGCGTATAATGATGGTGACAACAATGAAGATGATGATAAAATAGTAATTGTCATAGTGGTAGTAATAATAACAACTTAGTGTTCATTGAGTGCCTACAACTGTTGTTCAGGCATCAGGACAGTGCATTTTCTAGTATGCATTGTAATGTGTTGTTTCTAGTCTTTACAATAACCATGAGAGTTTTTTTCTCAGAAAAAAACTGCAGAAAAAGAGGCTTAGAGCAGTGAAATGTCTCATCCCAAGGCCCATGGTGGGCAAATAAAGCAGTTTGTCTGACCCCAATGTCAAGTGGCCTTTATGCTCTTTGCAAGTTATCCCTATGTTTAACTTCCTATGACAAGGAAAGCCAGAAGAGTTTAATTTTTAAGTTCGTTCAAAAAATGTTACAGTAGTCTCATGCCTTTTAAAATTTCACTGGAAAGCCATAGAGACAATACATTTTTAAATGTGAGATAGCATACTAGAAGCTTAGACCACCTTTCAGTAGATTAAGGTGGTTTTTTCCCTCACATTCATGACAGGCTAAAAATAGAACATTTGAATGTTCTATTCAAACTCTCAGTTCCATTGTCACTCATTCTCCACTCATCTCCTTTCTTATAAGCTCTAGAAGTGTCACTGGTAATATAAAAAAAGGCAACATTCCAAAATTTTACATGAGTTAAAAACCCAAATCAACTCTTTCACTGTGGAAAAAATACTGAGTTAATTTTTTAGTTTCTTTGACTTTATGGACCTGGAGAATTTTTTTTTTTTTGGTGGGGGTGGGGGTGGGGGGGTTAAAACCAAAAGAGAAGGAAGACCTTGCAAGCTTTACTATGATCTATGTGAACTTGAGAAAATTGTCATCTACATTTTGACCAAGACAGAATAAACCTGAATATGACAAGAGCAGATTATTAACCCAGTTACTTATCCAAAATGTAGTAATCAATACCCTTGGATATCCATTGGATAACTTTGCATTTTGCCACCTTGGTTCACCAGAAATATTATTAGACTTACTAATCTCCAAGCCTTGCTAGAATTCCTAGTTTCTAGTGAAGTCAGAGAACCTAAACAATATCATATCTGAAGAGGAAAGTAAGAAGAGTGTCTCTAAAGGTAGCTTTCTAAAAATAAGACTGCTGACCATGAGATCACTCATTTGATTTTGTAATTGGAAATATCAGTATTTGAAATCCAACATAGTGGTCCCAAAAGGGAATTACTAAGAGTTATTAATTGCTTACTATGTGCCAGGGATTCTTCTAAGTGTTTGACATATATTTGTTTCTATTGAATACTAACAATAACTCTATGAATTAAGTATATGAGTATTAACATCCCTATTTTGTATATAATGAAACTGAGTCATAGAACAGATAAATCACTCATTCGAAGTTGCACTTGTTGAGGAAAGATCAAGCTGTGATTTGAACTGAGATAATCTGGTTCTAAATTCTCCACTGGTAACACCCTTCCATGCTGCAAATATCTATGGAGCCAGAGTATGAGTTCAGGTTATCGGAGATGTCTCAGGTCTGGCGGAGTGCAGGTGTTGAGCTAACTCCAGTCTTCCTCTTTGTGTGGCAGGAAGGTACCCTATCTCAGCTTTAAACCCTGCACTCTGTGAAACTCTTGACATCTTTCTATGGGATCATTTTCCTGATCAATTGGGCAGAGCGATTCTATCACTACTCAGAGTCCAGAATGATGGAACATCCTAAAATTCATTGTTTTCTCAAATCTCCCCCTTTTGATAGAATTTAATGGGATTAAAGTTCATTGACTTACTTAAGCCTGATTGAGAGGAAACTGAATGCTGCAGTTGCAAATGCTGGCAACGGACTTCCCAAGAGCACTGAACAGTCCTTCCTAGAAGAATGGGCCATCCTCAATGCCCTTTTGCCTTTACATAATCACATTAGAACCCTGAACAATCCTGGCAGCAGGTCATACTCTTTAAACATGAGGTGATGTGATCGTAGCACATTATGTTCCCTTCCTCGAGTCACCTGCCTCTGCATCATCACTAGCAGCAATCGTTTTCAAAAAAGAACTCCTTCTAAGTTTTTCCTTCACTAATCAAAAAGGAACCATCCAATGGACTTCTGCCTATTTTAGCCTTTGACAACAGTCTTCTTAACGTTCTTTTTGAAGCTTTTGTGAACTATTTCTTCTAAACAGCTATCAAAGTTGGATCCATCTCACCTTTGAATGAGGAAGACTTACGCATGACCCTCTCACACCAAAGTACATTGCAAAGAGAACCCACAAAGAAATTACAAGAAGGCTGAACCATATCTGTGGAGCCTTGATAGCCATGGATGAAAAGGACCAGAGATACAGACTATCATTTATAATTTAGCAGCATTATTTTATTATGGTCACCTCTGTTCTCCTAGGTTTGTCTCACATCCTCCTTGGCATTTTAAACAAAACAACGTTTTCTTCCAATTCTCCTTCTGTTTTGCACCAGCTCCTGTTATGTCTTGTCACATCAAGTCATGTTTGATGTGACATGACATGGGCTGCTCTGTCACTCAACCCAATCAATGGAGGAATGAAGAATAGCCCTGGTGGGTCTTTGTTGCAAAGCTGGGGTCCAGGGCTGCTGACTGCTTTTTGACATCCCCACAATTCTTTTGGGAAACAGCAAGGATAGGGACGGGAGTACCTTCATAAAATGAAATGTTGTTTTCATTTTCCCTGCTACTATTACCTAGTCAGGGAAGTTGTAGGTGAAATGCTTTTCAAGTGGACATTCTCTAACTGGATAACTATATTTTATCCATCTAGGACTGGCTACAAAATTTATAGGTCCCAGTGTAAAATAAAAATGTGCAGCCCCTTGTTAAAAATTAAGATTTTCAATTTCGGGATGGTGACATCAGAGCATTTAATCAAATGTGGAGCCCTTCTAAGTGCCAGACCCTGTGTGACATGGGGTACATGCCTTATACACAGACGACTCTTGGTCTCGGAATCACATGCGAGGGTTTTCCTGTCTTTAGAAAGTGTACCTTGCAGGATGGTGCACATTTCTGATGATGGCCTACCGTGCTAGACACAAGAGGGAGAAGAGGAATGTCATTATAACTGCATTCAGGGATATTTCAATCCGTGCTGATTGCTACTTCTCCTTTAAGCACAGCGATTTGCTGCACAGATTCTGCAGTAGGAGGAATAACACCCACTGCTATTTCCGACCTCTGTCTACCTCCCTCTCCTCCTGGCAATAGTTCTTTATTTCTCTTTTATTCCTCTTTTCTGTTTTGGTTTGATTCATAATACTTTGGGCATAGATTACATCCTTTATATTTTTACATGACAGCTTTTATTCTAAAAGAAATCAACCTTATTTTGTTTTGTTAGATCCTCTGCAAAATGGCAACAGTATATTGCAGCATTAATTGGTGCAATTATGGACTGAAAAAAGTGACCCCTTTCCTTTGAGCTTAAAGGTGTGTGTGTGTGTGTATGTGTGTTTACACTTATGTCTACATCCAAACACATTTTGCAAACAGAAAATGAACTAGAACAAGTGTTTTTGGTATATAAATACATGAGTCTGAAGTTTGTTGAAATCTCTAAAAGTGCAGTGTGCAGAAACAGGGCAAAAAGGGAACAAAAGAGATCTTTTAGACCAAATATTTTCCTTTTCAAACCAGTTGGCATTATAGATGCAAATCTCTCTTTTGAAATAAGTTAAATTGTTTTAATGTCCTAAAAGAAAAAATCAGTCCACGAATAAGATCCTGGGTCCTCTTGGAAATGACAACATTTTAATTCTAGCTGGCACTAGAGCCCTGCTCTGAGATGCCTTTGATGCAGCAACCCTGCCTTCGGAGATCTGAAAAAGAAATTACCCAATTAAGATGTAATGGCCCTCCAGCCTTCCCAGGCTGTGAATGAGAGGAGGCATATTTACAATCACAGCGCGCCATAAAATTTTATCCAGTTGATTCAAATCAGCAGGGCTAAATGAGCCAGCACGGTGCTGATGCGGAACAACACGTGTGTACACGCAGACGAGGGTGGCGGGATATATGACCAGAGGGCCAGCCTGTCAGGGGGATTTAGGAAGATGTTCGCTGGACATGGAGTTGGGGTGAAGAAGTAATGGGATATAATAGTGATGTAGAGTTTACTCAAGATGATTATTATCTGTTTCAATAAAGATGCCACTGATCAAAAGCTATTTTTTTTCCAAAAAAAAGGGGGGCATCATGTAGGAAGCAGAGGTATTTTTACAAATTTTCTAGTAATATTAACATATACTCATTTTTAAAGGTTCATAACGTTCTGAGTGGTTCTAAGATGACTTGGTTTTAACCACTTTGTAATATTACCATGCTTCCCTAGAAAATTTCATTTTTTCCATACCATGAATATGATTTATGTTTAGGAAGCTGAAGGGGTAGATTTGCCCCTCTAAGCAGACTCTTTCCTTCCTCCAAAGGTAAGGGTTGATATGGGAAGATGGTCTAATTACTCCTCAGAATCTCTTTTTCTCATTCTTCTCTGTCTTCCTCTTTTGTCTTAACAAGTCAGGAAATGGTGAATAGAAACAACTCCAAGGCTGTAAAAAGTGCCATTCAGTGTTTGGCTTTTGAAGAGGATAGGAGCACCGTTTCATGTGACTGCAGTACATTCAGTGATCCAAGCCTGCACTATCGCCTTCCATGTACTGTTTGGAAGGAGGAAGGTCTCACTCCACTGAGACAAATAAAAGCAATAGCATCTGAAAGGGGGACAGAGAAGTTTGGCCAGATGATTGTGTCCCTTGGAAGCATAGTGAGTGTGTGTGTGCAAAAATGTGAGTGTGTGAGCGAGAGGGGGAGTGTCTGAGTGACTATGAGAGTGTGAGAGAGTGTGAGTGTGTGTGTGTGTGTGTGTGTGTGTGTGTGTGGATAGAAGAGGGGAGGAAGAAGAACGTGGGAGAGAAGAAAAGGGCACGCTCGCCACAGAAGTGGCTGTTCTAAACACTCTGAAAGACTTCCGACTTTTCTGTAAGCCTGTTGATGTTTTCCCAGTCTGCATTTTAAAATTAAGATTCTCTAAACTTCTGTTGTCCAGTACAGTGTGCGACAGCCACCCTCACAACATGTGGCTAGTGAGCACTTGAAATGTGGTAGTCCACATGGAGATGTGCTCTTCAGCTTAAAATACACACTACATACATATGGATATTTTTTGATCCTAGTGTCCTAACCACCCCAAAACTTCTCACTTGATTAGCCCCGTCCAGGAAGATATGACACATTCCAGAAAGGACTATGTATGACTGTCAGTGTCTCCCTGTCCTGTAATCCTGCAAAGGAAATATATTTATAAGGCACTTTCCCCTGGCAGCTCTCTTCTCTTTCTTAAAATATGGCTGAGAGACTGGCTCTGTGATTGAGCACAGAATGAGAGCTGCTCTTTCACGCCATCTTCCAAGCAGGTGGTATTATGTGCCAGGCAATTTGTACAATGAGTCCAGAACCGAGAGAGAGAGAGAGAGAGAGAGAGAGAGAGAGAGAGAGAGAGAGAGAGAGAGAGAGAGATCTTTCTCTCAGAGCATACAGAGCAGAAAAAGACATTTGGTGTTAGCAGTACTTCATTATCTAAATCCTTTGTAATTATTCTAAAGCTATCATTAAAGATAAAAAGTGATTACAATATTAATAGTATCTTCTTGTATTTGTGTAGCTCTTTATAATTTAAACAGCATATCCTCAGCTATCATCTGATCTCTTATGATGATTCCCCTGATTTAGATGGTTTTATTCCCATTTGAAAAGGAGGAGACAGAAGCGGCATGAGCTACTGAGATCACTGAGTTAGCAGCAAGCCATGAGTAGAACTCCAATCTAGAAACTGATACTGATAGTATTTTCCCCTCAGTTCTTCTTATGGCTTGGCTGCTCTTGCTTAAAGGTACTTTAAGGTGTTCTCTCTAAACTCTGTAAGATTTGTAGGATAAGAATAAGTATGTTCTTGGTTAGTGACAAGTGGGACACAAAGATCATTAAAGCCACTTGTCCTAGCCTATGTCACTTGAAATCAGTTAGTTTCATTCATGATTGCAGCTGATGATATAGATTTGATCACCAGAATGGACTAACTGAATGAACTGAGGTTCAGAACAATAGTCCTCAAACAGCAAGCATTAGAATCACCCAGACAAATTGTTAAAATCCAGATTACTGGGCCCTATCTCAGAGTTTCTGGTTCTATAGCTCTGGCTGGGCCTCATAATTTGCATTTCTGACTAGTTCCCGAGTAATGCGGATGCTACTGGCACAGGGACTACAATGACGCAGCCACGGCTTTAGGGTGTTAACTCCGTGGCAGAAATTCATGAGGACGGGGGACATATCGTTTTAGTGACAGGATGGAAGTCAATGAATATGTACAAACGCTGAGCTGGTTATTCTTTGAGGACTTTTTGGGACCAGGACACCTTACATTAGGGAATTTCTGGGATATAGACAATTAGGAAAGTGGGTCAAGAGGCAGCAGGATGTAGATGACTGTAGAAGACAGAAAGAGAGACAGAGATAGAGATGGAGACAGACACAGAGAAATAGAGAGGAGAGATAGAGACCAAGAAAGACACACAGAGATAGACTGATTGATTTAAAATGAAGAAACTTTGATAGTCAACTTACCAGAAAAGAAGAACAAATCAATACCACAGTTTCCTGTTGCACACATATTAAGAATAGTCAAACAATAAATGTTTATTTATTAAATAGCTATTTAAATGTTTTCAGTATTTCCCCTATGAAGGGAAGTGATCATTTATCACTGTGGTTGAAGTCACTTAAAATGTCTAAACACACAGTTATCCAAATTGGCAGCGTGGGCAGAATCTCTTGCCTTTCCAATTGTGACCAAGTGGTAGGACTTCAAAATAGTCTCTTACATAAAATTCTGAAAGGGAATTACCATTCAAGGAATGCAATTTACTAGAGATCTTTTTCCTAAGACAAAACTTTTAAGTAAATAAAGTAGATAACCCCACTCTTTCTGCCCCCACCCCAGAGTGAGGCAGAGGACAACGTTTCTCATTCTTTTGAAATGTCCTATCTTCATTTTGCCTCACACTCTCTCATTTATTTTGTCTATGTACTTCTAAGTTATAAAATAAAAAAAATAAAAAATACACGTGGAATGACAAATATTATATAGTAATGGTCAAAAATTAAATTACCCAAAGTATGTTAACAAAAAACCCTTGCTTTAAGAAAATCACACTCTTATTTCAAGTATGGGGACAAATGAAATATTCAGACAAATGATTTTTGAGGCATTAAGTTGTTCATAATGACAGAGTGGAATGGTTGGATAATTATAAAGCAGTGTGTCACTTTGGAGAGCAATCTTCCATTTAACAGAACAAGAAGCTGTTTTTTTCAGGAAGTGCTTTCTGATTTGGTGGTTTAGACAAGGAAGTAAAGTGGTGTCTAGTTCCTGATTGTCACGAATACATACCTGATGAATACACATTGCCCACACTTGCACGGTCTCAGCACAATTTTGGAGTGGGTCTCCTTTTTGCCCTGCTAGGTTAAAAGTTGGAAGAAGTACAGCCGTAGAAAGCTATGGCTAGCACATTTTTTTTTATAGGTAAAATTTATAGAGTAATGTATCTACTTTTAGCATGACTATTGTTAAACCTGGAGATCAAGCAAAGTGACACTGAGTATATTGCTTTATCAATTGGATTCGTTCAAGTGAAAAATGCTGATCAGGCCATGTCTATCCCTTGGGTGCAGAAACCCTACTTCAACTCTTGAATGGTCGATACATAAAAGTCAAATTCATTATAATTTGTAGCTTTTTTTTTTTCTTGAAGAAGCACACAGTTCTCAGTACATCAATATCAACTCTTAAATCCAGATCGGATGGAGAGGGTACAGCACAGTAATTCAATCTCTTTACACTTAATATGGTCAGGAAGGGAGAATGAAAACAGCCTCTTGTAAAATGATGGAAAAAACAGGATGCAATCACTCTGATGGAGCGGTGCAAAGGAGTCATTTTACACCATCCGTTACCAGGGCAACAAAATACAGTGAGCCCTATACATCTAATAGGTGACATTTTAGCCAAGAAATTGCTTCTTTGGTATTTTTTCTGTCTATGAAAAACAATGTTACTAGCGTTTTCACTTGTCATGTACTATAGGGCAACATATTCCTGCTGACAGACCCATAATGGAAAAGTCGAGCAGTTAAATAGTATTACAGTCTAACTTTTTGGATACATGTTAATATTCTCTTTAAAGAGATTTCAGACATTTTCAAACACCCTAGAGATTCAAGGGACTGGAAATCTCGGTATGCATCTATGCATTTAACTTGGTTTTTAGATAAAGAGAAAGTACTTGACTGTGTTTCCATAATGTGGCATAAAGCCCTAAATATACTTTCAAAAGTTAATTAATGTAATTGTTTCATGTCATGAGGCCCACTGGCTTACAAATGTAACATTGCGTTATGCCCACAGTCCTTTCTTAAGGAAAAAGAAAAGTTAGAAAATGATGCTTTCGTAGCAGATCATCTTTTCTTTTCAGCTTATCCCCCAAGTAACCTGGTATTGAAAAAGTAGGCAAAGGGGAAGTTAATTTCCTCAAGAAGACAACAGAGTTTTCCACAGGAGATTTCCAGTCAAGATTGTGGAGCAGATAAATGCTGTGTTTGCCTCCTCTCATGACTACATCAAAATTACAACTGAACTACATAACAGCCATCATTGAGAATCACCTGAAGTCCAGCTGAACCAAAGCCCTACTACTAAAGACATACAGAAGAAGCCACCTCAAGACTGGCAGGAGGGGCAGAGATGCAGAACAGGCAGGTCCCACAGCCATGTGTCACCATTAAGTATCAGGAGGGATATCTCGAATGCAGAGAAGGAGTGAGGGGTACCAGCCCCACAACACGCTCTCCAGCCCAGGATTCCAGTGCCGGGGAGAGAAGTCCCTATAACTTCTAGCTATGAAAATCAGCGGAGATTGTAACTGAGTGAGATGAAAGGTGGCTGTAGTCCTAAGCATTCCACTTAAAGGGCTAGTGTATGGACTTGCTCACTGATGGACTCACTCACTCTGAGTTCCAGCACTGGGGCAGCAGCTCCAAAGGCACCAAAAACAATCAAGGAGGAATTGAGTTGTCTGGCTCCAGGGTGAGGGCTGGAGGGGCAGCTTTCTTCCAAATGCAGGAGCTGGAGGAAGCCATTGTTTCTTTGTTGACCCTTACCCCTTCCCACCATGCAAACACAGGTAACCCCCATTATATCTGAATCTCCATCAACCTGGCTAACACCATTCATTACCGCCCTGGGTGATTCCCAGAAATGCTGCCCCACTCAACTTTAGGACACACCCAAACTGCTTCCAGTGGCTTTTTCAAACAAACAGCCTGTCTTGGCTCATGCTCATGCTGCAGACTTTCTTAAAAATCTCTCAAAGGTTCACAAAACCCAAACAAGCAGCATCTGGCTTTGATATGTCCTGTACTTCTTGCTGAGTAGCCCTAAGCCTGGCAATAGCCACAGTCAGTCTCAGTTTGTGGCTGGTCCTTTTGAAGCACCTCCAAGTTCAGCACAGGTTGTGGCCATCCTTGGATTGCTTTGTGGTTTATGCCAGGTGGCCCTGGGAAGGGTACAGGCTGTAGCTGAAGCTGGCCGGTGGTGGGTCCCCTCTCAGGAGGCCCTAGGAACTGGCACGTCCAGAAGCCAACTTTGGACTGGGCCACAGCATCACCTGGCCACTTCCAAGGATGACACACCCAAAGAGCAGACTAGGCAGGCACCAGAGTCCTGCTAAAGTGAATCCTGCTTCACAGGGTCAGCTCCTGCACAATAGCTCCTCCACTGTAGTTACAGCCAGTCCTCACAACCAATCAACCCGAGGGGCAATTCCTCCCACTGATGTGCAAACAGCAACCAAGGCTCAACTACAACAGGAGGGAATACACCACCCACACAAGGGAAAAACCTGGAACACTCAGCTCTGTCTATCAGGAAAACTGCACCACTGGGTCCCACAGGACACCTACTACATAAGGCCACTCTAATAAGACCAAGAGGCATAGCAGCCCTACCTAATACATAGACAAACACAGGGAGGCAGCCAAAATGGGGAGACAAAGAAACATGTCCCAAATAAAAGAAAAAAATAAAGCTCCAGAAAAAGAACTAAGTAAAATAGAGACACGCAATCTACCAGACACAGAGTTCAAAACACTGGTTATTAGGATGCTCAGTGACCTTAGGGAGAACTTCAACAAAGAGATAGAAAACATAAAAATAGAGATAGAAAACATAAAAAAGAACCAGTCAGAAATAAAAAAAAAATACAATAACTGAAATGAAGAATACATTAGAGGGAATCAACAGCAGATTACATGAAGCAGAGGATCAAATCAACACTTTAGAAAATAATGTAGCAGAAAACACCCAAACAGACCAGCAAAATGAAAAAAAAAATAATAAGTCAAAAATAAATGATAGTTTAAGGGGCTTCTGGCACAATGTCAAGTGTACCAATATTTGCATCATAGGATACCAGAATGAGAAGAGAAAGAGCAAGGAATTGAAAACCTATTTGAAGAAATAATGATGGAAAACTTCCCTAAGCTGACGAAGGAAATAGACATACAAGCCCAAACAAGATGAACCTAAAGAGTCCCACACCAAGACACATAATAATTCAAATACCAAGGTTAAAGACAAAGCAAGAATCTTAAAAGCAGCAAGAAAAAAAGTAATTACCTACAAGGGAGCTTCCATAAGACTGTCAGCTGATTTCTCAACAAAAACTTTACAGGCCAGAAGGGATTGGCAGGAAATATCCAAAGTGATGAAACGTAAGGATCTACAACCAAGATTACTCCACCCAGCAAAGCTATCATTTAGAATCAAAGGACAGATAAAGAGCTTCCCAGACAAGGAAAAATCTAAAGGAGTTCATTACCACCAAACCGGTATTACAAGGAATCTTAGAGGGTCTTCTTTAAGATGAAAAAATATATACATATATAATAAAATGGCGATAACTACCATTTACTTTCAATGTAAATGGATTAAATGCTCCAATGAGAAGATAGGGTGGCTGCATGGATAAGAAAACAAGACTCTTACAAATCCTGCCTGCAAGAGACTCACTTCAGATTGAAAGATACATAGACTGAAAGTAGAGTGATGGAAAAAGATATTTCGTGAAAAAAAAAAAAAAACCTGGGGTAGAAATATTTATACCAGACAGAATAGACTTTAAAGCAAAGGCTATAACAAAAGACAAAAAAGAACCCAGTAATCCCACTTCCGGGTATTTATCCAAAGAAATCCAAAATGCTACTTTGAGGGGACATGTGCATCCATATGTTCATTGCAGCGCTATTTACAATGATCAACATGTGGAGGCATCTTGGATGTCCCTTGATGGATGAATGGGTAAAGAGGAGGTGTTACATATGCAGAAGATGCCAAAAAAATGTATGAAGGTCAGACAATTAGGTTCATGAACTTTCCACCATATAAGCGCACAGTAAAAAATTCGTGAACTTAATTGTCTGACCTTTCATATACTCATTTTAAGAAAGGAAAACTGTACTAAAATTGTAATACTCAACATATACTAATAACAAAAGATGAATACAAGTCACGTTTGACTTCTACAATTACAAGAGGTGCTCAAAATGGTTACCATCAGCGTCCAGATACTTCTGATTATGGTGAACTACTGCTTGAGCAACACTGACCCAAGTGTCAACTTGTATACAGTTTTTTTGGCACCCCTGTTATATAATTTCAGTTACTCATCTCAGTATAATAAAGAATAAGTGGTTATTTAAAATTAGAATTCAAAATTTCTCTTCTTTCCTGTCTCACTTTCTTTCCTGTCCAATTTCAACTACTTAAAAAAAAAATTCCTATCACATTAGAATACAAGTAGAAATGGATAAATCCCTGCAACTATATTAATAACCTTTTTAACACTGATGTCCCTGACACTATTGTCATTTGCCTCCTTCTGATTCATCCTCTATTCTGCTAATGGAGTGATTATATATTCACAGACCAGTCACTATTGATTCAACAGAATCAAGTCCAAACTCCTTGGTTTTATGTACGACCTGTGCATTAGCTACTTTTCCACCTTAATCTCCAGTTCCTAACAGACTTCTACTGTACCCACTCTGAAAACCTCGTGTTCTGTGGACAAACCCTGTGCCTTTGCTTACCTTTGTACATAGACTGCTATTCTGCAAACTTGTGTTCCTGGAGAATTGCTGATATATACATATATATATTTTAAAAAAAAGTCCTCTAATAGTGTATTAAAGTAGATATAAGCAAAGAAAAACCAGTCTTGCCAAATAAGCTGAACCCAAACTACAAGGACAGTGAAAAAAGGAGTCAAGTCAGCTTAACCCCAACTGGCATTTATAAGATTAACAATACGGTTTGCAGTGCGCTTGGAAGGAAACCAACCAGCTTTAAGATAATTAAGTGGTACCATCCAGGAAGGATTATGTAGGTGCCAAATAAGGTTCTCTGGGATACCAAATCCCTCCCTATCTCACAATGCCATAGAAATATGAAGAACTTAAAGAAATGGAGCCCTAACAGTGTTTGTGATACTCTAATTCTAAAGGAAGATTACATAGGAATCTAGATGGAGGAAAGAGAGCAAATACAATAAGAAATACATGTTCTTATATTTTTTAACTTTAGTATGTAAATCCAAGAATTTCTTGAGTACTGAAGACATCTGTATTGTCCCTTTTGCTCTTCTCAAGTTAGTATAGGCAATAAATCCCATAGCTGCCCATCCATATTGCTTTATTTCTCGTCACATAATAGATCAGGAAGGAAAAAGCTTGCTCTTCTGGTCTGAGAAATGAGAGCTATCTTATTGACATGCCTTTACCAATGCCCAGGAGGCTTGGGTCTACCCAATAGAGTAAGTGTAAGTGCAAGAGCAAGTGTAAGTATAATAAAATTAACTGCTACTACCTCATCATTTAGGGCCAGCTTGAAAGCCATTGGCTCTCTGGATTTTTAAAATTTGTCTTTGATTTCTCCAGAAAGGTATAATTTCTTCTTACATTTGTTTGCAACACTTTATACAAACCCACAACATAACATCTTATACTACATACTTAAAAGAAAACTATTTGAATTCCACAAGTTTGGTGTCTAGTGCTTTATCTTTTACAGTTCCAATGCCTTGCATGTAGTCTGCATTAGAAAAAGGTTGGTTTTTTTAATTAAGTTGTCAAATTAGACAATGAATCTGTAAGTTTCTAAGTTGTGTTCAATCCTCTTTATTCTTCAAGTTTATTTCAATAGTTTCATGAAGTCCCTCTTTGCACTACAGCCTGTGAACAACTTTTTCTGAACTTTCATTGAATTTATTCTTCGTATCTTATAGTTTAGAGCTGAATTATTTCTCACATAGTCATTCTCACTTCCTTGGTAGATAATTAGATTCTTAAAGATAGTAATCACATTTTATCCTAAGAAACGTCTACCAAAATACTGACATCTGAGAAATATTCAGTAAATACTTGTTGATTGGTATCTAAACTTTTAGTTTTCACCCACTATGTTAATATCTGATATATGAATTTTAATAGTAATGGTATATATCTATTCCTAGTATATCCTATTAATATAATAGTAATAGTAATTCCTATATATCAAAATGAGATATTACGGAATTCTGAATTGCTTTCTTTTCTGGCATCATAGTTAAGAGCAACACTCTGGAATCATACTGATATTGATGTAAATCACATCTCTGCCCCTTGCTACCAATGTGATCTTAAATTTAATCTTTTAAAATCTCAGTTTTCTCAGGTATAAAATAAGGCTAATAAAAGTCACTACAGCATAGAATTGTGTGGATTAAGAAAATGCATATAAAACAGATAGACAATGCCTATCATATAATAAATGCTTCAGGAAAGACAGATATTATTAGTTACTATTATTACTATTTTAGGAAAAGTAATCCATCAGCCCAGGGAACTTTGAGCAGTTCTTTAAAATGCTTACAATGTTTTTCATTTAAAATCATTTTTCACCCTAATATAACACATGCAAATGAATAATGTAAAGCTACTGGAAAAAAGGGATTTTTAAATATATTTTTAAATTACACAAAAGGGGTGAAATCAGAAAAAAATAGTGATATAAGGAATTCCAAAAGTCCATCCTTTCATAAAAGCAAAAAAAAAACAAACAAAAAAAGCCCACAAACAAACAAACAAACAAAAAAACCCTGGCAAATATTTTAAGTATTGACTTTCTCAGAACTTTGGAAACTAATTAAAAACTTGTAGCAACCTGGGCAGAACTTAGCCCCGCCCCCCCAAAAAAAAGAAAAGAAAAGGTTGAATCATGTTAAAAAGAGCAGACTTTGTTGTATTTTCACTTAACCTAGTCTCAGCTCCCACTTCTCAGCACAGTGGTAGTCTTGAAAATTATAGACCAATCTTCCTGAGGGAACAGAAGGACCTCATTTACAAAGACTTGCCCATAAGGGATCTGTCTGCTGACTCCCTAGAAGACCTTCTCAAATGGCTTGTCTTAATCTTGGCTGACTCAGAACTTGCCCAGACAAAGTCACTGTCCTTTGGGCATTTGTCAAAACTCCAGGCACGTATTTTAGTGGCTACTTTTTAAGGCAATGAACAGCAGTTGGGGCAAACAGTAACCAAAAAACTTGGAAAGGCTGGAGAATGAAATGCTTTCAGTGGGGGATCAGGAGGGAAGTGTGGTTTGAAAGACTCTGACATATTCCCAGGATTTTAGAAGACCATATGCATTCCCAAGTCTATTCATATGCTCAAATAATACCTGAGAATTTCCTAAGCATTTATCTCTAGCTAACTTCAAGGCTTTGCCCAACCAGAAGTGAGGCTAATAAAGAGCTGTATTGAAACCACCAAGTTCAGTGCTGAAGTGAAGACATGATCTAAAACACTGAGAGACCTTTGGCAAACATTGGGAGATCTTTGTTTAAAATTCTTTTTAAATTTATTTTTTCAATTACAGTCGACATACAATATGATATTAGTTTCAAGTGTAGAACATAGTGATAAGATATCTATATATTTTACGAGGTGATCACCTTGATAAGTCTAGTATCCATCTGGGAGAACTTTTTTTGTGTTTATTTTGGTCCCATATATTTTAGGAAATCTCTATCCAAGCACTAGTCGACCACTAATCTAGTGGAATAGATGATTCAGGAGTCGTGCACAACAAAGAACACAGAATTTATAAAAGTAGCTTAGAGAAGTCACTAACAAACAGACAAACAGACAAAAATAACTACAACAAGCAGCAACAATAAATCCTGGGGAGGGGGGAGATTTTAGACTTACCACATTAAAATATTAAAAATGTCTAGATTTAAATAAATATATAGGCGTGTAAAGAAATAAAATAAATATTAGTCATACACTGAAAAAAAGGCAACCAATAGAAGTTGTCTCTGAGAAAGTTCACACATTGAACTTACCAGACAAAAACTTAAAATCATCTGTTTTAAGTGTGTTCGAAGAACTAAATGGAATCATCTCTAAAGAACTAGAGAAAAGCATCCAGAATAATGTCTCCAAATGAAGAATACTAATAAAGAGATAAAAATTATAAAAAGACATTCTGGAGTTGAAAAATACAATAAAGTGAAAAACTGACTAAAGGAGCACAGCAGCAGACGTAAGTAAGCATTAAGAATTTGTTAGCTTGAAGATAGGTCAAATGACATTATCAAGGATGAGAAAGAGAAAGAAAAAAGAATAAAGAGAAATGAACAGAGCCTAAGAGCCCTGTGAGACTCCATCAAATATTCCAAGATACGCAAAATGGAAGTCCAGAAGGAAAGGAGAGAGAAAAAAAAACATAAAGAATATTTGGAAAACTAATGGCTAATAACTTTCCAAATTTGATGAGAAAAAATATTAATACTCTCACCCGAAAAGCTAAAAAAATTCTAAGTAGTATAAACTCAGAGACTCATATTAAGACATCATCATCAAACAGTTTAAAGCCAAAGACAACAAGAGAATCTTGAAAGCAGTGAGAATCTGACACACAAGGACAGAGGATCCTCAATAAAAGTTAACAGTTAATTTCTCACCAGAAAGTATGGAGCACAGAAGGCAGTAGGATAACATATCAAAGGGCAGAAAGAAAATACTGTCAGTGAAAAATTCTATATTCAGCAAAATGTATTTCAAAAATAAAGAAGAAATTAAGGGATTATCAGATAAAAAAAAATGAGTTTATCACTAGAATTACCCTATAAGAAATTCCAAAGTAAGTCCTTTAGGCTGAAATGAAAGGGTATAAGATAACTTGAATCCATATAAATAAGTAAAGACCAGTAAAGATAGCTATGTATGTACCATGTTTCCCCCCAAAATAAGACCTACCTGGACAATCAGCTCCAATATGACTTTTAGAGCAAAAATTATTTTATTTTTACTATAATATAAGACTGGGTCTTAATATAATATAATATAGTATAATATAATATAATATAATATAATATCATATAATACATACCAGGTCTTATTTTAACTTTTGCTCCAAAAGACGCATTAGAGCTGATTGTACGGCTAGGTCTTATTTTGGGGAAAACATGGTATATAATATAAAAGGCAGTATTAATGCATTTTCTCTTTGTATCTTTTTTTTTCCCCTATCTTATTTAAAAGACAATTACATCAATTTTAAACCTCTGTTAAAGGGAACACAGTGTGTAAAGATGTAATTTGTGACCATAACAGCTCAAAGAAGAAGGGGAGGCAAAAGAGCTTTACAGTATATTGTATAATATTGAAATGAATTTGATATTCATCTGAACTCTGAATCTCAATGTTATAAATTAAGTTGTTAATTACAATCCCTATGGCAATAATTAAGAAAATAACTAAAAGTGTAGTAAAAGAAACAACAAAAAAATTAAAAATACACACTAGAAAATATCCATTTCACCCAAAAGAAGACAGTATTGGAGGAACTGAAGAACAAAAAAGACACGATATACAGAAAACAAACAGCAAAATAACAGAAGTAAGTCACTTCTTATCTGTAATTACTTTAAATGTAAATGGATTTAACTCTCCAATCAAAAAGCAGATTAGCAGAACAGAGTTTAAAAATTATCCAGCTATATGCTTTCTACAAGAGACTCACCTTAGATCCAAAGACACAAATAGGTTTAAAGTGAAAGATAGGAAAAGTTATTCCATGAAAACAATAACCAATAGAGAGCTGGAGTGGCTATTAATATTAGACAAAATACACTTTAAGTCAAGAACTGTTACAGGAGCAAAGGATATAATATAATGATAAAAGGGTTAATTCATCATATAACAATTATAAACATATATGAACCTAACAAGATTTGGGGCTTTTTGTTGTTGATTTTGCTACTTAAAATGCTCTCCAAGTGTAGTACTGAAGTGCTATCTTGAGTTCCTAAGGGCAAGAAGGTTGTGATGTACCTTCTGGAAAAAATGAGTGTGTTACATAAGATTTGTTCAGGAATGAGGTATAGTGCTGTTGGCCCTAAGTTCAATGTTAATGAATCAACAGTATGTATTAAATAAGGTGTCTATAAACAAAAACGCACATAAAACAAGGTTATGCATCCATCAGTTGATGAAAATGTGCTCAGAGGCTCATAGGAACCTAAGCCTGCATTTCCCCTAGCAGCAATACTAATTCAATGCTCATTAATTCAGTGTTCACAGTAATTTAATAGAACATGACTACCGCAAACAACAAAAATAACAAGAATGAACTCTGTGTGTGTGTATGTGTGTTTTCTGCTTCTTTTGATGGCACCCATCCAATGCTAGTACTGAGAATAGAAAATTAGAATGTGTCAATAAAAAATATAAATTTTTAGATGGAAAACCTGGATTAAGTATTGTTTTTTCTACTTTTTGGATATAAATGTGTAGACACCATCTATGTATATTTTCTGAACTTAAGAACCAACCTTTGTAAAATTCAGATATTAATAATACCTACCTTAGAGTTTGTTATAAGATCGCATTTAAATGCTTAATCAATGAAAAGCATTCATTAAGTATTTAGTATATATATATATATATATATATATATATATATATATATACACACACACATACACATATACATAAAATCATTCTTTTACGTCACTATGACCATAGATTATATGCATACTATATAGGTATGCATATGCAAAAATCTAATTTTATATTGCATATATTCATGAAGTTTTACACAAAATACAAAACAAAAAAAATGTCAGCATTATTATAATTTACAAATAAGAGAAAACCATTGGCCAAAATCTAAATGGGATTCCTACTTAAAATCATTAAGTATAAAGACAGATTGAGAAATACATTTCTAAAATGTATCCCATGAACTGCCTTTCTCTGACTCATCTATAAACAGCACTAATATCTCCAACTAGGCAAAATCTTTGTTTATTCTATTTGTCCCTAACCCCAAGATTCAGAGAATGCAGTGCACCAAGTCCTCCAAAACCATTCTGCATCCTCTAGGACAATCCGCACATCCTCCTTCTATATTTTCTTTATATGGATCCAGAAATAGCGCCACCTAGACACAATGCCACACAAATTAGAGGGAGGCAGGCAGAAGTGTATTGCTCCCTGAGATGCTTAATCACCTAAGGTGTTGTAAGCAGAATTAGAGATTGAAAGAGAACTAGCAACAGTTGAGGGCATAGTCTTTGATTGATTGGAGTTGTTTATCAATGAATATATGTCAAATACCTTTATGTGCCGCTTAGTGCGTTAGGTGCTAAGTATACAAGGGCCAAAGAGGTCCTGTTCCGAACTGAGTAGGAGATAGACAGTAAGCAAAGCAAACTGATATGTAAATAAGATAGTTTTAGACTAGGGTAAGCACTAAGGAGAAAATAAATGGCATGGTGCAACAGAGATAATGGGAATGAGATAATTTGACTTATAAATTTAAAGTAGAGGTACTAGTCCAAATAAAAATACATATTGCATATTGAGAGTTATTGAGAAAGTTATTGAGAACTGAAATATGAAATGCAACAATCATTTAGTAATATCTGCCATATGAAAAGGGGATCCCAACATTATTGCTGACAATACACCAGAGGAGAAAAAAGCTATTAAAACTAGGAATAATGTCCTCTATAAGCATATTATTTAAAATTATTGTCAAAATTCCTGACATTGGTACAAAAAAAAAGAAATAGATATAGCTTTTATTGTATCATTATCTGTAGATGATAAAATTATCTACCTAGAAAACCTAGAAGAGCCAATAGGGAAAAACTGCTAGAACAAAATATTTTAATACGAGTGTAATACACAATAAATGTACAAACATTATTAGTTTTTATATATAACAGTTAGAAAATACAATGAATCAAAATATCTTATCACATTAACAGCGATAATAAAGTAGGGGTTATATCAACAAGAATTATATCAAGTAAACTTACAATGCAAGCAATAAGGAAATGATTAAAGAGATAAGCCAGGGTCTTGAATAGAAATAGTAATGTCACTATTATTTTCAACCTATTTTTTTATTAAAGCAATTCCGATTACAATCCCAGAAAATGTTGTAGAAGAAATTGTGAGGTACCTTTGGAAAAATAGGTAAAACTATTCAAAAAATGTTTTCTGGGGAAAAAAAGGGAGAAAGAGGGATATTTCCTATAAGTTATGAAACCTATAAGTACAGTTATTAGAACAGTATATTACTTATCCAGGAACCCACAGAGAGACTGTTGAACTTCAATAGGAAGCCCAACATTCAAATGTTTTTCCATGTAAAAATTAAATATATGGTAGAGGTAGTATTGTAATTAAGTGGGAAAATCTATCTTTTTCTCCTCATTTCTTTGTTCTGGCAAAATTGGTCAGAATAGAGAAGAACAATGAAGACAGGTTCACACATCACAGCATACTCTAAATTAATTCCACATGACTTGAGGAGTCAAGTACAAAAATGGAAACAAAGAAAGTAGAAGAAAATACAGATGAACCTTGAGTAGGTCTTGCAAAGAAAAAGAAAAAATAAAGCAATGGAAGAAGCCAAACGAAAGCTGATATATTGTGTCTATATGTAGTTTTAATTTCGTAGTGCAAAAATGAAGATCATAAAGATACTTAAAGGAAATTTACACCATGTAATAAAATATATGCCACAAATTTGACAAGTTAATTTGGTTCAAGATTCCTATGATATTAAAAAAAGAGCTCTTAAAAATCAGGAAGAATGTAAGATACTGTGAAAACTGGTCAAAGTACGAAAAGAGTAAAACAAATTAAAAATGAAGGACAAAAATATGATATTATTTCATATTGATTCTTTGTTCTATGAAAGGTGTACAAAGAGCTAAAGCAGGCTTCTACCAGAAGGTATCACCAGAAGGGCAGTGGTCATAGGAAACAAGAAGACAAGTTTTGCTGTGTATATAGCATCAAACAGTGAAGAGAATTGCTGGCTTTTAGCATGGTTTTGATCTCAGAGGACAACATATAGTCTAGAAGAATATCAACTACTGTAACAGTCATCACCGTGAACTTCAGAGGTGCCAAAGAAAGGTGAGGTCACTAAGAAACACTCTCCCTATTACAATGATAGATACTGAAAGGAACCTACATTGGGAAACTAATATAAACCCACGGTGGTTGTGAGATGTCTTCAAGGGAGGGATTCTTCAGAAACCTGGATGAATTAAGGAGTGGGAACACAGGAAGTAGAGGATTTTGTGTGTGTACACATACAGGAATCCAAATTTGCATACTTGGGAATTCTTGGTTTTCCATATTTGTTGCCTCTCTCGCAGACACTGAGCAGTGTGAACAATCATGACATTGCACAGCCACTTCTTCCCCAGGTGAGAAATGGTGGACAGAGAAACCATAAGAGCAACCTCTCCAGACTTCTGTGACCTAGGACCACAGACTTATATTTCTCTCTGTTCTCACCATTGCCTAAGTGTTGAATGAACTCCAGAGATGGGCCTATACGCTGACTGAGTTTTCCTGTTTCTCAAGCAATTATAAAATTGCTTCTATAATTTGTATTTTCCCCAGCCCTAGACTTCACTACTGATCACCAAAATAATAATTAAAACAATCATGTGTCAGTTTCCTTTATAAAACTGACATGAATTAAAATATATATATACAGACTTGGTAAGTGTGCCTAGAAGCAAGCACTTCCAGTTATTACCTGTTACATATTTATATGAGCTTTGTGTTGGATAAAATATACCAAGAACCATACAGAGTCATACCTATAATATATCCTAAAGGAAGAATTTCTTCTAAAGCAATAGAAAGAGATGCAATTAAGATTGGTGGTAAATCATTTGTGTTTTTAATAATAGCAAACACTACTAAAAAACCCGAAAATATGTGAAGTATATTTAAGTGTAGCCTACAAAAAGGAGAAAGAGGATCATATAGCATTTTCATTTTTTTTCATGTATGTAAAATATTTTAAATTTGAAATCCCTCAGTCGAATTGCCTTTTCTCTTCCCCTCTCCAGGGGCGGATACTGTCATGAACTTTGAGTTTTATAATTCAATACATACATAATTCATAATAAAAATAATTTATAAATAATATGTGTAATCTTAATTACTTTAACTAACTTACATATAATAAGCTAATTTGTTATTCAATATTATGTTTTTCAGATCTCTATTGACACATATAGATCTAATTTATTCCTTTTTCACTACTTTTTCATTTCATTCCTTTTTCATTATTTTATTCCTTTTTCATTATTTCACTGTATGTACTTTACTTACCCATTCCCTTCCTGTTGGCAATTTGAATTGTTTCTAAATTTTCAATATAACAGTATCATAATAAATAAAAGACACATAACCTTTTGATATGTGCCAGTATTTTTCTAGGATGAAAGTTCACGAACGTTTTGGTCCGGGACTCCTCTACTCTGTAAACATTATTGAGAATGCCAAAGAATATTTTTTTATGGAATATATTTGTAAATACTTACTATACTAGAATTTAAAACAGAAATTTAAAATTAATCTACTTAAAATAAATAAATACATTATATCTCAACATAAGTAGCATATTTTGTAAAACTATTTTTTGTCCCAATAGAGAAAAGAATGTGATGTTTTATATTTTCACAAATTCTATAATTAATGTCTAGCTTAACAGAACATAGTTAGGTTGTAATATTTGCTTCTGCATTCACCCTGTAGTGATATGTAGCTTTGGTTAAAATAAATCCAATATCAAAAAGATTTGTTGTTGTTGGAAAGGGAAATTTATTTTAGTAGCCTTTGAAATTATTTTAGATATTCTTCTTTAATTCTATACCAAACCTCAACAAGTGGCAATTTATAAAAGGCTCATTGCAATATGGAATCTGAAACCTATCAATGAACTTTTCATACTCTATATCATTAAAATCTATTTGTTTATCTTGCATGATGAATTGATCTGTTACCTGAGGCATGGTTTATAACATCATGCATTGGTCATTTGGAAAATACCGGTTCACTGAATTTACAGACATTCTAAATGAGGACATATTTCATTATAAAACATTTTTTTTTAAAATCACAGTTTTTTAACATCTAATCTCATCAGAAAAAAATCTAGTCTCATCAGAAAAAGCTTTAAATATTAGGAAGCTGTTAAGCTTACAGTAGCTAATACAAGTTTTCCAAAATTCTAATTTTTGCTTAGAATCTGGAGTTTTATAGTGGGTACAAATTCTATCAATTGTTTTCCTTGAAAATGACAAACTCACTTTGTTCTTTTTCATGACAGTGTCTGCCAGATACCCTCCTGAATAATTAGTTTGTCGTTCTTTCAAGTAAAAATGGTGTTCCATAAATAAAAACAGCTATTTTAGCTCGTAACTCAATCACACAAGTGTTGTTCTTTGCTCTTCACTATGCAGCAAAAATACTTCATTCTTATGAATTTTATCACACAGCATATTAAAATGATATACACTCAAGAGTCAAGATTTAAGAAATATAATACTTTTCACTGATTTATCAAGGATATTTTTTAGTAAAACTACCTTGTTATTTTTTAATTGCAGGTGCCTGGTGATGAAGAATACAGTAACTACAATACATTTTGATGCTTCTGCCTTGATTTATGTTTCATTGTTTTTACACCATCAGCCAACACAGACCAAAAGACCAAAGAGGTGTTATTATTGTTATTACTATTAAAGTAATTTTAACTTGCACATACTCTGAAAGTCTCTCAGGGGCCCCTGAGTGTCTGTGGACCACACTTAGAAAAACACTGCTCTATGATGTATAACTAGAAAATGAATTACTGGGACAGAGAACTTGGTCAGCTTTAATAGTTTTATTAAGCTGATGTCTATGTTTCTAGCAGCCACACTTGAATATTCTCTTTTTCTCGATAACAATTGGTATTATCACATTCATAAAATTTTGCAAAGCTGGTGGGACTATACAGGTGACTATACACATACATACATGTATGTGTATATATATATATATATATATATATACACACATATATACATATATGTGTATATATATATGTATATATATATATTTATTATTAGTGACAGGTGTACAAAACAACATAATGATTAGAAATTTGTATACCTCACCAAGTAATAACCTCTGTATGGCTATTACCCATCTGACACTATACACAGCTATTAGAATATTATTGACTATATTCCCTATGCTGTACTATATATCCATGTGACTATTTTTTAAATTACAGTTGACATTTAATATTATTTTATATTAGTTTCAGGTGTACAGAATAGTGGCTAGACATTTATATGATTTATGAAGTGATCTCCCCAGTAAGTCTAGTACCCATCTAACACTACGAGGTCTGCCAATTAAGTTCATGAACTTGCTACCATGAGCTTACATTGGCAGCACTGTACAAACAGCTCAGTAAGGTTTCATAACGTTGGTATATCAGTGTCTCACATCTGTGCTCATGTCAACATGTGGCGGTGTCTTGTTGAGTGGTGTTCATTATTGTTGTTGCGTGTTTTTGTGTGCCATCGTGAGAATGTCTGAATTTGAATTAGAGCAACAAACGAAGATTAAATTTCTTGTTAAACTTGGTAAGAGTGAAAGTGAAATCAGGGATACGTTACTCCAAGTTTATGGGGATAATGCCGTGGAAAAAACAGCAGTGTACAAATGGATTAAACCTTTTTTTTGAGGGGAGAGAACGTGTCACTGATGAAGAAAGGTCAGGACAGCCAGTAACAAGCAGAACTGACATGAAAACATTGCAAAAATTCGTCGAATTGTGCATCAAAATCATTGGCTGACTGTGAGAAGCAAAGCAGACCAAGTAAACACCAATAGAGAAACACTTAGGAAAATCTTAACTGAAAAATCTTAGCATGAGAAAGCTGTGTGCAAAAGTGGTAACAAAGGAGCTCTTGCATCACGACAATGCACCAGCTCTCATGGCACTGTCTGTAAAGTTTTTATCCAGTAAACAAATAACTGTATTGGAACACCCTCCCTACTGCCCTGATCTGGCCCCCAGTGACTTCTTTCTTTACCCAAACATAAAGGAAATATTGAAAGGAAAACATTTTGATGGCATTCAGGTCATCAAGGGTAATACGATGACAGCTCTGATGGCCATTCCAGAAATTGAGTTCCAAAACTGCTTTGAAGAATGGACTAGGCACTGGCATCTGTGCATAGCTTCCCAAGGGGAGTACTTTGAAGGTGACCACAGTGATATTCAGCAATGAGGTATGTAGCACTTTTTCTAGGATGAGTTCGAGAACTTAGATTATCAGACCTTGTGTACATACCCTGTTTCCCCGAAAATAAGACCCAGCTGATCAATCAGCTCTAATGGGTCTTTTAGAGCAAAAATTCATTATATTATATTATATTATATTATATTAACCTGGTCTTATAGTAAAATAAGACCGAGTCTTATATTAATTTTGTCTCCAAAAAAGATGGAGTAGAGCTGATTGTCCAGGTAGGTCTTATTTTCGGGGAAACACGGTAGTTTTTACAATATTACTGACTATATTCCCCCTACTGTACTTTACATCCCCGTGACTCTCCTGTAACTACCAATTTATACTTCTTAATCCCTTCATCTTTCTCACCCAGCCCCCAACTCTCTCTGCATCGAGTAACCATCTGTTTGTTCTCTGTATCTATGGTTCTGTTTCTGTTTTGTTTGTTTGTTTATTTTTTTCTTTAGATTCCACATATAAGCAAAATCATATAGTATTTGTCTTTCTCAGTATGACTTATTTCACTTAGCATAATACCCTCTAGGTCCATCCCTGTTGTCGCAGATGGTAAGATTTCATTATTTTTTATGGCAGAGCAATATTCATTGTATATATGTAGCACAATTTCTTTATCTGATCATCTACTGATGGGTATTTTGGTTGTTTCCCTACCTTGGCTATTATAAGTAGTGCTGCAATGAACACAGTGATGTATATATCTTTTTGAATTAGTGTTTTGGGTTTATTTGGATAAGTACTCAGAAGTGGAATTACTGGGTCATAGGTAGTTCTATTTTTAATTTTTTGAGGAACCTCCAAACTGTTTTTTACAGAGGCAGCAGCAATTTGCAATTCCACCAACAGTGCACAAGGGTTCCCTTTTCTCCACATCCTCGCCAGCACTTATTGTTTATTTATTGATGATGGCCATTCTAACAGGTGTCAGGTGGTTTCTTTTTGTAGTTTTTATTTGCATTTCTCTGATGATTAGTGACATTGAGCATCTTTCCATATGTCTATTAGCCATCTGTATGTGCTTTTTGGAGAAATGTCCATCCAGGTTCTCTGCCCACTTGTTAATTTGTTTGTTTTGAATACATTGTTGATTTTATTCCTTATTCTATATTTTACATCCCTATGACTATTTTGTAACTACCAATTAGTACTTCTTAATCCCTTCCCCTTTTTCACCCATCCTCCAAGCCCCTCCCATCTGGCAATCATCAAAATATTCTTTGTATCTATGAGTTTATTTCTGTTTGGTTTGTTTATTTTGTTTTTTCAGATTCCACACATAAGTGAAATCATATGGTATTTGTGTTTCTCTGACTTATTTCACTTAGCATATACCCTCTAGGTCCATCAATGTTGTTGCAGATGGCAAGATTTCATTCTTTTTATGGCTGAGTAATATTCCATTATATATATATATATATATATATATATATATACCACTTATTTATCCATTCATCTACTGATGGACACTTAGGTTGCTTCCATATCTTAGCTATTATAAATAATGTTGCAGAAAACATATGGATCCATATGTCTTTTTGGATTAATGTTTTGGGTTTCTTCCAGTAAATACACAGAAGTGGAATTACTTGGTCCTTCTTTGTCTCTTATTATAGACTTTGTTTTAAAGTCTATTTGATCTGGTATAAGTATTGTACCCCAGTTTATTTTGTTTTTGTTTTTTCATTTTCGTGAAATGTCTTTTTCCATCCCTTTACTTTTCGTCTCCATGTGTCTTTCAATCTAAAGTGAGTCTCTGGTAGGCAGCATATGTAAGGATATTGCTTTTTATCCATTCAGCCACCCTATGTCTTTTGATTGAAGCATTTAATCCATTTACATTTAAAGTAATTGTTGATAGATATGTAGCTATCACCATTTTATTATTGACATTTTTAAACTTTTTTTTCCCTTCTTCTTTTTAAAGAAATCCCTTTAATATTTCTAGCAATACTGATTTGCTAGTGATGAACTCCTTTAGCTTTTTTTTGTCTGGGAATAACCATTTTTTCTTGAAACTCAATTTTTCTTTTTGGGTCCAATCACTTTCTTCCTAAAATATGTGCTTTTGTAATTCCTTCCCCAAGTCTGTTGTTAGTAACATACTTCAGTGTATGTTTGCATAAAAATGATTTTCTTTGGATTTGTTCTTCCTTGATAGTTCAGCTGGACATAGAATTATACCTTATTTTCCCTCACCATCTTTTGGTATAATTTCATTATCTTCTGGCTCCTAGTTTAGCTGAAGTTTAGATGTCAGTTTTTTGACTAATTGTTGCTCTTTGCAGGGAATCTATTTGGTATTACATTTAAGATTTTCTCTCAGTCTATGTTACAAAGCAGAGTGAGTCTAGGAGCACATTTACTTTTATTACACTAAGGACCAATTATGCTGTTCAAATATGCTTATTTACAACTTTTCTCAACTCTATAAAATAATCACTTTATTACTTGTCTCCCATTCTCTCTGTTTGTCCACTAAGAAATTTCATGAACATATATTGGATTTTGTCTATATATCCTTCACATATGTTCATTTCATTTTAATTTTTTTTGTCTTATCTCTTTTCTCTGCTTTGTTTTCTGGGTAATTTCCTAATGTATCTACTCCTATTCACAAACTTTTTTTCAGTTGTACTTAGCCTGAACAAACGTCAAAGTTTAAAGTGTTCATTGAAGTCTTATTGCACAAATTGTGTTTTTCATTTTTAAAAATAATCTGAGCTTTTTCCATAGAGTTTTAAGTTTTTCTGTTTTTATTCTTTTTTGAAACACCAATCCTTTTATATGTATATACTCATAGGCTCTATTACATAACACTTTTAGGGATCTAATTCTGCTATTTGTTATGACTACTTTCTTTTGTTTAAGGAAAATTGTTTCTGTTTCTGTTTTGTAACATTAGATAGTGAGCTCATCTTTAGAGGAGTTTCATCAAGTAAGATGTTGTGAGGAGTATTAGGGTGTAGCCCTCCAGGGCAGTTTTATATTTAATTTTTCCAAATGGTCCAGGGGTCTTACAAACCTAGGACACTTTTAGATTGGGGATTCCACATTAAGACTTGAATCTCAAAATCACATGATGGTCAGCCGTTGGTTATAAAACCTTGTGGGAAATAGTTTCCCCATATGTAGGACATTAACATTACAGATAAGCTTCTTCAAATTCTTTCTGAACCAGCGATGGTAGAATTGTTTAGATTTTCTTTTTCCTGAGAGTACATTCCTTACATTTATGTGAGTTTCCACTTTAATTCTCTTTCTTTTCAGACCAAGTCCTTTTCTCCTGTCCCTGTCTGCACATAATTAAGTCTTCAGAAACCTCACCTTGCTTCTCTTCATTGCTTCTAAAACACTGTGCTTATCCTCAGGCTCTTGTTTCAATTTTGGTTTTGGCTAGTGGAGATATTCCTACTTATGAGTTCTACTGTGTATTTATGTAGTTGTTTTATAATTGGGGCTTTTTCATATTATCTAGTATTACCTCTTAAATATCTAAACTTATTGTAATGGTTAGTCAACAAGTAATTAGATTTATAAACACTTCCCAAATGTCGTGCTTATCATTATTTTATACATTCCATTTCTTTTTTATTATCCTTTTTTGTAAAGAATTTTCATTAATTTTGTATCTTTTTAGGATTTGTAGGAAATTTTATTCTTTTAGGTATGACAAACAAATGATCATTCTTTTGCCTTTACTCTTGAATGACAGTTTAGCTGCATACTTAATTCTAACTTAGTTTACTTTTCCTTGATACTTTGAATATATTACTTCATTGTTTTCTGGCATCTATTGTTGCTAATAAAAATCTACTGTCACTGTAATTGTCATTTTACTATATATAATTGTAAAAGAAAAACCAAGATATAAAACTGCATCCGTAGTGTAATTCCAAGTTTCTGAAAATATATGTGTAAAATGCTTTGCTATCTAATTCATAAATTCTGATAGTGAGAATTCAGATAGCAAAGGATACCCATTAACTGAATTCATCCTGTTCCCAAGTTTTACACTGTAAGTAGTGCATATTTATGGAACTTTTTGGAAGCCAATTTAACAATATGTCATGGGCCTTCAACAAGCTTAACCCAATAATTTCACTTCTAAGAGATACAGATAGATATTTATTTATAAAGTTGTTTATTGCTAGATTCCATGTCAAAAAAATTGAAAGAGTATAAAAATAAAAAATATTTTAATAGAATATCATGCAATCTTTAAAATGATCCTTTTGAAGATTATTTATATGTAAAGTCATATTATACTGTTAAAATGATAGTAAAAGTATCAAACAATATATTATGATCATATAAAGATATATACCGTGTTTCTCCGAAAATAAGACTGGGTCTTATATTAATTTTTGCTCCAAAAGATGCATTAGGGCTTATGTTCAGGGGATGTCATCCTGAAAAATCATGCTAGGGCTTATTTTCCGGGTAGGTCTTATTTTTAGGGAAACACGGTATATGTACACATACACACACACAAATACACACACACACACATACATTATGCAAATATCTCAGCAATTTGTTAAGAATGACTTTTTCTGAATGTTGGGGATGTATGTAATATTTAGTTTCTTTTTAATTATAGTAAATTTAAGTTCTATATAGTGAAGAAATGTCACTTTCATAATTAAAAGAACAAAATGAGAAGTTATTAAAATATATTCACATAATAACCCTTGCTACTATGCACCTTATAACGTAACATTATTTATCACATCATAAAATTAACATTATTTATCACATCATAAAATTATGACAATGACAATGTAACTTCTCTACAATTTTCTTTTTTCTCACACTCACATGAATGAAGTCTAGCATGGTGTCTATATGCTGTTTCCACCGATGCTAGAAGTACACGGCCCATTCCATGCCCTCGTCACACATATAGGGTCCCGAGTCCCTGTCTCCCCTCACTTGTCGTATGCATATATATACATATAAATAAATAAATATACATATATACGCATATATATATGTAATAATAATAATAATTATTATTATTAGTTTCAGGTATACAAAAGAATGTGTTAGTTAGACACTTCACCCCTCACAAAGTGATAACCCCCTCCTCCAATCTATTGCCCCTCTGACATCATATATAGCTGTTACAATTCATGCCTTCTTGCTTGCTCTGTTCTCTGTTCCCCAGTTACATAACTGGTATGCTACCTTTTACCTTTAATTCCTTGTTATCGCCATTTATCACATTCCTTTCCTTCTCATCTAAGACTGCCCATCTCTACTTGACTGGCTTTTCTTTTTTCTATGTTTCTGGTATTTCTCCTCCACAAGTTACCTAAGGCAATCCCCCTCCTGTATAACCAGACTATCTAGATAGTCTTTGTCATTTTCTACTCCAAGTTTCACCTCATCTCTCCCACCCATCTGTCTTTTCAGCTTCTATCATTAAAGAATGGCATGTTACGCATGAAACCAAGTTATCAACCAAATATTTTTTAATTAAATGCTTTAATAACTGAACTAAAGAAAAAATACTTCATTTATGCTTCTTTTTTTTTCAAATTGCAACATTTAAAATTTTGAAAGTGCTCTATCTTTACTGAAATATATAAATGGAGTGAAAGATGTCATTTCTGTTAACATTATGAAACTTTTCATTTTTCTTTTTGCCAAGGTGAACTGATGTAATCCAGGATTTTGTTCTTTTCAAGAGAAGATGAACAACTTTAAAAGAAACCTTAAGAGTGTGGGGGGAAATCTTGTATAACAAGTACAGCTTGGGTAACTGATATTTTTACATGAGGATTTTTGGCTCAATATAAGAAAGAGGATTTTATAGCTCCAAATAGCAATCTGAAATCCTTCAAACTCATATGGACAAGTTTGAATATGAGGGATCCTATATGATTTCTTTTTTAGAATGAGACAAACTTGAGTTTTGATATCTCATTTTTAAAAATTAATCTATCTTGAGAGAACACCAAATAATTCTACCCAAACTATATATAAATCTCAGTGTTTCTATGTTTCCTATTTAAAAGCTGTATATTATTTTGATATTAATGGTAAGAACAGAGAGGCAAAATTTGGATTCAAGTTTTGGCTTTGGATTTTACTTGGTATAAGTCCTTAACTGTCATGGTGCTTCTTTAGCAGGAGATATTAATAGCTAGCTAGCATGGCTGCTTCACAGCATTATTTGAGGTGGGGGGGTGGGCGGGCATCAGATGATGCATATAAAAATTCATTTTAAGCTTTCAAGCACTCTATCGATCCATCATTGATATCCAGATAAGACACCTTGCTTATAAAATTTTATGTAACAAAATTATAACTCCTCTATGTCCAACCAATTCTCCTTGGACAATAAAGAATGTTTAAAGGGGAGAAAATGCATCTGACTTGAATATTCAAACACTGATCTTACTAGAAATATTCTATTATCTTCTATAGATTAGATGTCACTTTTCTGCTTCCTAGGTACTAAGATAACCAGTGACAGCAATGGCTCCAGGCACCGGGATCACCCTATAATTTGCCTAGTGATGATATAGTCACGACAATAACAGTTAACCTGTGCTGTGTGCCGCCTCTGCTGCGGGCACTGTCCTCAGCACTTTCACTGCGTTATTTTATTTAATACTCAGAACCAATCTGTGATTGATATTATAATTACTCACTTTCACAGAGAGGAAACTAAAATTCAGGCAAGTCCGTTCATTCATTTATTTAAAAAATGTGTGTTGAGTGCCAAATAGGTACCAGGCAGGCACTGAGCCAGATGGGGGAGAAAGAGCAGTAACAAAGATTTAAAGAGTCCTTGCACACATATAATTTATATTGCGGTAGAAGGAAAGACAGAAAACAAACAAGAAATGAGTACATCTCAGAAGGTAATAAGAACCCTGAGAAACCACTGAAACTGAGTGGCTGCATGAGGAAGTGGTTAGGGAAGGTCTTTCTGAGGCAGGGTCCTGGAAGATAAAGTGTGAGTGACATGAAGGGGCCAGCCACGTGAAGAAAGTCAGCAGAGAGTCTACTGGGCTGAGAGAACAGCAAGCAGAGAGGTCCTAAGATGGGAGTCAGCCTGAGGTAATGACAATGATGAAGAGATGTGGGTAAAATGAGGATAGGTTTTGGAATCAGAATTGATGGACTGGACATAGGGGTGAGGGACGGAGAAAAATCAAGGGTAATTATTTTGTTGGTTTCTCAAGACTGTTAATGTGCTATTTGGAGAAGATGGTGTGCGGTAAGCAGGTTTGGGAAAAGATTAAGAGCTACCTTTTCCCCCCCTTTAAACATTTTTCATTGTGGTAAAATGTACATAACATAACATTTACCATAGTTCAGGGCCACTTTTGTGCGGTCATCACTACCATCCATCTCCAGAACTTTTTTCATCTTTCCAAACTGGAACTTTGTGCCTATTAAGCAATAACTCCCATTTCCCTCTCCCCCAGCCTCTAGCAACAACCATTCTACTTCATGAACCTGACTATACTCAGTACCTCATATACGTTTATTTGTCCTCTTGTGACTGGTTTATTTTCCTTAGCCTAATGTCTTCAAGGTGCCTTCATACATCAGAATTTCCTTCCTTTTTCTTTCTTTCTTACCTTCTTTAAAAAAAAAAAAATCTTTTTTTTTAGAGCAGTTTTAGGTTCACATCAAACTTGAGCAAAATGTACAAAGAGTTCCTCTTATTTTTCTTCAGTTGTGCTAGAGAGTTTTGGTGAGATCTCTCCATATTTGCCTTTTTCTACCACCAGAACTGGAAGCTTGCAAAGTACACGTCCCAGACTCCTTGGCCAGCTGACTTCCTGCCAGGTTCTTTCAGTGGGAGGTATTGTGAGAGACTGGGGTTGGGAGGGGAAGAGCCACCATTTTTCTTTTTTGTTGTTAGTACAGGTGGGCAGCTGTAGGGGGCTGCAGCCTCCAGCTAAGTCAGCGGGTTTGAGCACCATATCAGGGTTACCGTGGCAGTGGGTGTGTGGACTCCTGAGATGCAGCTCAGAGGACAAAACAGATCCCAAACCTTTTGACAATAGCATCCTCCTGTCTTTTGCTCCTCGGGCTTATTTTCTAACAACTTTGCAGTAAATTAGCTGTAGTAAATTTCTCTCTACTGGACACATGTGGACTAGTTTCTGTATTCCTTGTATACACTGATCTATACATTATGTAAGTCAATAGAATACTGAATTTTAAAAAGTAACAAAATTTACACAGTTGTCTCAATGACAAGTAAAACTATTTCATTTTCTTCATTTCCTTCCATACTTTGTCCTTAAGATCGAATACATTTTAGATGCTTATTTCTCTGATAGTTTTAATCTTTAGATTCACTTTTTTTTATAGTAAGTCACGTTTCCTCATTTTTTCACCCAGATATTTAACACATTTAAACACCTATAACATTTTTTTTTTTTAAATTGGGGAATATTGGGAAACAGTGTGTTTTTCCAGGACCCATCAGCTCCAAGTCAAATTGTTGTTTTCAATCTAGTGGTGGACAGCGCAGCTTACTGGCCCATATGGGAATCAAACCGGTGACCTTAGTGTTAAGAGCACTGCGCTCTAACCACAGAGCCAACTGGCCGCCCTAGGTTCACTTTAGAGATCAGCATATTAATTGGTTGGTGGTAACTTTCTCAGTAATACAGATGCCTCAGAATCTTGATTATTATTTGTTTGAACATTTTACTTATGGTATTCACTAAACAATATATGCACATACATCACCCCTAAATCACTTCTTCAGAATCTGGTATAAAAAAAGATAAAGAATGTTTTTAGTTCAAGTTCTATTCGTGGAGACTGATGATTATTTCAATTTGCATAGCACATGAAAGAAGTAGCAGTCATTTAGGCATTACCATCCAGTGTGTAGACTTTCTCTTACCAATGGCACATTGCTTTGTTCAGGTTTAAGATTAGGCTATACCTGAGTTCGGATACCTGATATATTTTTAACTCAGTGGTTTGAGAAGTTTACCTAATGCTCTCATTCTTAATTTCCTGACTACAATATAGGAATAATAATGCCTAGCAATAGGATTGTTTAGAGGATTAGTAAGATATCAGTGTTTCTGGTAACTAACAAAATTAATAATATCATATTTCCTCAGTTCCAAGTTGCTGTTGATTTTAAGATGCACAGCTGAATGAAGATACATAGTTTTTAGGACTATGAAGTGGTATGAAGAACTCCAATGCAGTTAATATATACATAAAAATCCAAAAGGGATCATTTAAGTATCATTCAGATAGGGGGAAAAATAGCCTTAGGGGAAGGGCAAGGTATTTATCAGTCACCTTTCTGGAGGCAAGCATCTCATTTAATTAACTTTGCTTACTCTTGCCTCTCTTTTATGGAGGACAAACAGTTCTATAGGTAAAAAAAAAAAAAAAAAAATTATTGTTTTCCAATTGGAAGATAGGAAGAGGAAAGATAATTACATTTTTCATTGTTTTCTTTCTCTAGACCAGCTCTGCCCAATATAGTGGCTAGTAGTCATATGTAGTGACTAAATATGTAGAAAATGGCTAATCTGATATGTTGTAAATATAAAAAAACACACCAGATTTTGAATATTTAGTAAGAAGGTAAGAATACAATTTTATATTAGGTAACTGTTGAAATGATCATATTTCCTTTTTTTTATTTTTTAAAATTGTGATAAAATACACATAACATAAAATTTACCATTTTAACCATTTGTAGGTGTACAGTTCAGTGGCATTAAATACATTGACACTGTTGCGCAACTGTTATCATTCATCCATAGAATGCTTTTCATCTTGTAAAACTGAAACTCTGTATCCATTAAACATCACTTCCCTAACCCCCACCTCCCAAGCCTCTGGCAATCACTAGTCTACTTTCTGTCTATGAACTTGAGTACTCTAGGTAAAAATGATACTATTTGTGGTTTAGTGAGTTTAAATATATTCTTAAAATTTACTTTTACTTTCCTTTTTACTTTTTTTCAACATGGCTATTAGAAAATTTTAAATTACATGTTTTTCACAGAGTGGTGACAATTTCTTACGCAAAGATGAAGTATTGTGAAATTTGAAAAAAATGCATTATTTATTCTAAAGCAGTTGGACAACAACAGATGACTTCAGATATTTTCTCCCATGAAATTTTAGATGTTGCCACCAAGTGTACAACACACTACTGTGTATTGTCGCAAGTCAGCAAAAACACGTGTAAACATATGTCACGTCAGTCATTAGGAAGAAGGGTATAATTACACTGTTAAATGTGGCAAAGCATTTTGAAAGTAGTGTATAATTTTCTAGAGTGGAACCTCTGTGAACATATCTTTCCTTGTGTGTTTATACAGCCTGACATCTTCAGGTTTGTTCAAATCAAGAGCCCCACTGTGAACAAGCCACGCTACAGACAAAAGAAACAATTTGTTCTTTAGGTGCCATTTCATTGAGAGAACCAGAAAGAAGTAGTGAGGCAGACACAGGGTAGCAGACAGATAGAAAATCAAGACAGGAGAGAATACTAACGGATTAGACCAAGCAGCTGAAAACTTTGTAAGTCTGTTCACATTGAACACATTTTTAATAATGGAGTGTGGCCAAGATATACTATAAAAGTTGATGCCTTTGTATTTTTCTTATACAGCTCTATTTTATGTACAGAAACACTGCACATATTTAATGTATACAATTGGATGAGTTTGGACCCATGATACCATCATCACAATCAAGGTAATAAACATGTCCAATACATCCCAGAGTTTTCTTGTGTCCCTTTGCCTTTGTGTGTGTGTGTCAAGAACACTCACAAGATTTACCCACTTACCACATTTTGAAGTTCACAGCAGCACTGTAGTGGTAACTATAGGCACTGTATCACACAGCAGCTCTCTAGAGTTTACTCATCATGTATAACTGTAACTTTGTACCCATTGAACAACTCCCAATTGCTATTTCTGCCTCTATAAATTTGATACCTCATTTTTCAGATACCTCATATAAGTGGAATACGGCAGTATTTGTCCTTCTGTGAGTAACATCTCATTTAGCCGTCTTCCAGGTCCATCCACGTCTTCCAGGTCCATCCACGCTGTTGCAAATGGCAGGATTTCCTTATTTTTAAAAACTGAGTTTTGTATGTATATCTTTATCTCAGATTCCTCTGAGGATATTACTTATACTTCTATATTCTCCTTTGGATTAGACTATGAATTTTATTTTCCTAAAGTTTTAGCTCTCCAGCCTGTATTTCCCATTTCGTCTAAATACTTGTGATTTTTGATGACATACTCATGTTTTCATCTAATATTTTGGTGTGTGTATTATAAGGATGGCATTTGATACTTCCAATTTTCTTACTATTAGGGCATAGCCATTGAATCAGACAGTCTTGGATTTGAACTGTGACTCTGCTAATTTAAGAAAATATATATATAAATTACTATAACTTTTTTAGAAGGAGAAAATCACTTGTCATCAGGTCTAACACGGAGTTATAGAAAGAATATTTTAACTGTTACAATTGAAGAATTTGAACTTATATTAATTTTCTGATACATGTAACTATATAGTGGCAAATATTGATTACTGGAGATATTTACTGTGTTTTCCTGAAAATAAGACCAGGTCTTATATTAATTTTGCTCCAAAAGACACATTAGGGCTTATGTTCAGGGGATGTCATCCTGAAAAATCATGCTAGGGCTTATTTTCCAGTTGGGTCTTCTTTTCGAGGAAACACAATACTACATACATGTAAGTCCTTGGAAAGTATCAAATGTGGTCAGTAGAAATAAGGTAAATAAGTAAAATAATTAACAAATGTGTGTGGAAAGCTAAATAGCATAAAATGGAGATAAAACAAGAAGTGAGACAGCCAGGATTGTGGAATATTTTGTTCCACTGATGGAAGGAATGAAGTGAGCCAAGAACTCCCTGGTAATTTTGCTAATAGGGGTTAAGGTTTCAGCAAAGGTCACAACACACAGAAACCACTCCTGTTATCTCTGGTAACAGGACCATCTCTACATACTATTAACATTTCAAAGAGAAAGAAAAAAGATGTATAATGTAAATAAACAGTAATTGGTAGGGGGCAACTTTTTTGAGGGGAAGATCTGTGGAAGTGCTTGGGAAGGATTTATGTCACATAGGGAAGATTATGAGTGAAGTAACTTAAGTCATGTTTGTAAAGGTTAATCGGAGACTGCAGACCTGCCAACTGCTGGCTCTGGCATATATCTGTTGTTTGAATCACGTGTTTGCATTTCATTATACGTAGTATTATCTGTTCTATATATTGGTGTAACCGGCTGGAGGAAACCAGGTCTTGAAAAATGGGTAGAGTTCATTCTGTTAGTTGCCTACAGAGGTTGTCTTGTGTTAGGTACACTTGTAGCTACCCTCTCTACATCCACTGTTCTTCCCGTCCATTACCTTGCCTGCCATGCAGCAGGAAGATTGCCCCTTTCTGGGTTATTCAGAGAAGAAAAGGGCATAGAAAAAAAGAGAAAGAGAAAATTTCACTGTAGAAACCAAAAATTGCATAATACTCCTCAATGTATAGGCAAGATTTTAGAAATACCCTTTCTTTCACAACCAATATTCTCTTGGCCTTATCTATCAGACATTAAGATTTTACTAAGCTATGTATTCACATTCAAAAATTTCAAAATACTACCTCAATGTTATCAGTCTTTTTGTTGTTGTTGTTCCAGAACAAATGGTTGTCCTCATCTTGAAGAATGACTTCTATAAGCATTTTGGTCAGAAACCTGTGGATGTTGTATGTAACTGGTTTCACAGCTTAGATCACAGCTTACTCATAGGGGAGTCTGTTTTATAAAAGGATCCTAGATAAACATTTTATTACCTATAATGCCCAAAGTACTTTTCCACAGATCTCCATATGTATGTGACAGTTATTGCAATAAACTGCATAACGATAGGAACTTCTGCAGAGATAAGTAACCACAATTATCCACAATTTAAAGTATGGGGACTATCTTCTGGAAAACTCCCTTCTTTCTCCTTACATTTTCCTTGTTTCGTTTTTTTGAGGGAAGGTATATGAGCTATTGTTACGGCTACCTAGCTGATATTCCCTGATCTATTCTCAGTCTTCTAGATTAATCTGTTTTTATCATGTGAACTTGCACTCAGCAAACTTCGATGATTCTCCAGTGCCTACAAAATAAAAACCCAACTCCTCAACCTATACTGAAGTTGATGCACGAACTCCTGCTCCCTAAAATGCACCTCTGTGCCAGTCACAGCTGACATTCAGCTTATTCCTCCTGGTGTCTTGTAATATTTTCCTTCCTTGCTTTTCCTGGTACAATTTATTTGAGTGGAACAGTCTAATAGAACCCTTCCACCTAAGGAAATTCTACACTTTCAAGCCTATGTATCTTTCCCTGATTACCTCGGCAATTTTGGTCTCCACTGATCTAACATCCTTCCACACAACACTTAATATAAAAAGCTCAAAACTGCTTATTAATAGAATAAACATAAATAGTGATGTTTTCTACTTTTCTCCCTTTATGGTTGTGTGTTCTCAAGGGGAGTTACTATCTCCAACTTATCTTTGAACCAGCACAGTACCTAACCAAGTACCTACTCATGGTGGTTACTTAACAAAGATTTGTTCAACAACTTAAATAGTGTCATTTGCTATTCATTGGTAATTGTTTATAGATTTTCTTCACTGGCACAAATAGAAAAATATTTACAAGAGAGCAATTTCTTCATCGAATACATATATAGATACAACATTGCTGTTGTCAGCAAAGATTGCTCTTTGGTACCAATTTGATGTATTGGCTGAGTCATAATAACCTTTATTATTTTTGGCTTTATCTGTTACTCATATTTCATCTCATTCAGTTTTTGACTTCTTTAATATCAAATATGTTCGCAAGGTGTTCTTGTGTCATTTCTTTATATTTGGTGTACCCTTTTCTCCCCCCAAGAATAGTCTTCACTTCTCACAAAAAGGATTTTGGGAAACAGCTCCATTTTTGCCACATCTCCCATAGCCCCAACACCCCACATCCTTTCAACTTCCTCCAGTCCTTTTTCACCCAATTTTCCTCCCTCCAGGGACTCTCAAGCAGCTTCCATTGTCCAGTCCTAAGACCCAGTCATTTGATCAACTTGGGAGAGCCTTACCTTTCCCTGTCTCTCAAAGAGGGAGATACCTTCTTTGTTTATTTCATTGAGATAGCAGGGGAAACAAATCAATGTGTAAACTAATATACAAATGCAAAATTCAGAGTTATACAAATGTAGAATATTATTTTTAAATTATGCCATTAAACATATTCCTTGGCAACACATCTTCTGCAGCACCTAACAATGCAGGTTAGGTTATCCTTAGCAAGAAAAGCATGTAAAAAGAAATGCAATTTTTTTTAATCTTGAAATTAAATTCTGTTTAGTTTTGTCTCTTTTGTACGCCAGAACTCTGCTTTAAAATTGGTATTAGTTGATGCATTAATGACAATCACAGAAACCGAGGAAGAAAGAGTCCCTTTCCCCGCTAGATTAGTGGAAGAAAGTTTAAATGATGGAAAGATTTTGAAAGTGTATGTGAAAATCCCTCTCACTGGGTCACCATTACTCAAAGAATAATATTTTCAGGCCTGCTGAAAATAAAAAATTCACAGCTATCCTGCTGACATTGAGAGAAAGAAAACTTCAAAGTAAACCTTGAAGAAATGATTTTTAAAGTAGTAGAGTTGAGGCTTGACCCAGTAATAGATTTTGAAAGGGTGTTTGGTATCTCCATGGTAAGTGAGGGTGTCCAACAGACAAGGCTCCAGACCCGAATACAACCAGGCTGGAGGCACCTTAATAGTGATATTGATTGACTATAAACAAAGACAGACGAAAGTAACCAGGATAGCAGAGAAAAATGTATTTGGGGAAAAAGGTTATTATCCTCCTTCGGGATGACTAATACCACAGCTATAGAAATTCATTTTACAACAAATATTTTTTGAGATCCTATAATGTGCCAGGCACTGGATAAAAGACACATTTCTAACCCTCAAGGCATTTTCAGGCTAGTTTATATGTTTTAGGGAGGTCGGTGGAAGGAGGAAAGAATCCATGGCCTATACACGAAAATCAAACCTGCCACTTTAGCATTATCAGCAACTCACACTCTATTGAATTGCTCCGAAAAAAAGAACTATGCCACACAGAATGACTCTCATTTTGTTCCTGTCACAAAATAGCCGGGTAACGTAGAGCAGTCACTTCACTTTCCTGGGTCTTAATTTCTTCTTGGCCAAATATAGGGCAGGGTGGGGACAGTAGGAAAAGGAGGAAGACAGCAAACAAAAGTTATTTCTAAATCTTCCAATCTTATAATTTCAGTTTGGTCGGGAATTAATATGCAACACAATACTAGGATGTAATCCCTAATAATCTCTGTGACTAGAACACAAAGTCTCACTCTTTGCAAGAATCAATTTATACAAAACTTGGTGAAGTTATTCAGGTGGGACGTTTGCTACAGTGCCATTATCGTGATCAGCACACTTACCCCTGGTTTCAGGGTGCCTGTCTCTGAGATGGGATAAGTAGCCCCACACTCGTCAGGGGAAAATGTGGAGCTCAGTGAAGCCCCTTCTCATTTACTCTCCCTAGATGGATGTTTTCCAAAGACTGGAATTTAATTGGTTATTTCTGAGTCACCCAATGTGGAGTAACTCTGTGGAATAGGGAAAAAACAAAAAACCTAGTTGGGACCACCATCTTAAAGAGACAACCTTGTATACTGCAGACACTTGGGACTTCACAGTCACTCAATTAAAAAATATTTAAGCACCTAGTATAAGACAAGTGGTCTTCTAGGGAGGAAGTGATGAACAGTAAAAAAGACTATTTGAATTGCAACCTGAAGGGTAAGAGAGGCAGCACAAACGTCAAATCCAACAAAAAAGTCAGTTTAGATAGTGACAGTGCTATTACAGATCTCAGTTCTATACATGACTCTGGCTATGGCTTTGGCAACAGCTTCTATGCAAGCTTCAACCAGCTTCATACAGGTACAGCTTGCTGGAACCTCCCCTTGGGCCCGATGCCTTCCCTACAGCTTCTCAGCATAGATATCCATGGGAGCCTACTAGGCTCATTGGTAGAACTGTCCTTGAGCAATGGGTGATGGGAGATAAATGTGCTTCCTATTTCATCCCCATAGAGGAAAGTTCTGAGATGTGTTTCATTAGGCACCTCAAAAGTTTCCACCAAACTGAAAATGCTTTCTTGTATTTGCTTTCCCTTTCTACTTCATGCTCCTGTCCTTCACGCTTGCTCCTTGAGATCAGTCCCAAATAAACTGTCTTCATGCAAGCTTCTGTATCATGTTCTGCTCTATGGGGATACCTAGGCTACTGTACCATCCAAAATACTTCTGCTTCTGCAGCTTTGTCTGTTGATGTACTCCTTAGAGCAGAGCAGAATATACTAGGGGTTGGCAGGAGTGGGGTTGGGGGAGACGAGGGGAAGTGTGGCAGGGGGCTGGAGGAAGAGACTTGAGGATTGTGGTACAAATATTAAATTCCCTTGAAGTCAGGTGGTTTGTATTAAAATTTCACGTGAATTTTGCGTTCTTCACAATATTTCCATGTATGTTTTAATATAAAAATATTAACTTCGTAACATCTTCATAATATCTAAAGTCCTATAATGGCTTATCGGCTAGCCTCCCTGTTTCCAGTGTTGCCACATCCAAACCATGCTTCATAACGTCCTGAAATGCAAATTTAATAAGGTCATTCCTTTACTTACAACTTTGAAAGGGATAGATCATTTGATGAAGTTCTGATGAAGTTCAAACACCTTAACGTGATTTATGAGGTCTTGTGTAATCTGACCCATTTTTATGTTCCCAGCCATTTGCTATCCTATCTTTTATATTTATCATCCAGCCATAATGAATTTCTTTTAATTCCCTAAACTCTCCATGTCCTCTTGCCTCCAAGCATCTGCCCATTTTGTTAAATCAATCTGTAGTCCTCACCCCACTACTCTTCACCCTAACCATATATCAGTTTCTCATTCCTCAGTTTCCTCCTATAAAACCGAAACCCCGTCTTTGTCTGAGATAGATGCTTGCCTGTATGTTCCCGTTTTATCTTAAACTTTCCTCATCGTAGCGCATTTCATCCTTTTGTTCTGGTCTATTTGTCTGGGTCTCCCATGGAATGGAAGCATGGGTCAAGAGGTCACTCCATCAGTCCCCGGTGCCTAGGGCCTTGCACAGAACTGGGAACACAGCTAATGATTGTCAAGTTCAGGTCCTTAGAGTCACAGAGCCCAAATATTGTTCCTCACACCTATGGCTTTGAGCAACTCTTGCAAGCTCTTTTAGTCTTGGTTTCTTCATCTGTAAATTGTGGGAAATAATAGTACCCTGATTATAAGATGACTAAGAATAAATGAGATAATTCATGCAATTTAGTACAATGGCTGACGCATAGAAAGGACTTAATAAATGACAGCTTCTATTCTTCTAATAATAATTATTATAATTATTAGGTATTCAGTATATAAGTATGAAATGATGGAATGAATGCAAAACACAAATATTTCACAGCTTTTCTCATTTGTTAATGAGCAAGTTAGTTATTCATTCTCTATCAATTTCTTAAAAAAAAACAACAGCTTAATTGAAAAACAAAACATAAGATTCAACATCCGGGACATTTTTCTTCATTATTCCATTGTCATAAACACACGTACATATGTGGATATGACTGACATTAGTTTTTTCAGCATTTTTATTACTAGGTAATTAGGATAATAACAAAGGAGAGTGTGATAAGCTGAATAATGCCCCTCCATTCCTGCGCCACCGCCCCCCCAAGATGTTCATGTCCTAATCCCTGGAAACTGTGACTATGTTATCCTACATGGTAAAACAGACTTTACAAATGTGATTAAATTAGGCTTGAAATGGGAAGATTAGCCTGATTATCTAGGTGGGTCCAATATAATCACAAGGGTCCTTATAAGAGACAGGCAGGAGAATCAGTCCCAGAGAGGAGATGTTTTGATAGAAGCAGGAGACAAAAAGGTCATACAGCCAAAGAATGAGGACAGCCTCTAAAAGCTGGAAGAGGCAAGAATGGATTCTCTCCTGGAATCTCCTGAAGGCCCCGGCCTACTGACATCTTGATTTTAGCTCCATAAGACTCATTTTAGACTCTGACTTCCAGAACTCTAAGGGAATAAATTTGTATTGTTTTCAGCAACTAACTTTATGGTAATTTATTATAGTGGCAACTAGAAGCAAATATAGATTTGAGATATTCATATTGATTACAAAGTGGTTTAGCACAATATTTTTTGCATTTTTGAGGATGGAGAAATTGACAAGCATAAATTTATACTGAAATTATCATCTCTTGTTATGTAAAGAGTCCTATAGACACTCAGGAGATATAATTCCATCTTTTGCTGGCTATTTAAATCAGTAGGAAGCACTAAACTTTTTTTATTCTAAACTTCAATATACACTTATATTGGATTTGTAACCATATTGTTTTAAATATTATGGTTCTATAATATATTCTAATATATGGTAGAGCTAGTGTTAACTAGCTCTATTTTTCCTTGCAAAAAGTTTTTGGCTATTGTACATCTAGGCTTCCAAGTTAATTTGGAAATATTCTTCTCATCTTACAATAATAGTTTTTTAATTTTCTTTTGGTTTTAGTTGACTTCGGAGAATTTTTAGGAAGTAAAAGCATCTTAATTTTATTGTCTTCTTATTCACAAATGACATATTTACATATTAGCCAATTTTTCCCATATGCGCTTTAGTAGGGTTTTATTTTGTCTTCAAAATGGGTCTGCATATTTAACATTTGGTGTATTTCTAGGTATTCTGTTGTTGCTCTTATGGGTGGAAACTTTTCTTCCATTTTCACTGCTATAGCGTGAATGTATCCTTCCAAAATTTACATGTTGAATGAATTCGTACCCCGTAAGGTGGTGGTGCTGGGAGGTGGGGCCTTTGGGAGGTGAGTAGGTCATGAGGGTGGCGTCCTCATGAGTGAAATGAATGTTCTTACAAAAGAGGCCCCCGAGAGCACTCTGGTCCTCTTCACCATGTAAGATACAGTGAGAAGACAGTCTTCCAGCTATAAACTAGGAAGTGGGTTCTCACCAGACACCAAATCTATTGGCGCCTTGATCTTGGACTTCCCAACTTCCAGAACTGTGAGAAATAAGTGTCTGTTGTTTGTAAGCCATTCAGTTTATGGCATTTCATTATAAAAACCCAAATGAATAAAGACAGTCACGTTATCTTCTTCTTAGATCTGCCAGCTTTCTTTTTAGGTTGTTTTCTTGTAAGAGGAGCTCATGTTTGATCTCTTCCTTTTTTTACTTCTGTCTCCTTGCAGAGTCTATGTTCTCTTTTATTTCCACGAGAAATGCATTTGTTGTCCACAGTTTTCTTTTGTTTCCTGGGATAAATATTCTGATAAAGTAGATTTTTTAAATCTTTTTTTCTTGTGTGCTATATTCCTTTTTTTTTTTTTTGCCTTTCTATTTCTAAAGTTTGCCTTCAGTGCTTTTGTCCATTTTTTTAAAAAAATAAGCTTATTTTTTCTGATAGGTACAATTCTCTAACAGAGAGTGGTTTTTCCTCTTGACTCTTCTCTTAGATTTCATACTCCATTGCTATCCTTCCTTTGGAACAAGACGCAAGAAATGGCCTGGGCCTTTTTTTCCAGATCTCCAGCTACCTGGGAAAAGCAAGGGTGGAGCAGAATAGAAGATCTTGACAGTTTCAATTGGTAATACAGTCTTTTCCCCCTGGAAGTGTACCTAAGTATAAAGCCCCGTTTTTTGATATCAAATAATGTAAGGTGAGCGGAAGTCTGTCCTCACCGCTCCAACTACTGAGGATATCAGCATGCACACACCATTAGTGGGATCATGTTATCATCCCAACCAATTACAGAAAGCCCTTGGCTCCTGGCTTTTACCATGTATTCTTCTAATGACAAAATAACAGTATTTTCAACTTTTATTAAAGATTTCATTTTTTACCTGGTTTACATTTTTCTAAAAAAATACGACATTTGTGTTACTGCATATATAAAATTGAATAAAGAAAACAAAATCTTGTTAAGGTGCAGATGCTATGCCATTTAGCTGCTTTCCCTAGTAAAGAGACTTTCATATAAAGTAGCATCTCAGTTATGCCAATTTAACTTCTTGCTGTGGCAAAATTATCAGTTATACTGTGTCATGGAGCTTGAGTATTCTGCAAGGATAATCAAAGTTGCAAATGCTAAAGCTTGAATGCTGAAGGCCTAGCATACTCACTGTAGCTTTCCAGACTATGAAATTGCGTAAGCAGTTAAGATGTTTCATGATAAGTCCTGTAATGAAACCAGTTCAGACCATTTTGTAGACAGAAAAGAGTTTTGAAAGTAAATTGTATCACTTAAGTTAAAAATCATTATGTATGCAGAGATAGCTATCCTATAAATATAGCTTGGTCCTTCTAAGAAACTCTTATTCAGGAAATAAACCCCTTTTCTCATATAGTTGTGAATAATATGTTTGAAATGTGATTTAAAAGTCCAAAGACTAAATAGAAATGAAGAAAGACAAGATAGGGGAAGTTAGAAAAGATTATTTATTTATTTATTTATTTATTTATTTATTTATTTATTTATTTATTTATTTATTTTTTATTTTTGGAAAAGATTCAGACTATGCAATTTTTTATGTCCGTGCTTAAGTTTTCCTGTTCACAGGCCCAAAGAAGCCACTCTTTCCTGATACTGCATCCACTCAGATTGCACATAAAGCTAAAATAGTCCTAGCAGAGAGAGTGCAAAGGTCACAGAAGAAGAAAGCTTCCAGAATTCAGCTTACTGTACAGGATCATGGTTTAACTAGTTTCTTGTGTCACTGCTAACAAGTTTTGAAATCCCACATCTAAAGGAAATAATAAGATTCCTAAAGGAAGTTTTCCTTTGTTCCTATTGGAAATGACACTCCACTTATTCGAGAACCCAGTGAGGTAAGTATTTGAGCAAAGTTACTACAAAGAACTAGGCAATGGGATAGGACAGGCAGATATCCAGTAATGTCATTTGAGACAATTAGCAAGAAAGCAAGTTTACAGATGATCATTTCAACTTCAGAGAGGCAACCAACTAGTTTTTAAGTCCTCTAAAATATAGAGAAGTAGACCCCCAATTTTTATGCTTCTTACACTTTGTTCTTAACTTACTGTAATCTCTCTCAGTCCTTACACATATCCTTATCTTCATCATCGTTTACTAAAATAAAAACAGACCTGTTCAACACAGTGAAAAAATCCCCTACAAACCTAAGGACTGTTGGTTATAAGCTCTTAGACTTCTATATGAAGCATCCTGGTACACTGCAGGAAACCCATGGCTGGAGGAGAAATTATTACATATTGGCAGATGCAATTTTATTTGGGTGGGAAGATCCTTAGCTAAATAGCTGGTACAGTTTTCTGATGTACCAATCTGACAGCTGCTCCTATGACCTTTAGCTGTCTCAGTGCAGTCAACAGTAGTGCTATTTCTTTGACTCCCAGCATCTCCCATGGTTGTGCTCGCCACTGACAGATCTTTATGGATATATGTCTTCCTTCACATCAGAATGAAAAGATGAATCCTGAAGGAAAACACTCTTGAGTTGACATTTAAACAAGTAATTTCATTTGGGGGACAGAAATAACTTTAATTTATTGTCATTTTGAATCTGTATCATCCTAATGATTGACAGCAGGGCAAGACAAAGCTTTTCAAAAATACCTATGTCTTGTATAGGTGTTATGTGTAAGAATTTCTTTGCTTTTAAGGGTGAAGTATACTATATTAAGATGATTTCATATATATATATATGAAAGATTATTTCATATATATTTCATATATACGCATATATAGTGGATATGTTTATATATGTGTATATATGCACATGTTTATATTTGCACACCTATAGAATGCAGACGTATGAAGAAAAAATAGGAAAAAACAATAATAATTAAGCCTAGGTATGTATATGTAAGAGTTACCTACATACTTCAATTTTTGAATGCTTAACATTTTAAAAAATTAAAACATTTAAAATTCTGATAACTGTACTAAAATTTCAAGACAAAATTTGCATTAAGAATTTTTCCCCTTATACACATATGAGACTCTGTAGAGTAAAAGATATATATTAAAAATCAGGAAAGCAACCAGCCCAACAAGTTTGCTTTTTGAAAGAGGCTGCAGCATGGCATGGCAGGACTCAGGATCTTGAAACAGCAGTCAAGTACACATCCTTCCTTTCTTGCCTCTACACTTCCTGATTCCGTCTGCTGCCTCCTTCTCTGCAGTCACAGCCAATAACATGCTTGAGACAGAATCGGAACTCTTTTCAACTGGAGTCTCCCATATGTTCATTATAGAAAATGTGTTTGCATTTCACTGCAACATACCGCATATAGTGACGCTGCCTGACTGTGAATTCATAGCTGGGAGAGAAGAGGGACTGGCAGATGAAGTGAAAGAAAGTTGGTGAGAAGTGGAATTCCAGCCCAAGAGAGTTTAAGAGTTTCACAGGACTTTGGAGCTCTTCTGCTTGGCATCGCTCTAACTACAGAATGCCTGGGTTGTTGTTTCCCCCCCAGCCGGTGCCCCATTTCACTTAGACATGGCTATAATTTCATAGTTATAGCAACACATGGACTTTCTCAGCATGGGACCTATGTGAGACAAATGTGCCTAATTTCTGAATGGTTGAAGTCTATCTTTAAAGTGATTTTCTTTTTTCCTGGCCACTAACTACTGATTCTTCTTTCATGGATACTGGTAGGTTCAGTGTCAATGACATAGTTTACTTTATTTCTCTATATGACATAGATGGATGGGTGGATGGAGAGAGAGAGAGTGTGTGAAGTAACCTTATTTTTATTTCATTTTTGGCTGATCTTAGAGACTGCTATCAGAGAACACATGGGAAAGGTATAGCATACAAAGAAATCAGAAAGCTTTATTTGGTGACTCCACCTTTTCATGCTGCTTCCAGAAGACAGCCATTTGGAGCTTTGTAGCACCTGTCTTCCTAAAGTCCACGGTTTTCCTAAGGTTCCTAAATCCTATTAATCTCAATGGGGATTGCCATATTATGACCAAATTTCTTTTGTTATGAATTACTTGAGGTTTTCAATTGCCCACTATATTATTGGTTTGATAGAGCTGCCATAACCAAGTACCACAAATTGGGTGGTTTAAAACAACACAAATGTACTCTCTCAAAGTTTCAGAGAACTGAAGCTTGAAACCAACGTTTTGGCAGTGCCATATTTCACTTGAAGACTACAGACAAGACTCTTTCCTTGCCTCTTCCTAGCTTCTGGTGGTTTCAGCAATCCTTAGTGTTCCTTGACCTATAAAAGCATCATTCCATTTTTCTGCTTCTGTCTTCACATGGCCATCTTCCCAGTTGGTACAGTTCTGTGGTTTCACATGGCCTTCCAATAAGGGCACCAGTTGTTGGACTTAGGGCCCACCCTAATGCATTATGACCTCGTCTTAACTAATTATAGCTGCAAAGAACCTATTTTCAAATAAGGTCACATTTTGAGGTTTTTTTGGTGAGCATGAATTTTAGGGAGACATTGTTTAACCTCCTACACCAACCAAGAAATCAATATGTATCTTTCTAGTATGTGAGTTTCTGTTTTGAAGTGTTCACATTAAATGTCCTTGTATAAGACTTTTTAAAATATGTTTTTCCCTCTGTCAGCTGAGAAGACATTTTCTTAATTTCTTCTCATTTTGTCTTTCTTCAGATTGAATTTCGAACTTTTATTTTGGTTGTGAAACAAAGATACCAAACATTTCCAAGAGTGGCCCCATTCATTCTGATGGTTCCTTCAGAAATAAAGTATATGGATTGACTCACAGGAGAACTTAGAATTTATGGGGTCAATTTCACTGCTATACCCTCCTCTGTGAAGTTGGAATCAAGCCACCTCAGGTTCTGGTATCAGCATTAGCTGCACTCCACATCCCCATATCCTCATGTCTCCATGCCCCTCCTCAAGCTGTTCCTTATATTTGTGATGCACTTTCTCCATCATTATTACCAAAATCCTATCGGATGGGATTTTCAAAGACCCAACTAAAAAGCTCTTCTCTCCCATTTCTCTCTTTCCTATTCAATCTCTCAAAAGATTGAATTAATGTCTCTGTCCTGTACCTTCTCAAATCAAAGAGGTCAAGCCTTTGACCTGAGTTTCTCTGGATGTATCTCCTAGCACCACCTTCTGTGCTTGTGTGACTTTAGAGAGTTTACTATGACTTTCTCAGGCCTTGGTAATCTGAAGATAATTGTAACTACTTCTTTATAAATTGCTTAAAATAATGCTTACCACAAAGTAAGAAGTCGATAAATGTTTGTTCTCTTTTGTAATCATGTTCTTCTTTGCCCTATGGTTATTTGTGAACAAATGTGCATGCTCCACTAGATAGGGAACTATTGGAAGCCAGGGCTGTGCTTTATCTATCCTAGCATGCCATATGCCATCAAGTACATGATTCTTGTGTAGCTGTGCTCAGTACATTTTTGCAGATTTGGTAGAGACAGGAATCCTTTTCAGATGCTGTATGAATTCTTAAGTAATATGACAAGTTTTCTCTTGTTCTCTAATGGAGTTCTGTTAGAAAACTTTCTCATCTGCATAGATCACACGTGGCATACATGCACCAAACGTTTAGTGTATTTTCTTTTTTGGCACATGCATGGTAGAAAGCTTTTAAAATAATTATAATATCATAAAGTTTTTACTAACTAGACACTTAATATGCACTAGGCACAGATAATATGTTATCTCAATTTCTCTTCTTCACAAGAACCATGTAACATTTTTGTTATTAGTCCCGGTTTATAGAAGATAAAAGGAAACTCAGAGATGCTAAACCAACTGTGATAGAGAAGACCAAAGTTATAATAAGTGGCAAACTGAGAGCTAAACCAACTTTAAGCTGGCTCTAAAGTCCTTAATCTCCCCCCTCTATTATGTTGTCTTCTTTTTTATTATTATTACATAATAAAAAACTTAATAACTAGAGGAAACTAATAGAATGCCAAAGCCTTATAAATTGCTGTATATGGTTTACATTTTATCTTCTTTCTCCTCCATTAGCCTATTTTCTATAATTCGTATTGTAGTACACACAATTTTGTGACTGGATTTTTTTCACCATCTCAAGTGATTTTTCACTACATATTTGTTGTATACCATGCACCAATTATCACCATTTTCCTTTTTCTTTGAATGACAAATAAAACATGTGGTCAGTCAAATAAAAATCTTGGTGTGTTGTTCATACTCTCTGTGTCTTGGCCTAACTTGGAAGATTTTTTTTTTCTACGATGGAAGAAAGAGAATTCAGAAGAAAACTCAAAGAAATCATAAATGAGAGCATAGACATAGATGGAGAAAAGATGGCTTTTATTCTGAACAGAGAAGGGATAGTTTATTGTCATTGTTTGAATAATATTTTCGCCTTTTAAACACTTCTGGGGTTTAATCTCTACAGAAAAGGCAAAACAAAACAAAGCTATCACAGAGCATGCATGCACGCACACACATACACTGAGAAAGAGATTAAAAATCCCAACAAAACTTAAAAGACAAAAGTAGAAACTACTGGATTTGTTAAATTAACTGTATTCTAATTAAACAGGAAGCAGGAAGATAAATTATTAGACTCCAGAAAGAAAAAGAGAATCTCAATCTGTGTGGCAGGATATTTACTCAGTTATATTGTAACTTATATTCACTACTATGAAAAAATAATCATAGGAAGACTGGGTGTTTTTGTACTTGTTTTCTTTTTTCATGGCAAGAGCTTGGTTAGACGTTTGATGCAGAGACAGTTGGAAAATCAGAAGATGTTTGAGGACAAACCCTTTTCTAGACTTGGTAAAAGCATACATTCATGGAAGACATTTTGCCAGGACATCCAGAGAGAGGTGGAGCTCTGTCACGGTGAGTAGAGACGAGAGAAGAGAATAAAAGCCAGAGGATGAGAAGAGAAAGAAAGTAGACAGGAAGTGGGATGGAGAGGGGAAGAAAGAAGAAATGCTGCCTTTGTAGTTCTCTACTTTCTTTCGAGTAGCTCTGGTTACTGAAGAACAATAAATGTTCTCTTACGAGAACATACTACATATATAATTTTAATTTTGTAGTAGCCACACTAGAAAAAGTAAGACAAAACAGGTAAAATTTATTTTAATGGTATAGTTTACTAAACCCAACATATAAAAATATTATTTCAACATGTAATCAATATAAAAATTATTAATCAAATATTTGATATTCTTTTTGTCATACTAAGTTCTCAATATCAAGTATTTAAGTGAACCCTAGACAACATTTCTATTCAAACTAGCTATTTTTTAATAACCATGTGTGGCTAGTGTTTATTTTATTGGATCACACAGTTCTTTGTAAGAGATATCTCAATTTTTAACCCTTGAAGTTACCCTACAGATTATTCTTAATCTAAATATTATTTCACTTTAAAAGTGAAATAAAAAGTACTTAGAGAGGTTTAGCAATTAGTCCAAGGATATGAAACAAGATCTGAGATTCTGGGGCTTTCACGACACAAGACTCTTCAACCCTGGAGCAGTGCCATATTTGCTTCTCTTTTGTGGTAAATGCTGCTAGTTACCTACCAAATATCCACTCTCCTCTTTGTTCTAACAACTAAACTATAATAGTGGGGGGAAGAGGCATTCATATGCTCCGCCATAAATCTCCATTTCTCCGTTTCTCTTGTGTGTAGGGCTCTTCAAAGATAGTGCTGGTCAATGAGTTAAAAACAGAAAAATGAAGGCAATTTCAGGGAAAGTATCACTTTTCTGAAATAATGCCTTATCTCTTGTTCTTTATTGCTTTCTTTTTCTACCTGCCTGGAATGCAGATGTGAGGCCAGAAGTAAGGCCACCATTTCATGACACTAAGATAACTGTTAGAATGAAAGTCACACGCTACAGATGATGGATAAGAAAGATGGAAGAAGAGTACTGATGACATGAAGCTGGATTACCAGTCATAGACTGCATGCTATCAAGTTTTGTAATATGTAAGTATAAGCCGTCGAATGGTAAAGCCACTGCAGCTACAAGCAACAGAATGTAATTCTTGACTGGTGTTTTCATTTCAAACATCGTTAAGTTATTTCAACATCAATAGACTTTCAAAGTAAAAATTTCAACTAAATACTGATAATTCTCAGCAGGCTAATATTTATAGTCAGTAGGTTAAATATAGCAACATAAAATAAGAAAGAAAAAAAAAGAAAGGTGTATTATTTTCCATTTGTAAGGTACATAGTCCTGAAAAGAATTTTTTAAATTCTCTACATTGCTATATAGTTTAGTAGGACAAAATACATCCACAACATAGCAGTGGTAAAACGCTATGTTCTTCTATATCGACGCCTGTTAAAATAGAGAAAGAGCTGTCTACTGGGTTGATGATGTGCTAGGAGTTAGGAGATCTTGGCTTTTGTTGTTGTTGTTGCTTTTTAACGGTTCTGTCACAAACAAGTTGTCTTTGGGCAACTCAGGTGGCTCTCTGTAACTCAGCTTCCTCATCTGGAACCTTGAATTCCTTTGCACCTTTAGCATTCTGCAAGAAGAAGCATTTCTTCTAGGAGATAAGATTCATAGCCTGATTTCCTTCCATGTTTGGCCTTTGGGGCTGTGCTAGTTTAAATTGTTAGATTAAATTTTTGGCAGTGATAGCTCTTAAACAACCACCATTTGCTACTCTGACAGTATACCTTCTGCTACGGAACCTACCCTTTTAGAAGTCTCAACTTATTCAGTATTGCAAAAAGCACCTTCATAAAATTTCAAGTGAAAAGGATTTCGAGGAAGTCAGATTTAGTACCTATTTTCTCCTTCAGAGGTTCTGGGAAATTATTTTTAGTAAGCTAAGAAAACAGGGACTATTCATACAATTTAACACACTCTGCGTATGTGTGTTTTAAAATATTAGTCTGATTTCTTTAGTTCTATTTACTATTAGGCATTATTGAAAATTCTACCTCTTTTCATTTGCTCTTAAAAAAAAAAAAAAACAAAACACCAAAAAAACCCTAAGAGTCTTTTTTCCAATTCTGAAAACTCTTGGCTAAGTACTGGTGCTATTTTCAACTTAGTGTAACTGGCAACCTCACATTTTGTAAAGTTCAAGAAGAGCAGAAACTGCCGCTCTGTCAGCCAGTTAGAATGAACAGGAAGCAGACAATGGAAGGCAAATTTCTGGATGCTAAACCCTCTTTTCCTATGAAGAACGGACTCAAATCAAGACAAGTTTTCAAATCTCATCTTTTAGATAGTCATGTTGAGGGGTGGATGAGATCCACTTCTAATCATTCTTCTATGCATGCCATCTTATAGACATCCTTTACACTTTCTATTATACGTAAAATTATCTTTAAGTACTATTTATTTTAATACTATTGCTATCAGAAAGCATGTATTCTACCTCACGATATGCCTGCAAACCATGGACCCATGGAGGCAGTATTGCCTAATGGTTAAGAGAGCAGGGATAGTAGAAAAACAGATCTGACACATTAAAAAATTCTCTCACTCTTCACTAAGTCTTAGTTACCTATTTTCCATTGTAAAATGGGGATAGAGTCCCTTATAACTCGGACAAAATTTTTAAACCGGAAATAACAGATTACAAGTATCTTCTCATTTAAGAGAGCAACTAAAGATCTTAAACACATCTTTGCAGTTCTCATCAAGGCAGCAAATCTGGACTGTGACCATTACTGCCTACCCCTTTGAAGCCTCTATAAGAGACACAGACAGAATTTGGAGAATATTAAAGTCTTGAGTCAGGGAACTAGGGCATGAGGACCTCCAGGGGGAGGGTGGTCCACTCCTCCAAATAAGCCAAGGAAGGGGTCTGCAGGAGAATTACATGCAAAGACTGATGTTTGCAAGGAGGTAATAATGGCATCTCATTTCCTGATTGGTATCTGCTTAAACAGTGGACTTTCTGTGCCTTCCTCTGCCTTATGAGAGAGAGAGAGAGAGAGAATAAGAGAGAATAAATTGAAGATAAATTGAAGAGAGAGAGAGAAAATAGATTGGAGATAAACTGCATGGTTTAGTGAGAGAGAAGGTGAGAAATAGACTGCACTCTTACCTTGTGACAAGACAAGACATGGGAGTTTCCAATGGGCCAATGTGACCCCTAGAAAGTGGCCGTCCTTGAGCCATCATGCTGATGGCCCACTTAGGAGGGCTCCAACAATAAAAACCGAGTGTATGAAGTGTCTCGCTGACCTAGAACTGAAAAGGGATTCAGAGGAAATCAGTTGGAGAACATATTCACTAGAGGGTTGGTCCTTTTGGAAAGAAGTGACCATTCTGAAGAACCTACACAGATGTCCCAGGCAGGGGAAGCCAGCACTGAGACGCTGCCCCAAAGAAGGCAGCAGGTAGTGAGAGACTTTGGCTCTTTGTCCGAATCCTCCCTCTCTAACTCTTCATTCAGAGGAGTGGGAAGTTAAAAAGGAAGAGCCAGAACATCTAAAGGGCATAGAAGAGAAAGGCCTTGAATTGGATACAAAATGGAAGTTTGAAGACTGAACTGGATCATTTTCATACTTCAGTATTAAAAATATCAAGATAAGACTTTTCTTATACCAAAGGTGACTAGTTCTTTATGAAAGCTCCAGATGTTACCAAGGGATATGAAAGGAAAGTTCAAAAGAACAAGCATGAAGGCAGTGATAGAAGAAAAAATAAATCTCTTTCCTATGTATGCCTGTGTAGCCAAGGCTGTTCACTATTCGAATTACACTCAATCCTGTGAAGGAAGGAAGGAGGGAAGGAGGAGTGAAGTAACTTGGTAGGTAGGCAGGTCCATCAAGCTTAGCTGTTAAATGCACCCTGTGTCTTACCAAAATTGGAGGTTCTGAAGCAGAACTTCTGACTTGGTGCCAAGTTCTCTTTCCACTGCATTGCCCCACCTCCTGTAATAGGGGCTTCCGCTTATATTGCACTTTAAAATTAACAAAGCACTTGTGTGAACCACTGCCTTGCCAAGAATGTTTAGTCAGAACAAAATTCTGTTTAACAAGGTGTCAAAACAACCATTAAAGATGTTTCTAAGAGCATTATCTTAGCACTGCAGGGAGTCAATGTGATGCAGAGAAAACACAGGATTGGGAATTCAGAGGCTTGCATTCTGGTCATAGCTCAATGAGGAGCATTGCAAAAAGAGCTTGGCATTAGTAGTCAAATTGAGATCCAAATTCTGGCTCTACTACTTAGCAGCTGTGTGACCTAAGGCACAATTCTTAACCTCTTTAATTCTCCGTTTCTTCAGGCATAAAATGGGAAAATGGCATCTACTTTATAGGATTTGCTGAGAGGAATAATGAGATAATATAGAGGCCTAGCAAAGTGACTGGCACTGAACCCAATAAAGGTCCAACAAGGCATAAGTTTGTCAAATGCTCATCAGTACATTTTCTGCTCTGCCGAGCTCAGAGAACTCTTGTAATGATGAAATGCAACAATATATCTGAGAAAAACTTTTTAAAGTGAAAGTTATTTTAAATTATTTATTTTTCTTGTTCTCTTTCTGGGACACATCTCTCTTTGAATTACAAGTGAAGCAAGGCCTGGTGGGGACCCCCAAAGAAGAGGCCTCGCTGTGTCCCTGGCCTTACTTTCCCTTAACCTATAACTTAGTAATAGATTGTCTCCCTGTGGCTTGAGCTGGGAATGTCCCCTGTCCCAGTTCCCTGCTTTAGAAAATTACCCTGAAACTTATGAGTAATACCCTTATGCTTATTGATCACAATCTCTATGGCCTAATATTCTTTCCAGGCTACTCCCACCATTGTTCCTGGGTTGCTGATGACACTGAAGAGCCACATTGTTAGAGGGAAGGCTCCATGAAGCAGAACAGGTCCCCCAGAACTGTCACATGGCCTCTGGAGGAATGCCCAGATTTCCCCTTAACTACCCTGAACCAATCCGGAAATATTAAGGCAGTTTATGAAGGTGTCAACCTGCGGCCTTCTCAGATCTCCTGTGTTCTGACAATAAATGCTTATTCGCAGTAGCCCAACTCCTATGTTGTGCTATCGGCTGCGCAGCTCAGGCAGCACCAGCCCCGGACTTGGTTGCCTTCCGGTTTCACAAGAGCATAGGATGAAGATGAGAAAGGGAAATTCCTTCAAATCTTTAAAGGACAAACTCTAATCTCTCAGAACCAATTTACTCTATTTTTCTAGGCTACAGTTACTTTTATTTGTATATACATATATATAATATTTTTCAATTATAAGAGATATGCACATTCATTTTATAAAATATTGCAAAATATTTCCTTTCAGTTTTTTCTAGACAAAATTTCTTTAAGAATTGAGCTTATTATGTATATACAGCTTTACATCGTACTTCGTTAAAGTTAACACTAGGAAGATCTGACAATTAAGTTTGCCAACTTGTTGCAACAATGTTACTAAACTTTTTTGATATCAGAGGGATTATTCATTATGAATTTGTACCAATGGACAGTTTAACCAAGTTTACTATTTGGAAGTGCTGAAAAGGCTGCATGAAACGGTTAGACGACCTGAACTTTTCACCAACAATTCATGGCTCTTGCATCATGACAATGCACCAGCTCACACAGCACTGTCTGTGACGGAGTTTTTAGCCAGGAAACAAATCACTATATTGGAACACCCTCCATACTCACCTGATCTGGCCCCCAATGACTTCTTTCTTTACCCAAAGATAAAGGAAATATTGAAAGGAAGACATTTTGATGACATTCAGGACATCAAGGGTAATACGACAATAGCTCTGATGGCCAATCCAGAAAAAGAGCTCCAAAATTGCTTTCAACGGTAGAGTAGGCGCTGGTGTCAGTGCATAGTTTCCCAAGGGGAGTGCTTCAAAGGTGACCATAGTGACATTCAGCAATGAGGTAGGTAGCACTTTTTCTAGGATGAGTTTGCAAACTTAAGTATCCAACATAATATGTAATAGGACTTTCTTATTAGGATAATTTAAAACTTAGTTGAATATTTGAGTCAGTAAACAATGAAAAGAAGAACTGTAATTCATTAACAAGAAGTAGAGAATGTAAAGATAGTTCCTTAAATGTGTTTATTATTGTAAATTATACAAACAAAAGAAAATGCATAATGTATGTACACAATTTATAGAAATATAAGAAATCAAACACTTGTATAATTCAACTGTGTAACTATCTCACAGATTTAGGAATAACACATCTCAGTTCTATAGAAGCTCACGTGGATATTTTTCTCCCCACTGCACTCTTTTTTCTTACATCCCTGAACAAGTAACCTCTATCCTCAAGAGTGAGGCTCAAAATGTTTAGTAACTGTCATAGTATGTCATTTGTCACTGCCAAGGATGTTTTCTCCCCATCCTGGTTTCCAGAGATAAGAGGCACCAGGGTGTGGCTGCCACTTTTCTTATCTTTTAATTTTGCTTATATTGTTCTTTTTCATATCATTTATTTATTTAAATTTATTTAAATTGAACTTATTTAATTTAATTGAACTTAGCAATATTTCTCTTATTGCCTGTTTATTTAGGGATAACTAGAAGTGCTCTCCCCATAGCTAAGTTATAAAGTAATTCACTGTTTTCTTGTAGTACTCATAGGTTTCATTTTCTACATTTAGATTGCTGATGGATTAGCAGAGCATCTGATACATGGTGTGAGGTGTGGATCTATTATTCTTTTTTTCCTCAATAATTTGAGATGACACTTTCATTATACACTAAATAGATTAGGCCCATTTTCATATCTCCTTTTATATTCGTTATTGTGTTTGTCTATTCATGCACAAATACCACTGTTTTAATTATAGGGCCTTTACAGTATGTTTTAATATTTGGGAGCGCCACTCTCCTTCACAGCTGTTCTTTTCGAGGGCTTTACCAAGTGATTATTCAAGTTTATTTTCCATGTGAACTTTATAATTGAGTTACCTAATTCCCAAACAAAATCAAACAAAATAAACCAATGCTTGTTTGTGTTTTATTGGGATTGCATTAAATGTATATATTAACTTGGAGAGAACTAACATTTTTATAATGGTGAGATATGCGCCAGGAACAAGACAAGTGTTTCTATTTATTCAAGGTTAGTTTTGTGTCTTTCAAAGATATTTTAATGTTTATCTTTTATAGATTTGTCTATTTCATGTTTACTTTATTACTATGAATTGTGTCACTATTCTACAATAGGTTTTTTCTTTTATTATATCTTCTAAATGGTTATAGTTCATACTATATATGGCTCTTGATTTTTTTGTTATTGTTAATTTTACACTATACTAATTAGTGATTTGTTTATTTTTTCTGTTAATTTTGTCATTTATTATCATGGGTTTTCCAGGTATACTGTCATCTCATGTGTAAATAAAGATAGTTTTACTTCTTTTCCAATTCTCACACAACTAGCATTTTATATAGTAGTAAAGATAGCATCCTTGAATTTTTCTTCACTTTAGGAAAATATTTCTGGTGTTTTCCCATTAAATTATATGCTGATTATAAACTGATAAACTGATAAAGTTTACTCACACACAAAAAATCTGTAGAACAATCTCAGATATATATATGTGCATAAAATTTTTAACTAAACTATTAACAAAGTGAATCCAACAACACATTGAAAAATAATGATCCACTAATATATTTTTATAGAAATGCAGGGATGCTTTAAATACAGAAAATCCTACTATATGTTTACCATATTTATAGCTCAAAGAGAAAACTGACATGATTAGTTCTGTAGGTGATGATAAAAAGTTTAACAAATTCAACCACAGTTGCTGATAAAAAAAAAAAAAAACTTAGTAAAGCAGGAATTTATGAATACTATCATAACATGATAAATATATCTATAATTATATTCATAGATAAAAAGAAAGGAAGGAAGGAAGAAAAAGGAAGGAAGGAAGACAAAGAAAGAAAGAAAGAAGGAAGGAAGGAAGACAAAGAAGGAAGGAAGGAAGGAAGGAAGGAAGGAAGGAAGGAAGGAAGGAAGGAAGGAAGGAAGGAAGGAAAGAAGGAAAGAAAGAAAGAAAGAAAGAAAGAAAGAAAGAAAGAAAGAAAGAAAGAAAGAAAGAAAGAAAGAAAGGAAGAAAGAAAGAAAGAAAGAAAGAAAGAAAGAAAGAAAGAATCGACAACTGGGGAAATACCAGTTGTCAATGGGGTAATGCTATGGACATTTTCTTGTTGTCAAGAATTATTGTTTAACATTGTATTAGAAGTGTAGCCAGCCAATGCAACCAGATGAGGGTTATGATATTATTTAAGTCTGAACAACTTGGATTTATAGAAATATGCACAATGATGACTATTTTACCTGTGAGTTGGTCATGGTTTGGATGATACCAATGTGAGTAGTAGTAGAATGGGGATGGATTTATTATGAAACAAAGGGATCTTTCTGCCATCCATATATTTGAGGACAGATTAGTCCTGGGATCTGAATCACCTAGGGAGTTTATACGTGTCTGCTATAGACTGAGTGTTTGTGTCCCTCCAAAATTCGTATGTTGAAACCTAATCTATAATGTGATGCTGTTAGGAGGTGAAGCCTTTGGGATATGATTAGGTTATAAAGTCAGAAGCCTGTGGAAGGGATAAGAGCCTTTATAAAAGAGACCCCAAAGAGTGTCCTTGCCTTTTTACCATGTGGGAACACAAAAAATTCAGCTGTCTACAAGCCAGCAAGTGGGCTCTCCCAAGACACCAAATCTCCTAGCATCTTGATCTTCTTAGTCTGCAGAACTATGAGAAATAAATTTCTGTTTTTATAAACCACGTGGTCTATGATTTTTTTTGATATAGCAATGCAAATGGACTAAGACAAAATTTAGTAATGACAAGTAGGGTATTGCTGTACCAAATACTTAAAAATGTGGAAGTGGCTTTGGAATTGGGTAATGGGTGGAAGCTAGAAGATTTTGGAGGTGCATGCTAGAAAGATCTACATGACCATGAACACAACTTTAAAGGCAATGAGCTGTAGAGAAAGTCTCAGTCTTCTTAGAGAATACCTAGGTGATCCAGAACAGAATGTTGGAAGACACATAATGGTAGAGCTATTCTGATGAGGTCTCAAACGGAAATGAGAAACATGTTATTGGAAAATGGAAGAAAGGTTATCCTTGTTATAAAGTGGTAACTTGGCTGAATTGAATTCACGTTCTAATATTTTATAGAAGGTAGAACTTATGAGCTATAAAATTAGATATTTATCCAAAGCTACCTACAAGAAAAGTGTTGGAGATATGGCTTGGCTTTCTGACTGTTTATCATAAAAGACAAGAAGAAAGAAATGACTTAAAAATGGAATTATAAGCAAAAAGGAAGCAGAACGTAAAGATTTAGAAAATTCTCATCCTATCTATTGCATGTTATAAAAAATGAGAAAGCATGGTAGGAAGAGAACATCAAGGGTGTGGCCAGCTGACCATTTGATAAGGAGATTCATATGAATCAGCCTTCTCGGCAGAAGCCAGAAGCTATTCTCCAAGACAATGGAAGAATGACCCCAAATGCAATGCCCAGATCATCAGGGTTGGCTCCTTGGTCTCCAAAGGGGGCACTATGGCCTAGTTTTCAAGAGACCAAATGACCTGTACCCAAAGTTGTGGGGGTAGAACCACTACTTCAGTGGGTCCAAAAGGTAGGACTTCCATTCTCTTGGGCCTATACGGCAGAGCATTGAACCAAAGAAGATTATTCTTGAGCCTTATTGTTATCCGAATAAACTTAAATTAAAAAAAAAAAAAAAGACTGGAGTAAAAGATCTCATGGACTTTGCTTTACAGTTTGGACTTACTCGGGATGAATTACTCCTTTCTCTTGCCTATTTCTTCCTTTGAAATGAGAACGTCTATCCTGGGCCTGTCCCACCACTGTATTTTGGAAGCCCATAACTTACATGGTTTCATAGGTTCACAGCTGGAGAATAATTTGCCTCAGGAAGAATCATACCTTCAATCTCATCCATATCTCATTTAGATGATATTTAAATGAGACTGGATTATAGAATTTAGAATTGATACTGGAATGAGCTAAGACTTTCGGGACTATTGGAATATAATGAATGTATTTTGCATGTGACAAGGACAGACATTTGGGGGACAAGGGGTATCATGCTATAGAATAAATGTTTATTTATCTCCCCAAATTCCTTAAGTTGAAGCCTAACCTCTAACATGATGGTATTAGGAGTTGGAGCTTTGGGAACTGATTAGATAACGAGTGTGGAGGCGTCATGAATGGGATTGGTGCCCTTATAAAAGAGATCCTAGAGAGCTCCCTCATGCCTTCTGCCATGTGAGGATGCAGTAAAAATACAACTGTCTATGAACCAGGAAGCGAGTCCTCACCAGACACCAAATCTGCTGGCACCCTGATCATCTTCCAGAACTATGAGAAATAAATTTCTGTTTTTATAAGCCACCCAGTCTATGCAATTGTTATAGCAATCGAACAGACTAAGATAATGTCTATATGTCATATATCTCTTATATCTGGAAATACAGACTTCTAGACCCAATCACTGAATAAGTAAGTCTAGGATACTACCTTGAAAGCTCACTTCTACTATGTATTTCAATGCACAGGCTTGGTTTCAAATACCCTTATTTTACAAAGCTTTGTTTATTTGTTTGTGTCCCACCTCGTTTCAGAATGGATTTAATGCCGCTTTTCAGAACACATAAAATATAGCAAGATCAATTTAAAGTAAATTTAAGAAGAGAGAGAGAGAGAAAATTAAAACTAAGAAAGTGAAATGTTAGCACAGATGAAGGTAATACAAAAAAGCCCACCTTAGTGGACTAGAAGCACTGGGGCTCTTTGCAGAGATTGGGATACAAAGCCTATCCCAGGATGTTGTGTGAAGTAAATTAAGTTAAACCCTCTCTCTACAAGGAGTACTATTTTCATGTCCATAAATGGTTTAAAACAATCAAGGGCTGCTGTAGGGAAAGAGGTGGCAAAAAGGTTTATCACAGCCTGAGAAGTACATGTGCAAAAAGACTGGAGTTAATCCCCAAACCTTGGTTATTAGACTGGGGTTTGGGGCCTGGATTTGGGCATAGCATCTTACATTTTTATATATTTAATGTTTTAGCATGGATCAGCAGGGTCAACTATTTCATCTCCAGCATCTGTATCTGTGAAGCTTTATTGATTACCTATGCCCTACTGATACACAGAATTCAAAGAAGGTTAAATGACAACTAACACACTGGTACACGTGAGTGTACGTATTCGTTTATAATACAACAATTAAAATACACAGAAGAAGCAATTGGAAATTATATATAGGCAGACACATCTCACTGATAAATTTTATATATTTTGACTACAGTTGATTATTACATTTAGATTCTCATTGACTAGCCACTAAAGCAAAAAGGGAAACATGACAGAGATTGTTCCTCTCTAATAAAGAGAAGAATCTTGAATTTCTTTAGGAAAGGGATTTTATCCCTGCTATTATATTTTAAGAGAAATTTATCAAATAGAACTATATATGAACAGTATTGAGTCATAATTCTATAGCCTTTACCATCCTCCAATATATCAGAAAATTGGCTTTTATCTTACTGGTATATAGTTAGTTCTTGAGTTAATTCCTTACATGATTATTATTTAGATTAAGAGCTTTAAGAGAATCAGAATATGTATGTTCATCTTCCTAATGTTATACTTTTTTTGATATAGTAGGTACTAATAAACGTTTATCAAATGAATGAATAAATAATGAATGAATAAATGAACAAACAATACTTTGAGTATCCAAATTGCATCTCTTAGCTACTACCCAAATAACTAGGCTTGGGTGGTTAACCATTCATTTATTTCAGCATTTTTTGGGCACCTATTGTATGCCAGGCACTATTTTTCGTACTGGGGTATTGACAGTCAACAAACGAAGTTTAAAAAATTTCTTCATTCATAATGTTTGTATTCTAAAGTGCATTGGGGAATATATAAATGATTAAAATATATAATATGTTACATAATAAGAAGTGCTTTGGGGGAAAACAAAACTGACTACAGAAAAGAGGAATAATGAGTTCTGGGCTCTGTGTAAATGTGTGTGTCGTGTGTGTGTGTGTGTGTGTGTGTGTGTGTGTGTGTGTGTATAGAATAGAATAGAATAAAATTGAATAGAATGATACGGAATTCAGAAGAAAAGGTATTACTTGTACATCCTGGCTTCTTCTGAAGACTGATCTACAGAGGAATAAAAAATATAATGAGTTAGCTTTAATGGTTCCAAGGCAGATAATGGTGTTGATAGAAAGAGGTTTAACTTATACCCATAAACATGCCAAATTATAGATATTTGCCAAACAGAGAGATTTGGGGTATATCCCAATCATACCAAGCTGGTTAAGTGCCCCCTTTGGGGGAGTGGGCTAGGGAAAGTGGCCAGGAAAAAGGTGAGGAGGAGGAAGAATTTCTTGGGCACATTGGGACAGACTCGTTGCAGACCTGCTGCAGTGATGTTTTTCAGGAAAGAACTTGAGAATTAATTTCCAGTTGGAAGTCTAAGTATAATTTAGGTAGGCAAAAAGTAATTTCCTGGGTTGGATTTGAGCCAGGACATTGGAATTAATACCTCATCTCTTACAAAAATTGCCAGGGGATCTTTAATAATCACAAGCAAGCCTGGTCTTAGATTCACAAGTGTAGGCTGGTCTCTTTAGAGGGCAACTCCGCTTAGCACACTGAACAAACTCAAGGTGATGAATGACACCGAAATACCATTTACTGATTTAAAAGCACTTTGTGTTCCCAGCAGCTTCTATGTTTTTCCTAGAGATCTCTTGGGCCTAAAGCCTACTAAGACTTTGCTCTAACAACTAATACGAGGTCAGATCAATTGGTACTAAAAGATTTCAGCAGCCAAGAAAAAAATAAAAAAAACTAAAAATAAAATAGGTATAAAGGGGTGATTGCTATTTTTAAGCAGGTAAATATATCAATTTGAATATTACAAGAATAATACAGGTGGTGAACACTGAATTGGGAATTCCAGACCGGGTTTTCATCTCCACAACTACAAAACCATGTGAAATCCAGCAAGGCACTTCACTTCTTGGAACCTCAGCTTGCTTATTTATATGCACCTGGAATAAAATTTGAATGACTGACTTGTCCTAAAAATACCCCACCTGATCATCACCTGATGGTCTCTAACTTTAAAATCTGTTCTTATACCCCTCTCCCTGTGGTCCCAGCTGCACTGGCCCTTCTGCTTTGCAAAGCTGCCACACTTATCTAGAATCAGGGCCTTTGCACTTGCTTTCCTTGCCACATGTAACTTTACTCCCCCAGAGCTTAACATGGCTGGCTTCGTCCCATCATTTAAATATTACCTTCTCAGAGGCTCTACCTCATCGCCCAATTTCATACTGCTTCTTGCTTCATTCATTTTTTTCTCTCACAGCATTGCATTTGATTAATTTCACTTTCGAATATAGTCTTTTTATGTCATAGTTTACTTGTTTAACATCCATCAACAACCCTTTCCCCTCTCTGCCTCCATTAGAATCAGAATTTCCATAAGGAAAAGAGTCTTGTATATCCTTCTCACTCATTTATTTCCAGCATTTACGACAGGAATTAGTGGAGAGCAGATTCTTGTCAAATATGGATGAACAGAGGAAACTAGACTCAATGATTGTCTTGGGCCATCCCAGCTTCAGAATACTGGAGGCCCACACAGCTCTAACTAGGATAATTCTCAGCTCCTGGCAATACTTTGAGCTAGGTAAATTGTTTACAGTCTTTCTCCACCTGTCCCCACCCCCTGCCTATTCTAGATATAACCTTTCTCCTCTGGGGAGGGGGCGGGGCACTGTTCTCAGTTACAATCACATAGAGAGAAAGATTAGATAGGGTAAGGGTACCATGAGATGGAATTAATTAAAACTCCTAAAACAGTGCCGAGCGCATCGTACGCACTCAGTGTTTTCTCCATCTCTTTCTACCTAGCAATGGTGATATTTGATATAAATATTAAATAAAATGTGAAGTAGTTTATGTTTTAATAAAATAAGAATGAAGATCTTCACTATTATAAACTTTCAAAGTAGTGAATTTCTAATAGTTGATTTCCAAATGCCATACATTTCTCATGACAAGATGGAAAGGACAAGGGCTGAGGAAGAATGAATGTAGTTGGGATTGAGGACAGGACATGGGGTTGTAGGTATTAACTGACTGGGAGGTGGAGTTGGACCTATGAATCGATGAAATCCAAGGCAAGAATGTGACTGATAGCAGTGGTAGGCAGAGTGGCAGAGGAAGAATGGGAATATGAAAGAGGGCAGATGAGCACTTCCTGCCAGATGGAACAGTCAACTGAAAAAGATTCAGACTGGAAGCCCAGAGGGCCAGATTTGGCAACAGTTGTGTTTTGTGTCATCAAGGTACATCATTTCATCACGATCCCCTCCACCACCTTTTCAGTGATTTCGTTATGTATTATGCCCCAAAGTTATTGCAGATTGTAACCAGAAGGCTTGAGGGTAGTGCTATGACAAACAAGTAAGAAGCAAAAGTATTACAGTTGGGAACTTCCAAAAGTTGGGGATGTTAAAGCAGTGAAGCGAGACCAAAATTAGTCAAATACAACAGTCACTGTTTGCATTAATTAGATTTCTGGAGCAATGCTGTCTTTTGAAGTAGTTGGTCTGAATACCTAGACTGACTTCTGTTATGTCTAATGTAATGTCTAAATTTGCCTCCTTCTTAAAAAATGTACTAATACCAGATGAGTTCTGACAGATTTAATGTGGAGTCACAAGGGACATTTTTCAGGGAATAGAAAACAGGGCAATTACATCTTTGACTGAACCTAGACAACTTCAGGGAAGAGAACTTCCATATGTCAGTTTTATCAGTTAGAGGCCAGCCGAAAACAAAACCCACCACACCAAGTTTTTCAATAGGGATAATTTAATCTGTGTAATTGGTTACTAGAGTTAAGAAGAACTGGAAGATCAACCAAGAAAATACAGGGCAACAGAAAGATTAGCAACTGCAGGAAGCTGCTACCATCTTGAAGACTGGAACAAGGAGGCAACGTTAGCTGGAGCCCAGGAGGCTGGGCCACAGTGGACATGGACAGTGGTGGACATGCAGGGTGGGCTGGGAGGTGGGAAAGAGGAGTCCTGCTATGGCCTGAAGTGGAGAGAAAAGGGAGGAAATCTTCTGATTTACATTTTTTCCTGCCTTCCAGCTTCCAGCCAGTACTTCCCATTGCCCTAAAAAGGCCAGAAACTAGTTGATAACAGAGACTGGAATAACAGTTTGCAGGCATTATGATACAGTAGAAAAACAGAAAATGGAGCTGAGTTCCACCAGGTCTCACAACAGCACAGGAGAGGACTGAAACACTGGCTCCCATTCACCAAAGCATAGTCTGCCCTCAAATGATGGCTCCAGTGTTGTCTTTTTTTGTTCATTTATTATCATTTATAAGATGTTCTTTATGGGTACTCTGCCAGCATGATATTGCCATCTCACTTTTAAACGTTTCTTCTCACACAAGTGAAACAATACAAGGCCATTTTACCTAGATGGGTGGTTCCTTTCCACGCCAATTTAAAATTATTTTCACAAATATATATGCATTTGAAATCAGGGAAGAAAAGAAAAGGAACAAATTTGAGAAGAGAATGGAGTGCTAACACGAACCAGAAATCCATTACAGTGTACTTTGCAAATACTGTAGGTAATTAAAGACTTTTAAGGGCAACTACAGTATTATTTACTTGACAGTGGAACTCTTACAGGCTATTATGTAAATACACATTGAGCACGTTTTAAAAGTGAATGCTACTTACTATTCATAAGTGTCGTTAATATGTATTTCATTTAACCCTAAGGAGCCATTTCAGCCTCTTGTGTGAATTTACATTTATGAATGTTTTTATAAAATGCATAGTATTTACCCAATAGGCAACTTTACCATAAGAAATACTAGAGCTGATTGCCAATTTAACTTCACATGAGTTTCCGTGCAATTGCTCCTTAGGTCTGTCTGCTTGTTGGGCATCCCAAAATAGCCCTTTCTTTCAGAATCCTGCAAGACCCATGCCATGAGCTGTTCAAATGAAGGAATTTTCCAGTCTGTTTTGGTGGTTCTGGGGATTTTAGCATCACATAAAAAAGGCCAGGGCATGTTTCATCTTAGAAAATAAAATAAAGATTTCAGCACTGAAGATGACAGTCTATGAAGTATATGTGTGTAATCACCTTGTTTTCTCTGTGTCCTGAATTCAATATCCACAAAATAAAGATGAGCAGGCTCTAGAATGAGACATAAAAAACGTGAATGTCTCTCTTCTATCCTTTCCTCCCTCTTTCTTATCAGAATGGAATCCTTCCTGTCCTAGTCATTTTTCCTAAGACACCAAAATGTTCCCCCCAAAACACACACACACACACACACACACACACACACACACACACACACACACCATATGTGGAACTTACAAAAGGAATAAAGATTTCCTGCCAATACACACACCATATGCAGCATTTACAAATGGAATCTGTTCCATGACTCCTGTACCCCTCCGCCAGATAAAAGACATAAACAGGAATAAAAAAAAAAAAAATTAAAGAGAACAGACTGGTAAAAAGATTTCTTCGGAGAAAGTCTCTCCAAGCTGAAAGTCCCTGCTCCTTTCTTTGGGGGAAAAGTGGTTAATAGTGCCACTGCCTAACCCAAAGCCTGGAGAAACACACTAAAAGCTTTGAAATTTGTTCATATGGGAGAAACAGAGACTTGGTGATATTCTCGTAACCAATAAAGCTAACAGATTGAGAACCAAGGTCTGATTCCAACCCAGGGAATCTAGATTGCAAGAGAAAGAATGTTGAACTGTTTTGATAGCAGATCTAGGAGACTGTTTCTGTGCTGAGATTGTCCTTCAGTCCTGGAATTTGTCAGGACAAAGACATCGTAGTTTATTATATTGACCCCCTATTGACTCAACCTGATGCCTCCTCTCTCTCTGTATCATGCCCCCACCCCCCCCCCCCCCCCGTGGGCCACGATACAGAGGGAGAGCAGGCATCAGGTTGAGCCCTACTGAGTCTTATTTAAGAAGCTGGAGATATGAAACTGGCTGCCAGGGGCCAAGGGAAAAATTATAAGCAATCACCCAGACTACAAGTGCATCTGGCCAAGGTCAAGGATGAGAGCGATGTCTAGTGAAAAGAACCACTGAGGAAAATATGACTATGTCCCACACAAGAGTAAGTTTTAATAATTGCCAGGTCCAGAGAGAAAGAAGCCACCTAGCTGAGTAAGCACCCATCCCCTCATCTCTCTTTGTTCCTCTTTTTTTTGACTCTGGCAGAGAGTGAATAGTAGCTAGAGAAGTGGAGAGGACATGAGAGGGTAAAACATATTGAATAGAAAGAAGTTCAAATTCTTCATGATAAATTGTAAAATTGGCCACATATCCTCCCCCTTGAAATGCAATATTACAAATCCTCTTATCAAAAGGTAGAGTCTGTTTCTCCACATCTTGAATCAAGGTTGATTGGTTGACTTGCTTTGGCCAAACCTGGAACATACTTAAAACATTTACACATTTGGGGTTTGCCCTCTCTTTCTGGTCTTGGGAATCCTATAACCACCACCCTGTGAATGAGCCTAGGGCAGCCTGTTGGAGGATGAGAAATAAGTATCACAGTGCCCCAGCTAAGAGCCAATCAACAGCCAGATATGTAAATGAGGTCATTGACCACCAGCTGACAGCTGACCCATGAATGAGCTCAGCTGAGACCAGATAAAAAACTGTATCACTGAATGTTACCCAAATTGATGAGCCATGGACATGTGGACAAATAATTATTATTGTTTTAAGTTAGTAGGTTTTGGGCCAATTTATTATGCAGCAGGAGGTAGGTAACTGGGAGAGCCTTCCTCCCTTAGGCATATTTTCAATCTGAAGCAAGCTGGAACTGGGGAAGAGGAGAAGTTCTGGGTCTAAACATTTGAACTTTTGAATTGAGACTGTGTTTATCACTTACCATGGCTATAGGGGCATCTAATACCTAATAATCACTGGCCTACATTAATTTTGGACAGGGGAAAATCACTTCCAGTGAATAAAGTTTAAAGAGATGGTAAAACATAAACTTAAACTTGAATTTTGATCAATATCCATGTGTAAATCTTGTTTAGCATATTGATTCCACTTTAATAAACATATGTTACATACACTGTGTCTCCAGTATAACATATCAGCATGACTTCAGAACTAAATGCATGACATTTCTAAACTTTATTAAATTTAGTAACTTCATTATTCATTTATGATTTATCACATGGACTCAACACTGTTTTTTCCCAAAGATATTGGAAAATTAATACGGACTGTACAATATTTGATATTAAGACATTATAGTCATTTTCTGGGTATTTGGTAACAAGAGAGATGTCACTATCCACAGCTTTTAATGTAAGTGTTACATTAAGCCATATGAAAGTACTGTTTTTATAAATCTACAATGTACAGATATTAGAATTTTTGTATGATTCAGTCTGTTATAATACAATGTATAGGTTAGCCAACATGAGAAAGAGTAGAAAAGAAAAATAAGTGAAATTTGAAGGACACTGTTGATTTGTTGATTGGTAATCAAACATTTTCCCAATGTTTCTCCACGCTTTTCCCTCACACTTCTTAGAGTTTGGAAAAGAAAATATGCTTTCCTAGTCATAGTCAAATGTGGTCATAGGGCATTTTTCTGACATGTACAACATAAGCTGAGGCTTCTGGAAAGATATTTGTTTTGTTAATAAAAGGAGTGGTTGAGGCTGGTACAATGCTGTCCCTTCTCTCTTCTTCCTGCCCTGGGTTTGTCCTGTAGCTGTCAGCTGACTAAAATGTTAAAAATGCTGATCAGAAGGACAGAAAGAAACTGAGTCCATGCACATATGATAGTCCCACCGCACCCACCCTACACTTTCTACCCCCAGACATCTGTTTCTGAGGAAAAACAACCTGTATTTACTTAAGCCAAGCCTACCCCGATTTTCTGTAACACAGAGCTGAAAAAAAATTTTTTTTTTCTGATATAATAGTAAACATGAATCGGTAGATAGACACACACAGAAAATTAGCAGGGCCTTGGTAATAAGATTTTCAGTTAAAAATCCTATTAATGGGAGCAAGGAAAAGCACTTTTTATAGCAATCTTTATTAGAATTTATAGTAAAATATCACATTTCTCTGCTTTAGTGAATATGAAAAGTATGATGTGACTTTTTTTTTCTGATACTTTAACCATAATTTAGTGCCACAGTCTTATATTTATGAAAAAGGTACTAGTAGTTTAAACCTTATGAAATAGCTGCTAGTTACCTATCACTGGAGATGGCTTGGTGTCTAAATGTATAACACACATACTCACACATATATCCACATACATATGTCATATATATCTTACGAAGATTCTCTTTAGATCAATTTATTTTAATTTTTAGGCCATATAGAATTTCTTCAAAATAAGAATTTAAAAACCAAATTTTCTAAGCTTATTAAATGCCAGTAATAGAGACACGATCGTTGAGAAGACATTTAGTAGTATAGTATTGGTTATTTATTAATTTGTGTTAAAAGATAATAAACATAATTAAAGTTTTTTTATAATCCACTCAGTTTTGAAAGCTGTCTGGAATGTCAAACACAATGCATTTTGCATTAGTTTTATATACATTTTCATTGAATTCAAACTTTTAAATAAATCTTCCAATATCTAATGCATCATATTATCAAAGCACAGAAAACCATTATATGATTATAAGAAGAACCTCAGAACTCACTGTCTGCAAATTTAATGGACTCCCAATGCTTCCCCCACTTCTGTTTTTAAGACATTTCACAGTATTTTATACATTATAAATGGATTCCATTCTTGGCTTAGTAATTCACCTAATGGACAATGGATACAAAAAAAGCTGTAACTCCAGGGACATTAAATTGGTTCTAAACTCTGAAAATTACAGCTTTTACAAAAGAAGAAAATACTAAAAACATGTCTAATGCAACACTGCATCTAATTTCCCACTACCTCCAGATTGTGTCTAAAAGCTCCTAAACTTCTTAATGACACAATATGTTAAAATTGTGTTCCTGTATATTTAGATCTCAGAAAGATCTCATCCATTTTATAACCTCAAGGAAGGCTTCCAGCAAGAAGGGCATATGTGTACGTGTTGGGGGATAGAGGGAGGAACAGGTGCGAGGTGCTACATCTATCCCAGAGACTGTGAATTCTCATCCTGGGGTAGGAAACTAGCACCCTTCCATGGCATCCTTTCACCCACCTAGGCAATTACAAATCCAAATTCCCATTCTAAGCACTGATCAATGGTATTTCAGTAAAGCAATAGAAGGGAAACAGAAGAAAATGGTTTTCGAGACATACCTAGTAATCAACTTTAAGCCTTAAGACCAGACTGTAATTTGATGATACCAACACTTAGGTCCTTATCCATTCAGGGAACATGAGCAATTGTGTCTCAAGCTAAACAATACATTCTAGAAGTGGGGGTAGAGAAGTTATTCCATTGAACTGTAAGAACAAAATGTTCACATTTTGTGAATTCACATGTGATTATAATAAAATACCACTAGCGTCTGAATGCAAAGAGTATGAATTGGCACAGATTCTAATAATGCTTAGCATGTTATTTGCTGGCTACGCTCTTCTATGAGATATTCTAATTTTAAAGAGGACATTTTCCCACTCCTCTTTACCTCTCCTTTCTGAAGAGACAAGTAATCTGGAATATTACTACTGTAACATAAATCCCTCCATTTCATCTGTTTATCTTTTCCTCTACCTTATTCTAAGATGAAGACATTTGTCTAAGCAATTATTTTTTTGTGGATTTCCCCCCACAGCTTCACAAATAGTTAATATAAGTAGAGTATGGAGAGATGCCTGTCTTACATGTTCCTCTGATGTCTTGAGTTTTTTTACCTTATGGATTATTTGTGTTTGAAGAAGCATTATTTCGTGCTAGCTTTCACTTACTCCTTTTTATTAGTAACTGCTGATGGATCTACAAGGAATTTGTACATATTTTAGAGTATTTGTGTTTCTTTTAAATTAGCACTTTTTGACCATCTAGGTAAATAAAAACTTCCCTTTGTATAGCACCTTTCATTACTCCTAATCTGATCCATTATAACAATTTACCTAGTCTGGGCCTTTTGGTACAAGGAACAGTCTGTCTTCCTTGCAATACATTGATAGTTTTCTAATTTTTTTCATGCTAAAGAGAAAAAATCCATCAAGCTTCAATTCCCAGCTTTTCTCTTAATGTGTACCTAATTCTTTTCTTCATGGGTATAGATCAGCCTCCAGGTCTCAAAGAGAGCACTTAATTTTAATGAGAAAATTACTTAATTTTTGTTAGAGGCTTAGTTACTCTGTTCTTCCCTTGATTTGGTCTGAGAAATTGCCACAAATGAATTCTTCCCTCTGTTCCTTAAAACTTCTTAGGTATCTTTCATCATCAGTCACATACTCCCCACCTTCATATTATGTAAGCATTTACCACCATTTTTATAAAAGTCATATTTGTGTGAAATAGGTCTCAGTTTCTTTGCACCCTTTCTGTGCCCTTTGGTCTCTTCCTTCATCACCTATCATCTAACAAGCCCCTGGATTCTCTTGAATCTAAACATTTGATTCTACTATCTTTCACCACCATCCAACAATGTCACAAAAATCCTGTGAATCCTAGCCCCTAAATACCTCTAGCATCTGTTCCCTTTGCCCGCTTTCCTATTGTGTTATGCACCTATAATGGTAGCTAATATGTATTGCAAAGTCATAATGTATTAATGCAGTTTATTTTATCCTATGTTATTTTATTTTATGGCATCAAATCATTCTATTATTACAACTCCGTAAAGCAGCTACTCTTACTTTTCTACTCTACAGATGAGGAAATTAAGGCACGTATTAGTTAGGTAATTGTTTGAGGTCCCCAAACCAAGGAAGAAATCAGTGTTTGAACCTAAGCAGACTGATTCCAGAGCCTATGCAACATAGCTTTCTTCTTGCTTGGACTACTGAAAGATGCTCCAAAGTGCTCTTCCAAACTATAATTTTACCCTCAAACCTTTCATCCTCCACAAAGGCACTAAGCTGGCTTTCTGAAATAAACTCTGGACAAATCTTCCCTCTACTTAAAACACTTCAGCAGCTTCCAATTGCCCATAGGACAATGCTCAATCTTTTTGGTGAGCATGTAAGGCCATCTGCAATCTGACATAACCTCTCCCACCCTCCCTGTATATCCCACCCTTTCTATCCCACATTGATGCTCTAGATACTGAAAGTATCACCCTTCCTTGAAGTCATGCCTTTCCATGTCTTTCTACCTAGTCACCCTCTGCTTGCTGTGCTCTTTGCTGAGCTAACTGCCTTGCATACTCCTGCTCATGACACTCCATTTCTTGTGTATGCTTAATCATACATGTCATCTCTTCTACAGAGACTTCCTGAAATCATCTTTGCCTCCCCTGGGTTGTCTGAGAATTTTCTTTTTCACTCTATTGGAGCAATTATTTGGGACCTCTTTTCTTTGATTACGAACATATCATGGTACAGAATCACATCTTTGAGAACTTTTTGTCTCTCCAATGACTGCTATATAAAGTGGGTACCCAATAAGTATCTATCAAATAATGGCCAAATCTTTCTCCCTATCCCTTACCTTTTTAATTCCATTATTTTATTCCTTAAATAAAAAAAAAAATCATATGCTTGAAGACATTATCCAGGGATCTTTAACAGAAATCCTAACTTTCAGTCAGAGAGAATTTACATCCTGAGGGATGCTAGTTGATAATGTTTTGCCCTTAGTTCTTTTAGAGTTTCTATCACTGAACGTACTGATAATCCTCCAGTTACCAACCCTGCAGCACTACAGTTCTCAAAGTATATTCTAGAGACCACTGGGGCCACTGACACCCAAAGTTCTGTGAGGTCAAAACTATTTTCACAGTAATGTTACAAATGTAGTTGGCTTTTCACTCTTTATCTTTCATGAGTGTCCAGTGGAGTTTTCTAGAGGCTACATGACATATGATGATATTGCCAATCCGTAGCTAAGGGAATGTGTTCTTGTGTATGCTTGTGTTTTAAATATTTCTCCGTTTTCATATCTAATTCAATAAATATTCATAGATATATTCTCACACAAAGACAATATTTTGGGCTCTTCATTAATTTTTAAGAATATAAATGGATCCCAAGACCAAAAAGTTTGAGAAGTGCTGCTCTAGCTGCATGTTGGCCTACAGCGAACCCTAGATAAGAATGGCAGATAGAACAGAATCAAGATTCTAAAGATTGCATATACACTTTCATTGTAGATTTTCAGTCTTGCAGTGTATCCTGAAATACATTTTTATTATACTTGAAAAGTGTTGCCAAAAAACTACTTTCTGGAAAGTGATATTGACTCTGACCCAGGATATTGTACTTTTCCTTTTTTATTATACTAAATTTCTGAACTAGTCTCTGAAATATATAACATTTGTGTGTTCATGCAACAGAGAACACTTTATAATTTCTAAAGTTTTCTTTCATTTAGTCTAAATGTACAAACCTTTCTCAAGGTTATACCCATTTTAACCAACTCCCTCACATTCTACAATTATGCATGTTTTAAAGTGAAATATCCTGTCGTTATGCCTTATGTTTTCTTAAATGTGTAACAAGAATGAATATATTTAAAAAGTCTATTCTAGGATGAACCTTTATGCTTTTTTCCTAATAATCCAGATTTAAAATTTATGATTTTTCTTATGTAATTTCTTCTTTCACTAAGGCATACACAGAAAGAAGTGCTAAGGAAGATTTCTACTTATTTCTACTTTCTAAAAATATCACGCATACATTCATCTTGGCTAATCTTTCTGTATGTGGTTTCAAATAGATTACTTTATAACATTTTTATTGAAATAAAAATCCTTTATGAATTTTCGCTAATATTAAACTCATATGGGGCATAGAATGCTTACAAAGGAGTGCTTGTTTCTTTTCAAAGGGATACATTATAAAACTCAACCTACATCAAAAGAATCATCTTTTGACAGAATTAAACAAAAATAATGAATAATTAGGAAATTTAAATGTTTGATATCTTCTGGGATTTGAGGGAGCCATCAAAAAAACCTGTGTATTGATTCTAGCCCAAAAGTAGGAAAATTAATTTCCTCCTACATTATCATTCTCATGAAAATATCTAACTTTAGAAGATATAGCTAGATAGGGTAGGAAAAAAGAATCTAAAAACCTTATCATGAAACCACCTTAAGATAAGTCTTGTCAAGTCTGAACCTTCCAAGATTACACCTAATTCTCAAGTTTATTGCCGTGATACACTCTTTCACACATAGCTGCCCTTTAGGGCTCTGCCCAACCCTGTATAGACACCCTATTGCTTCTCACATTTTCTTGTAACTTGAAGAGATAAATAGGGCCAGCTGGCTTCTGCTTAACTCAAGGCAAGATGACATTCAGCTCTTCAAGAATTTGGTACACACCTCAGAAAACTTGCCAGGAGAAAGAAATGAGGAGTGGTGTGTGTGTGTGTGTGTGTGTGTGTGTGTGTGTGTGTGTGTGTGTGTGTGTGTGTGCATGTTCAGTCGGGGAGGGAGGAAATGTAGAGGAAGAAATACCTGAATCAGGTTGTTGTAGTAATATTCTTTGGGAATTTAATAACCAGTTTAGCAATAATACTTATAAATCATAAATGAGGCACATGCAGAAGGACTGAAGTTAAATACACAGATGTGAGAAAACAAATATCTAACATATTTGGGAAATTTTTAACATCAATTTTATTTGTTTGAATCACTTATTTTCTCAGTTGGACAGATCATTTGGGAAAAGAAGGTGATAGAGTCCTACAACTAAAGCAAATCTTTAAATTGTTTTTCTTGTAGAAATATCTATTTTGAAGTAAATGACAATATAAGCAATTGAATATCAACAAATAATAACTGATACTCTTTGAGTGCTTAATGTGTGCCAAGCACTCTTGCGAGGGTTCATGTGGAATAACTAATTTAAATCTCATGAACACCCAATGCTGTACCTATCATTATCCCCATTTCAGAAAAGAAATGAAGAATTGAAGCAAAGAGAGGTTTAGTCCTTTTCCAGAAAGCTCAGAAAGCAAGCGGTAGTTCAGAGATTTGAACCCAGAAAGTGTTGCTCCAGAGACCACAGCCTTAGTCATTTCTTATTGTCTCAAGACCATGTCTAATGCCAAGATGAAATTTCTTGATGTGTTTTATAGTCTATAATTTCACATGTTTGAATGCTGATTAATTTTAAGTATTCTTTATTGTTCTCATTTTCATCACTTAGATCCTCTTCCTATGTTGAACAAATCAAGAGAACAAGTCTTGTAAAATTCTACAGTAAACTCATAGACTATCTTGTAGATAATTGTGGCTAGGAATCCATTTTTGTAGTGATTAGATCACAGTTTAGCAATCAACACCATAAAACAAATGTTCCATGGTGCCCTCATTCAAATGTGTTTTAAAAATAACATTTAAAATAGAAAGTTGATTTTTAAAAATTCTAATTATAAAAATATTGCATGCTTATTGTAAAACCTGTAGAAAATACTGAAGTGGGAGAGCAAGATCCCATCCTGAAAAATCAGCTTCTGTAACCATTTGTCTCCACAAAGCAACATTTAAACATCAGTACGGGTCAACTGCAGAATGAGGAGTGAGCTCAGTGTAATTGGAAGCAGAGTCTGAAACGACAGGGAGATCACTTAGCCCAATCCACAGTTTACAGTGTCTGTGGGGTGCTGGTAAACCAGATCTCAAGTGAAAAGGGGGCAAGTGAAAAGTCCTGACTTGTAGCATTTGTGAATTCCATGGTGTAAATGCTCCCACCGTGGCTAATTCAAGCCATCACCATATCAGTGAATGTGGAGTTAGGCCAGAGACACACATCAGCTCTTGAAAACCAGCAGAAGCCAACCCAGTGGCACACTGATAGTGTTCTCTAAGATTCTTGCTAGCTCTAATAGTCTAGGACTCTTAGTCAAGATGTCACACCTCCTGGATGAAATTAGTTTCCTTCTCTCCTTGCCAGGACCACTGCATTTGCCTCCCAGTTGGTTCATCAACATAAACCTGGTTTGTCTTCCTCCTATTCGTACTTCACAAGGCAGCCAGGGTGATCTCTTAAGATGCAAATCTGAAGACATCACTTTTTCTGCTTAAACAAATGCAATGGTTTCTGTGGTAGGCTGAATAACGACCTCCAGTTATGTCCTTGTCCTAATTAGTAGAGGCTGTGAATGTTGCCTTATATGGCAAAAAGGACTCTGCAAATGTGATTAAGTCAGGATCCTGAGATGGGTAGATTATCCTCCATTATATGGATGGGCCTGATGTCATCACAACGGTCCTTACAAGAGAGATACAGAAGAAAGAGTTCAGGGTCAGAGCAGAAGGTGATATGAGGAGAGAAGCAGAGATGGAAGTAATGCACTTTGAAGATGGAGGAAGGGACACCAGTCAAGGAATACAGGTGACCACCAGAACCTGAAAATGCAAGAAAACAGATTCTCCCCACAAGAAAGAACCAGACCTGCCCACACCTTGACTTTAGCCCAGTGATGCTGAGTTTGGACTTCTGACCTCCAGAACTGTAATAAAATAAATTTGCATTGGTTTCAGCAGTTAAGTTGGTAGTAATTTATTACAGCAGCAATGGCAACTAATACAGTGTCCCTTCCTATGAGGTAAAGACAAAACCCTTTCAAATAGCCTATTTCTCCAATATAGTCTTGCCTCTACCTGCTCTCCCATGTCAACTCATCTTATTCTTTCTGCTTCAGTTCCACTGGTTTTCTTTCGTCCATTATATTTTCCATGCCTTGGCTGTCACAGGGCCTTGTCCTATGCTGTTACTTGTGTCTTGAATGCTCTTTCTTTTATTTTTTCTCTAGTTAATTCCTAATCTATGTCAATTCAAGCATCACCTCTCTCTCTCTCTCTCTCTCTCTCTCTCTCTCTCTCTCTCTCTCACACACACAAACACACACACACACACTCTCACACACACACAACATGTAGTATCTCTCTCCAATACTGCATTTATAGCAATTAGAATTTTATATATATATATATATATATATATATATATATATATATATATATATCCTTCTCCTGCACTAGGTAAAGCCCATGCTATTTCTTACTTTATTCTAGGGACCTGACACATAAGAATTACTTAATAAATATTTGATATATGACTGAATACTCCCAGCTCATTCCTCTCTAACAATTGTAATCAATGCACTCTTTGGTCTTTCATCATGCATCCAACCAACATTTACCAAGAGTCAACTTTACACGAAATCCTGATCTCACATATTCATATAATTTTTCTAACAATAAAAATAATAAAAAGATAGTAATGACAATTAATCTCTACTGAGAATTTACTGTGTCAAGCACTGCAATAAGTGCCTTAAATATACAAGCTCATCTTACTTCTGTAAGATGAGTATATTATAATTAGCATTTTCAGATCAGAAAAAAATAGGCCTTAGAGTATTTGTGTAACTTCCAATACACCATATGGCTAGCACTAAATTTAGTATGGAGATCTGGCTGACTAAACCTTTATTTCTTAGCACAATATTATCATTTGTCCTTTCCAGGCCCCATGCTTGTTTACAGGAAATATTTATATATTTATGCTTACTTATTAATGTATTCTCTTTTAGCCCATTCTCATTTCCTCTCTATCTCTCTCATTTTTCGTGTGTTTTTTTCACTCAGCATTCTATTTTTAAGAACTATTCATATTGCTGGAATACACACAATTCATTGATTCTGTTTCTGCATTTTATTCAACAATATGTATTTATTATAATCTTACTCACAATGCCAGAGAGGGCTAATTCTCCTCCAATATCAATTCCTCCCTCTTCCTTTAGTAGTAGTGGACAGGTGAGAACATGGCTGCTCAGCTAGAAACTACATTTCCCAGAGTCGCTTGAAGCTATACGTGGCTACATGACTGGTGTTCTGAATAATGACATATGAGTGTCAGTAATTTATCAGTCTTCTAGGTTGTGTTCCTAAGTAGAAGTGATATACCCTCCATTTTTTCTTTCTCCTTTTCCCAGTAGCTGGAGCCAGAGCTAACCTCATAGACCATAAGGCAGAAGTATGTGTTGAGATAGCAGAGAATCAAAATAGAAAGCAAGATACCATGGAGCTACAACATTAGCTTTGGACTGCTGAAACTCAGATGTCTATTGCATGAAGATATACACATTCTGTCTTATTTAAGCCACTATCATTCTAGCTTATCTTAGTGCAGCTGCACCGATATTCAAATGAACGCATCTGTTCGTTCCTCTGGTGAGAGACACTGAGTTTGCTCTAACTCCCACCACCTCACTAATAATGCTATTATAACATCTTCAAACATTTCCCTTATGAATCCATATGAGACGTGATCTAAGCTGGGTACCCAAGTGTAGAAGATATGGGTTATGGTTTATAAGATACCTACTTCAACCACGAACTGCCAGATTGTTTTGCGGAATGACATTTTACTCTTAATCATTATTCTATGCTTCCTCTCTCTGAACTTCTTTAAACTCTTTTCTATTTTTTTCAATGTATAACTTTAGTCATCTCAATCCCTTGGGATTTAAGTACAAGGAACAACAAAAGAGGATAGAGTAAAGTTGGTGGGAAAACAGAGAGAAGTGATAATTTTCCAAACTCATTTGGTCAGCACAGAAAGTTCTCCAGTCGCCTGGACTTCAGGTTGACATCTTATATAATATAATATGAACATGTTATTTGTTATCAGAACAGATTAATTTTATAACCCTCTGTAATTTTATAACCTGGCCATACACTCAGAAACTAGTATCTCTTTCATTGGCTTGGGTCGTTAAGAACTATTTATTGCCCAGCTACCTCACACCCATTAGGAGGGCTACTACCAAAACAACAGAAAACAAGTGTTGCTGAGGGTGTGGAGAAATCGGAACCCTTGTGCACTGTTGGTTGGAATGTAAAATGGTACAGATGCGGTGGAAAACAGTATGGAGATTCCTCCAAAAATTAAAAATAGAATTACCATATGACGCGGCAATTCCACAATTCTACTTCTGCAATTCACACACACACACATAATTATTACAGTTAAAAGATTGCAACTAGTCAAAAGTGAGTCATTAATCTAATTACCTGATTTTTACATCTCTAACCTATTAGCATTTAGCAGAGAAAGCAGAATTTCTGGTAAGTTTACATTGGGAAGCTACCTTGTTCACACTTAACGGCTTCTGGAGATGATTCATTCACTTACGGCCTCAGCATCTCCAAGTTACCATCAGAGGTGCTAATGCTGTAGGCTAGAGAGAAGGACAGACTCCTTGCTAATCTGATCCTGAGGCAGGTCTCTGTGCCTCGTGCCTGCAGTCTTGCACACACAGAGATCCAGTTGCAAACGGGTTCTGATCACTGGGCAATGAGCTGGTTGCTTCTAACTGAGCCTTGCTGGAAGGAGAAAGTTATGCTGGAAGAGATTTTTATGTCATTAGTAGCCTGGGTTATGACTCAGGTAGAGGTGATCAGATAGATCTTTTTAGGACTGTGTGATAGCCTCCGACTTTTGGCCTTAGGCTTAAAGACTCTGGCTTTTTTTAAAACAGTAAGTAAGATTTGACTCTACCATAAAGTTTCATTCCAGTACTTCCCCCAAGATCATTCTATGGTTATAGAAGCTTTTGAGGAAAACCTCCTATAATAAAAGTTGTGACTAGTTCTGATTTTACAAACGAAGAGGGGCAATCTCTGTCTCTCCCCCATAAGGAACACTCATCTCCTTTGAGCCCTGGTTCAAGGCCCACAGCGATCTGCCGTTATCCTCTTGTATTGAGGCAACTTTCTTCCTCTTCACTGGAGATCCTTTCATTGCTATTGTCATGCGAAGAAGAAACTTTTTTTTCCTCATTATAACATGTTTATAACCAGCTCCTATATGTCTGGCCAGCCTTGTTTCTCACCAACCCTACCAGCAACCATTCCTCTCCCCACTCCTACAGCAATTCTAACCTTCTTGAGGATTGTCTAAACTTCCCACGGCATGATCCTTCCTTCTGTGCCTTTGCACATACTGCTTCCAGGAGGGTTCTTCCCATCACTCCCCCATCCCTAATGGCTAAGCTCATTCCTATTTATCACTTGGACTCAGGGAGAAGGGTCAGTGAACTCACAGAATCCCTCTCCCAACTCCTACCTGAGTTCTGAAGGGGGATTCTGTGAGTTCAGGTCCCTGACCTTCCACACAATGTATTAAATCTCTCTCAGAAAAATAGGTTGAATGTCTCTCCAAGCAGAATGCATCCTCTTTGTAATTGTTTAATGACAAATGCAAGTGTGCAAACCAAGGAAAAGTTATCGTTAGATGAACAATAGTTCTAACACACATTCCAAACACCTGGACAAGTATTGTCTTTTCTGCTGGCTTCTAAATAAACACATCACCAAAGCTGATATCCAGCAGATGTGCATTGATATTGACCTACTCCATACCAGTTGGTAAACTACGGCTGTCCTGACCTTGAGTGTCACCTCCAACTATTGCCTTGCCATCTCACCTTGGATAATTCTAAGAACTCGCCTGTAACTTAAGGGTTAAAGCCAGGCCCAGAGAGGGCTCACAGAATCCAGCCCCAGAGTTCCTGCTGGTGTCCATTCTAATTGGTTGATGCCACAGTCCTTGTTAAGATATTTTAAATATCACTCCTGCAGATTACCAAATGTGCTTAAGGTTTGAAGGAGAAACTGCAGGAATTCTCTGTTGATAGGTATAATAACAATGCACAATGAGATAAGCCAAAAATGAAATTTGCAGTTAGAAAAATATTTGATACAGCATTATGTCATAAGCCAAAGGGACTCAAGAGTCATGTTCCCACTATGAAGAAATACAGCTATGATTGGGAAAAATAAATATTTTAAATTCGACATCAGAAATGGTTTAATTGAAATTATCAAATAGGATAAATACCTTTCATTGTCAGAAACTTTTATTTACTGTGGCAGTTTACATGTGCAGGTGTTAAAGTACGTTTTGGTTTAGTATCTAATACCTTGTCAAATATATATTGAGCTCTTGTAAATTTCATTGTAGGTGGCATACGTAGGAGATAATAATTACAGAGAATTTACAATTGAGGCAGTCCTATCATGGGATTATTGTTGGCATAATAAAGGATAGTGATGAAAAATAGAAGAGGTGAAGGCAAGATGAGGTACACAGAGATTGTAAAGATGACTTCAAGCCATATAATAATGCTTCTGACTGTTGAGATATTGAATAGATAATGTTGCTTCCACAGTTGTGTTATTTATGAGAAATAAAAAAGAAATATGTAACATATCAGAAATGAATAAAATGCAAAAATAACAAATATGCACAGAGAAATAAGGTGATAAACACATGTTCTAGGACCCAAATTCACTTAAATGGAATCAACACTGACACTGGTAGGAGGCAATTAGGATAGTATGTGAAAGAAATTCTTGTCTCAAAACACCATTTTTTGAGAGTGGAGCCTCAGGAAAAGAAAGTAGATGAACTACTGAACAGAAGGCTGACTTTCAGAGCCCAAGTGGACGTGTCAATTCTATGAAGAGTTATTGAGATTCTACTATGTTTTGGGCACTCTGTTTAGCAGTGGGGGAAACCAACATGCATACAGCATAGCGTGATCCTGTGCTTAAACAATCCACAGTTCAGTAGAGCAGACAAAGAAACACAAATCCTTATAATCTGGTTCCTGCTGCAACGAGCAAGACAATAGAGATCTATGAAGACTCATGGAAGTGAGTCATTAATTCTGACTGAGATACACTAAGCAAAAGGGACATTTTGAGTAGAGATAGGGACAAATGAGAAGGAGCCTTACTAAACAGGAAAGGCAATATGTGATTCAGAGATACAAAATGATTTACTTATAGTGATGGTGAACTTACCAGTCACATGAAAATCTATACGAATCAGGACAGACTTAAAGAAAGCTCATTTTTTCACACAACGAGAAACTACTCAACTGATGAATATCCATAATATTTTAGAATAAAGTACCATCAAGAGATCAAGTTGTCTGTTTGGTCATAGTCCCTATTGCGGCAACACTTGCCTGGTGTTTGCATCTTCAGAGCATTCCCTGCCTTCAGAGCAACTCCCTGCCTGTTGGAGCTGGTACCCATGGCACTGGAGGTGGACAGGCAGAGTGGGATAAGGAGAGAAAGGGTAGAATTGCAGCGTTTTCTTAAGGGAGAAATCAGGATGAGATGGAAATGGGAGACTTGAGAGAGAGCTGGGCTCTGGCACCAGAGAAAGTGCAGACTATATTGTCTAATACAGTAAATATTGACTGCATGTGGCTATTTAAATGTAAATCAATTGAAGTTGAATGAAATTTTAAAAATTAGCTCCTCAGTCCACTAACCACATTCCAAGCGCTCAATAGCTATAGTGACTAGTGGCTACAGTACTGAATGGCACAGATACAGAATATTTCCATCATCGTAAAATAATCTAAGTGCTAGCTTAAAACCATGAATAAAAGGCAGCGAGTATTACTAAAGAGATAAACAGTGATAAAAATGAAACCAAACCAGAACCTACACAGAAATCGTGAAAAAAGTACTAAGATTAACAGAAGTTGAGGATGAACAGGACACTGACTGAGGACCTTTTTCTCTTCTTATAAACTATTGTCAAAGGAGAGATGAGACAAAGGCTAATTATAGAGTCAAGACACAGGACATTCCTGGCCACATCAATCCAATGCCATAACAAAGGACGGACAAAGGACGAAAGCAGTTAGGAACGCACTTGTTCTCATTTCCTCCCCACATTGAATATGCTATTTCCTAGTAGGTGTGTGGTCTTAGCCAGATCACTTACAAGATTTCAGTTCACTTTTTTTGCTCATAAACTTGGGCTGATAACCTCACTTTAAAGCAACGGTTCAACAATCGAATGAAATAATGCCCGTAAAAGTTTGTTATGACCTGCATGGTTCTATGTGAAAGTTATTACAACTACTCATTCTGACATATTTTATTTTTGGCATCGTTATTAACTTTGTCTCCCTTGTTAGATTATAAAGGAATTTGAGAGATAAAATGCATTATAAATGACATAGTCTTATACAAAATTATGATTTTTACTTTTCTGACATCTTAGTTACTTTTTAAAACTTTTTTCTAACCATTTCCTCTCATTGGATTGTAAAGTGTTTCGATGTGGAAACTCAAAGACAGCTCCTCATTTTTAATAAGGCCAGCTTGATAATTTTTATAATATTTATTAAAATCAGTTAATTTTAATACAGTGCTCCCCCGAAAATAAGACCTAACTGGAAAATAAGCCCTAGCATGATTTTTCAGGATGACATCCCCTGAACATAAGCCCTAATGCGTCTTTTGGAGTAAACCTTAATATAAGACCAGGTCTTATTTTCAGGAAAAAAACACGGTAATTTAGTGGTCCAAGTAGTCAAACCTTTCAGGGGTACTACAGATTGGGTACCTCAGAAAGCATCCCTGAGGTGGAAATTAACATGCCGGGTATTTATTAGGAAGTTCTTGGGTCAGTACCTGGTGAAGGAAGGGAGAGGAAGTGTGATTGGACAGAGAGCAAAACTAAGCAGCATTACAGTCCCAAATGAGTTGTTAGCAAACCCAGAGAGCTGGAATAATTCTCTAGATTTGAAATTAGGTGGTCTCAATGCCCCTCTGGTGATCAGTGTTTAGTTGTAGGCTGTCCGTTCCTGAGGTGTGACCGCAGATGAAGCAGTTGTTTGCCACCAAGGCGATGTCCAAAGAGGGCTGGCAGCCAAAGGCTAACTTCTGGCAGTGCTCCCAAGTCCTGGGGGAATAGCGCTTCATTCCCCAAGGGTGATCTGAGCAGTACATTGGAGCGTTCTCCCCAAGGGAGGAGCAGAGTGAGGGAAATACATAAAGAAGCAAGAGAAAATGCGTTCAGAGATGTTGGAAGAACATCAAAAGTAATAGTTATCACCGATGTCAAGGAAAGTGAAGGCTCTAAGAAGACTGAGTGGCCAAAGGCATGAGATCAAACAGGGGTAAATAGAGCAAGGATTGGAAAGTGCCTATTAGATTTGACATCAATTGTTGACTTATAGCAAAAGGAGATTGAGTAGAAAGGGAAGAAAGAAAACTAAATGATATCACGTAGAGGAGTAGATGCAAGATGCCTATTTTTATTCAGTGAGATGAGCTGTGAGAAGAAGAAATGGGATGTTAAGAAGGCGTATGCATAACTTTAAAGGAGTCTTATTATATTGTTGTTTGGTAGGAAAGTACATTTTATTGGTTAAAGGGAAGAGTCGTTTTCAATAGATAACTTGAGGATAAAGTCTGAAGGTTGCAGGTGGGAGTTGAGAATAGGGCAAAATTGATGAAACAAGGTAACTTAAGAAGACATACAATCCAAAACATAGATAAATCTCATTCTCTGACATGGGATCTGAAAAGACAAGAATGGGTGTGGAGAGAGAGGAATTAGTAGGGGTAGCACAGCAAAGGATATTGGGGTAGTCCCTGCATGATGACATTTTATCTTCCTAGACTAAGGAGATGGAGTAATCAACTCCAGTAGACTATAAAGTGATACATTTGATTGACTGATTGATTTAACATAAGCTGAATACATTTTAAAAAATCTTTTTTAGCAAAACTTCCTTCAACAAATTTCTTTTCTTGGTACAAATAAAAAACAATTCATGTAATAATTTACTCTAGAAGGTCAATTGGTCCACCAAAAGAAGAAATGTAGCTCAGAGAGAAGAGAGGACAGCATACCAAATTGGTCTGTCTATGATAGGCAAACAGTCTCTGACAATGGTTCATTAGCTAATAGTGGCCATTTGCACACTGGACTCAGATGATTCCCTCTGAATCTCTTTTTGCCTTAGAATCACCATCACTTGTCAGAACAGAAGAAATGCATGGGCTGACTCTGCTGATGTTCACTATTTTATACATATTGACATGACCAACAATTAATTTGCATTGGACCACCATAGGTGATAAACAATGTAATAAGCAATGCGTTTTTAGAAAAGGACTGAACACAGACTCTAGATGAAACAAGGTAACTTAAGAAGACATACAATCCAAAACATAGATAAATCTCATTATCTGACTTGGGATCTGAAAAGACAAGAATGGGTATTTCAGGAGTCTCCTGAATCATACCTGTACCTGTAGTTGATCAGGTCTTTCTAATGCCCCACTAACCCACCTCTAACTCATGCTCACATTTACAGAAGATTGTTTTATACTTACAATAACTTATGACTGTGTATATAAGTATGAACATAATATATTAAAACATTTTCTTTGACCTACAAGTTTACATTTTTCTTCTGATTTTCAAAGAAATTAAAATGTCTTCATGGGTCCGTAAAAATATGCCCTTGGCATTCTGCTTACCATTGATGAGTTTGTCCTGGATACCTAAAGGAATGACTCTTGACTTGAATTTTGAAGGATGAACAGTTGTCTAGAGCAGGGTTTCTCACATTTTACAGAACATGCAAATCATCCGGAGTCTTGTTAAACTGCAGATTCAGATTCAGTATGTCAAGGGTGGAGTCTGGGATGCTGAATGTCTAAAAGTGCCTAGATGATGTTACTGATGTAGGGACCAAACTTTGCATACTGAGAATGTAGAGCTGTGGTGTCCAGTATAGTAGCCACTATCCACATGAAGTCACTTCAATTTTAAGTTAAACTAAACAAAGTAAAATTTTAAATTCTGTTCTTTGGTTGGACTCACCACATTTTAAGTGCACAACAGGCATGTGTGGACATTGACTTCCTTATTAGATAGTACAGGTATAGAACATTTCTATAATTGAAGGAAGTTCTAATGGACAGAACAGATCTTCGGGGAAACACAGGGAAGGAAATAAGATTTTGTTATAGAAACTCAGGGAAAAGCCAGGTAGGATGAGCGCATAATTGAAGGCCAACTCCAAGAATGTGTTTTTGTGAAGTAAAGCAACGTTACAGGCTTAAATAGAATAAAGGCACCTCAAGTCAATCAATTTCTTTACTTCTAGTTGAATCATTGCCACAGATGTGTTTGTTGTTACTGCTAATAAAAATTCAGTTTTAGAATTAAGTTGCCTGAATATGTGCTCTCAGATGTCCCATGACGGAAGTTTAATCAGACTGAACCATTAAACTTCGAGCTTATGTTTAAGGTAACATGAATTCAGAACAGAGATAATAAACGAAACCAAAGGCTACTGGTGTGTGTAAATGTGTGTGTGTGTGTGTGTGTGTGTGTGTGTGTGTGTGTAAAGACTGATGGCTTTCTCTTTTGAACTCTGTTTTAGGAATGCTAAATGTTCTTTCTGAGGGAAGTGAAATGAATGGTCCCTGTCAGCAGTCCTTGTGACTTCTCTTGCTGTTTCCCACATTTGTTCCACAGATGTGCTATGCTGATGAAGTATTTTTCACTTGGAGACTCATTTATTTAATTGCAACCCCTGATCTTTTTCAAGTTTATATAGGGAATCAGACCTAAGAGAAAAGCACACTTAATATAGTCAACATGACAGAACACCTCTAGAGCATCAATCCCTCTGATTGCTCATGTTTTAGGTTTTCATCTAAAGCCAGAACCTAAGTATGCAGAAATCTCAATTCACAACTCCTGAGAACCACATCGAACAACAAAACTAACCCTTAGTGGTAGTTAGAACCTCCAATTAAGCTGGACATCTCCCTGTGTTGCTAATTGTCTTTGTGTTAAACATCCCACAATAATGAGGTGTTAATTTTATTTTTCTCTTATGGCTCATTAAATCCAGCTCAAATAATGAAACCCAGAGGCTTTGTGCTTTACATAGTGTCAAGTGAATCTGATCACTTTACAGTCCATCAGCTTTAAAGATTCTGAGTCAGGGTTGGTTCAGCTGTGGGAAAAAAATCAAAACCTCCAAAGGAATATGATAGCATGCTTTGGCTGCAGGACACGTGTGAACACAAAGAACACACTCCTTCTAGCTTAAAGTGCATCTGGCTGGAAAGTTCTGCTGCAACCTCTCCAATTTATCACTAAAATACCTGTGAAGATACAGAACAAATTGAAAATTCACACCTTCCAAAAATAAAGATTGATACAAAATCTATTAGTTAAGTTTGGAATTTCCAGTTGCTACCCAGTTCTAAGTGTTGGATTAAGAAACAATGTAGTTCTATAAACAATGTTTTATAAAACAGAAAATAAATAGGATAGGAAGTTATTTCATCTCTCCTTACTGTCTGCTCCATGCCAAACAACAAAACCAGGTAGACATTCCTCCATTTTTAGAGGTGAAGTCTGCCACTCACCTTTGATCTTTCTACATCCATTCCAGCACTGAAATACAAAATAATAGGAAATGTATGTGTTTGTTTGGGGGAACAGTAGGAGCTAAGAAATGACATCAATAATTATTTTGTCCTCAAGTATTAAGTATTACAAATGCAGAAATATGTATATTTCTTTGTATTTTACCAGTTTGGAGGTCTATTGAACCAGATACAAGCATAAGAGAAAAATTCTATCTCATCCCTGTGGTATTCACAAAACGAATACCTACTACACATTGACAATTAGGGTGCAAGCCCTATATACCTCCTGTTGTCTAGGCCCACATTAAAAAGGATATGCCCTAGTCAAACTGGAAACTATGCCCATACATAGAAACAAAAGTTAATTAATAAAAATTGTCTCTGAGAAAGCCCAGGATTTGGATACTAGAAAAACACCTTAAAGCAACTGGAATAAATATGAATTAAAAGGTACCATGGACAAAGAACAAAAGTAAACCATGAAAATGTGTCTCACCAAATACAGAATATCAATAAGACAGAAACTTTAAAATAAATAAAACAGAAATCCTAGAGCTGTTATCTACAATAATGGAAATGAAAAATTCACTAAAATTTCTCATCAATAGATTTGAGAAGGCAGGAAAAAAAATCAGTGAAGATGAAGATAGGTCTATTGAGATTATCCAGTCAGAGGAGCAAAAAGACAATAGAATAAAAACAAATGAAAAGAGAGAAAGAGAGACAGAGAGAGAGCAGGGAAAAGGAAAGAAAGAATATTTGAAGGCATAATGACCAAAAACTTCTCAAATTTGATGAAAAACTTTAATCTACACATCCAAGAATCCCCACAAGTCTAAGTATGATAAACTCAAAGAGATCTACACCAAGACACATTATAATCAAAGTGTCAAAGCTAAAGAGAGAACCTGAAAGCACAAAGAGAGAAGCATTTTGTTATGTGCAGGGACAATCAATAAGATTAAAAGATGATTTTCTCATCAGAGACAATTCTGGGCAGAAGCCAGTGTGATGGCATGTTCAAAGTGATGAAAGAAGGGCGGAGGATCCAAGGCGGTGGAGTAGGTAAAAGTTGTGATTGCTTCCTCCAGTGACCACATTAAAATTACAACTAAATTATAGAACAATCAACCTGGAGGACTATCTGAAGTCTGGCTGAACAGAAGTTTTATAACTAAGAATATAAAGAAGAAGCTATGTCAAGACTTGTATAAGGGACAGAGATGCAGAATGGTCTGGCCCCACACCTCTGAATGGCAGTTGAGAACTGGGAGGAATGTCTTGGCCATGGAGGTTACACACCCTGGAGGAGTGAGGGACCCCAGCCCCATACTGGGTTCCCCAGCCCAGAGTACTGGAGCCAGGAAGAGGAGGCCCTACAACATCTGGCTATGAAAAACAGTGGGGATTTTGACTATCAGGGTCGGAAACAGTACAGATACATGCAACAAAATGAAACTAGACCACATTCTTATGCCATATACAAGAATAAACACAAAATGGTTTAAAGACTTAAATGTAAGACCTGAAACCATTAAACTCATAGAAGAAAATATAAGCAGTAAACTCTCTGACATTGCTCTTAGTGATATTTTTTTCTGATCTATCTCCTCAGGCAAGGGAAAAAAAAGAAAACATAAAGAAATGGGGCTACATCAAACTAAAATGTTTTTGCACAGCAAAGAAATTATCAACAATAGGAAAAGGCAGCCTACTGAATGGGAGAAGATATTCACCAGTGACATATCTGATAAGGGGCCATGTATCCAAAAGAATGCATACAACTCAACACCAAAAAAAAACAAACAGTCCAATTTTTAAAATGAGCAGAGGACCTGAATAGACATTTCTTCAAAGAGGACATACAAATGGTCAATAGATATATGAAAGATGCTCAATCTCACTAATCATTAGAAAAATGCAAATGAGAACGACAATGAGATATGACTTCACACCTGTCAGGATGGCTATCATCAATAAATCAACAAACAACAAGTGTCGCTGAGGATGTGGAGAAAAGGGAACACTTGTGCACTATTGACGGGACTGCAAATTGGTGTAGCCACTGTGGAAAATGGTTTGGAGTCCTTCAAAAATTAAAAATAGATCTACTTTATGACCCAGCAATTCTACTCCTGAGTATTTATCCAAAGCAATCCAAAACAGTAATTCGAAAAGATATATGCACCCCTATGTTCATTGCAGCATTATTTACAATAGCCAAGATATGGAATCAACCCAAATGCCTGTCAATAGATGATCAGGTAAAGAAGAAGTGGTACATATATACAATGGAATATTACTCAGCCATAAAAAAGAATGAATCTTACCATTTGTGACAACATGGATGGACCTAGAGGGTATTATGCTAAGTGAAATAAGTCAGACTGAAAAGACAAATACCACATGATCTCACTTATGTGTGCAATCTGAAAAACTAAAAAACAAAACGGAAACACGTTCATAGATATAGAGAAAAAACTAATGATTGCTAGATGGGAGGAGGTTTGGGGAGCTAGGTGAAAAAGGAGAAGGAATTTAGAAATAAAAATTGGTAGTTACAAAATATTCATCGGGATGTAAAGTACAACATAGAGAATATATTCAATAATATTGTAACAACTACATATAGTGCCAGATTAGTACAAGACTACTTGGGGATTACTGCATAAATTATATAAATGCCTAACCACTATGCTGTACATCTAAAACTAATATAAAATAATATATAATGTCAACTGTAACTGAAAAAATAAATAAACAATTTTTAAAAAACCAAAGTGATAAAAGAAAAAAAAACCTGCCATTTAAAAATTCTATATCCAATGAAAACATTCTTCAAAAAAGAATGGAAAATTAATACCATTTCCTATAAATAAAAATTTAGCATTTGTTGCTAGTAGACTCTCTCTACAAGAAATGCTAAAGGGAATCCTTCAGACTGAAATAAAATGACAACAGACAGTAATTAGGATCTTCAAAAGGAAATAAAGAATGCCTGTAAGGTAACTACAGAGGTAAATATAAAGGTCAGTATTTTTCATTTGTAACTCCTTTTTTCTTTTTCTATGTAATTTTAAAAACAGCAGCATAAAGTGATAGTAACTCTATATTAATGAGTACATTAATATGATTTGTTATAACAACATAAAGGAAAGGCTAGGGCTTTATTAGAGCAACAATAAATGAATGAAAATGTCCAATTACAGGTAAAGTGCTAGAATGAATAATTTTTAAAAGCACATGATCTAATCATAACTTGTCTATAAGAGATTTACTTTCAATCCAAAGAGACAAATGACTTTACAAAAAAAGGGTTCAAAAGATATTGCATGCAAATAGTAACAAAAAGACAGTTGAAGTGTCTATGCTAATATCAGACAAAACAGACTTTAAGACAAGCACTTATATGAGAGACAAAGAAGAATATCATATAAAAGGGTCAATCCATCAAGAAGACATCAATTATAAACATATATGAACATGACAAGAGAACTACAAAATATATGAAGCAACATATATTGCTTCATACCCCAACAGAATTGAAGGGAGAAACACCAGTTCAACAATTATGGTCAGAGATTTCAATAACTCACTTTTAGTAACAAGTAAAATAAGTAGACAAAGATCAGCAAAGAAAGACGATACTTTAACAACACTATACCACCTAGATATAACAGACCTAAAACAATCCGCAACAACAGCAAAATACACATTTTTCTCAAGTGAACAAGGAACATTCTCCAGAATAGACTATATGTTGGGCCACAAAATTAATCTCATAAATTTAAAAATATTGTAATATTACAAACTTGTTCTCCAACCACAATGGAGTGAAATTAGAAATAACAAAAAAGAAATTTAAAGAATTCACAAATATATGTATTTTAAACAACACTCTTAAATACCCATTTGACAAAGAAGAAATCACAAGAAAAATTAAAAAATATTTTGAGATGAATGAAATGATAAAATAAAACAAAATTTATGGGATGTAGCTAAAGCAGTGCTCAGAGGGAAATTATAGCTCTAAATGTCTATTATTTAAAAAGACAAAGAATCTTGTAAATAACCTAACTTTCCACCTTAAAAAAGCTAGAAAAAGAACAAATTTAACCCAAAGGAAGAAGGAAGAAAAAAGTAATTTAACCCAAAGCAAGAAGGAAGAAAATAGTAAACAATAGATCAGAGATAAATAACCCAGAGAATCAAAAAACAAGTGTCAATAAAACCAAAGTTGGTCTTTAAAAAGATCTACAAAATTAGCTAGATCAACCAAGAAAAAATGAGAAGGCCAAAATCACTACTATCAGCAATTAAAGTGGGAACATTACCATTGTCTTTACAGAAATTAAAAGATTATAACGGAGTAGTATGAATGATTGTATAACTAACAAGCTAGGTAACCTAGAGATGAAATGAACAGATTTTTCAAAACACACAAACTACAAAACTGACTTAAGAAAAAATAGAAAATCAAAATAGATCCGCAACAAATAATGAATTGAATCAGTAATCTAAAAACTTCCAAAAAAACAAAAGCTCAGAGTCAAATATCTTCACTGGTAAATTCCACCAAACATTAAAGAATTAATGCCAATCCTTTGCAAACTCTTCCAAAAATCATAAGAGGAAGGAGTAGTTGCTAATTCATTTAATAAGGCCATTATTACCAAAAGAAACAACGATAGCACAAGGAAAGAAAGATACAGACCAATATTTTTAATGTACACAAAAAAATCATCATCAAAACACGAGCAAATCAAATATGTCAGCATATTGAAAGTATTAAACACCGTAGCCAAGTGAGGTTTATCTCAGGAATGCAAAGATGGGTCAACATAGAGATATCAATTAATATTTTATATTAAGAAAAAAACATATGATCATCTCAATAGATAAAGAAAAATTATTTGACAAAATATAACACTTTTCAATGATAAAAACAATTAACAAACTAGGAAGAGAAGTTTCTCAACTTAATAAAGAGCATCCATGAAAAACCCACAGCTAATATCACACTCAAGAGTGAAAGACTGAAAATTTCCCTTTAAGGTCAGGATGAAGAAAATGATGTCCACCCTCATCTTTTCTGTTCAACATTGTATTGGAAGTTCAAGCCAAAGCACGTAAGCAAGGAAAATAAATACAAAAGCATCTATGTTAAATAGGAAGAAGTAAAACTACCAATTATGAATAGATAATTATGAATAAATAATCTATTAGGAATCATACAGATGGCACAATCTTTATATATATAAAAAAGCCCAAGGAATTCACTTAAAAATTATTAGAAGTAATATGTAAGTTCAGCAAAGTTGCAGGATATAAGATGAATATACAAAAATAATTGTATTTCTATACACATGCAAGGAATAATCTGCAAATCAAATTAAGGAAAAAATTTCCTTACAATACCATCAAACATATTAAAATATTTAGGAATAAATTCAGCCAGAGCATGTAAGATGTGTACACTGAGAACCATAAAACATTTTTGATAGAAACTGAAGACCTAAATATGAGAAAGTATACTGTGTTAATTGATTAGAAGACTTAATATTAACATGACAATACTCTCTAAATTTATCTACAGATTCAATGTAATCTTTATCAAAATTCTAATTTCTTTTTGTTCAGAAAGAATAAATTCATTCTAAAATGAACATAGAATTGCAAGAAACACTGAACAGTCAAAGCAATCTTGAAAAAGAAACACAAATTTAGAGGACTCACCGTCCTTACCTCAAAACTTAATACTAAATTACACTAATCAAAATAGTATGGTACTGGAATAAGGACAAACCTAATACTCGATGCGAGTATTGTAGTAATACTCAATGCGAAATAATTTAAAAATCTAGAAATAAACCCATACATCTATGATCAATTTGATTTTTAATGAGGTTTTCAAGACAATTCACTAAGGCAAAAATAATCTTTTTAATAAATGGTACTGAAACAATGGGAAATCCACATACAAATGAATAAACTTTGACCCTACCCTCACACCATACATAAAAATTAACTCAAAATGGATCAAAGGACTAAATGTAAGTGCTAAAACGATAAAGCCCTTGGAAGAAACCATAGTGTAGGTCTTTGTGACTTTGGATTAGCTAATTGTTTTTTAAATATGATACCAAAAACACAAGGAATAAAACAAAGGTTAGATATATTGGAAAACTTTGTGGTTCAAAAAACACTATCAAGAAAGCAGAAAGATAACCCATGAAATGGAAGAAAATATGTGCAAATCATATTTCTGATAAGTCTCTAGAAATCAGAATATTTAAAGAACTCGGCAACAATTAAACAAAAAGACAATTAATGAATGGTCAAAGGACTTGAACAGACATTTTACTAATGAATATATATATATATATATATATATCTGGCCAGTAAGCACATGAAAAGATGCTGAATGCCATTAGTCATTAGATAAATGCAAATGAAGACCACAATGAGATATTACTTCATACCCATGAGGGTACCTATATTTTCAACAAACAAACAAACAAACATAAATCCCGGAAAGTTGCGAGCATTGGTGAGAATGTATCTGGTGAAATTACATGGCTGGTGGGTAAGTGAAGAGATACATCCACTGTGGAAAACATTCTGCCCTTTCCTCAAAAAGTCAAACATAGAGTTATATGACCCAGCAATTCTACTGGTTCAAATTTATAGGGACAGAGATAATAGTGATTGCTGGTGCCTGGGGTAAGGGGCAGATGGAGAGTGATTTAATGGGTATGGAAGCTCCAATGGGTATGGAACTTCTTTTCAGGGTGATGAAAATGTCCTAGACACAGAGAGTAGTGATGGTTGAATCACATTGTGAATATCATAACTGCTGAACTGTACACTTTAAAATGATTAAAATGGTGACTTTTATGCTATTTTATTGAGGTGAATTTTACCTCAATAAAATAAAAAGAAAAATTAATAAAAAGGAACACTGTTGCCATTTAAAAATGACTAGGAAAAAAACACATTTCATTCAAAATAGTAGCAAAAAAATTACAGAAACAACCCAAAGGAAAAAATGAGCATCTATTAGTCATGTTATTTTTTTAAGGTGTAAGGAGGTAGAGGAACCACTGTCAACTTTTCCCAAAGACCCATGTTACTAGTCTTTACCTCTTCCCACCATCATAAAAATAAAATTTGAAGTGATCTTCCCAGACAAAATTCATAAGAAATTTCCTGGGATTCCCCCAAATACTGAGGTAAATACTGAGTAAATACTGAGGGGAATACAAATATTCCCAGAATATTAGAACTCTAAAGATCCCCTCTTCTCAGAATTGATAAAAATTTGAGTTGCTTGGGATTATAGGGAATATAATTCAGGAAGATAAATTGGGGGTTATTCCTGGGTGGCTGAAATAGTACTGGCAGGAAATGGCTCTGACCAGACACATCCTCTGTGGGGTGAAAGGCTGCTGTTTGTCCAGCTGTGATCTCAATTCAGGCCTTGGCCCCAGCTGTTCTCTTTCAGTCACAACAAATTAATACTCTTTAGGGGCAAGCTTATAAAGGCCACTTATAAATTGTCTCTGAATATATCAAGTGGGATATAGTCTAGTTCCACTAAAATCTCCTTAAATGTCATGTTTTCCTTCATATAAATGTATACTTTTATTGACAGAAAAGATGTTGGGTTAGGAAAAAACCTGCTGTGTTATTGATTTCCAACAGCATTTCTTCATAACTAAAGTCACAGTGTGGTTTGCTTTCATTCAACAAAATGAGGCTTTGAAAATTTATTTGTTTGGCTGAATTGGATGCTATCTACTAGGAACGATCTCCATCCCAGAATTAGTAGACTTCAGAAATATTTGTTTATTTGCTTGCCTGGTAAAATTTAATTGATAAGAAATTCTCTCTTGAGATAATTAGGCAACAAGTGGGACTTAAATGGGACAGAGGAAGAGTTCTTTTACTTATTTATTTATTTAGTATTAAAAACAACCAAAAACTGTGAAGGGATATAGATGTCAAAACATGAAAGTAACTACATTTACTCTGGAGGTGATTTTTAATTGTCATATCTAAAATATAAATAGTATAAACAATTCTAAACTGTAGTATAAAATGTTATATTGTATTTCTAAATATAGTATCTCAGTTAATCACTCTTTTTTTTGAATAAGAACTATACAAGTAAATCTAGAAAAGCTTATGTAATTTACCCAACATTATACAGTCAATAATTGATAAAAATGGACTGAAATCTGGTCTTTTGAAGCAAACCAGAATTCTTTAGAAAAAAAATTTTAATAAGAAAACTGCCATTTCATCTATTTAAATGACTCAAATCTGAGCTTTATTTTGCTGAGACACTGTATAGACAAATATTACATAATTCTATAATTCTGGATGTGGAAAAACATTTGAAACTTTGCATAACATATCATGGCAGAGATAAAGAGTTGTTTTAATTATAACAGTTGATTTTACCTTCTTATTGGGCCATATTCTAACTTTCATCTTTTTTGAAGATTAAAGACAGTGATATCCATACATTTAGGAAAGGATATTACAAATACCATGTTTTGAGTCTTAACTCAAGAGGAAAATGAGTACATATTAATTTATTCCATACAAATGACTAAAACCACTACTATTCTTCTTGTATGTTTTATCTATAGTACAGTAAATTTATTCAAATATTTACACATCATGACCATACTACTCATCTATGAAGTCATGGAATAGAATTATTTATCATACATAGGTCCATCTATGTACTAGCATTGTCTTTCACATGTACATTGTAATCCACTGATCTAATTGTAAGTCAGTAATCCCTAGATATATTTCTGTCTATATGCACGCATGGCATGAAATACCATCTAACAATGCTATATAACTAAAGGTAAGACCAGACACAGACAATTGGAATGCTTTCTAATTCATGGACCATAATTTATCAAATCCTAGATTAAAATGTCTATCTTTCAAATAGTGCTAGAAGAAAAATCTTAACCATTGGATGAAAGCCAACCAATACATTCCTATAATTTCACTTTCTCTATTTTTCAACTTCTCTTTCCATAGGTCCAAACATACCTGATTATCAAGACCTTTTCCCCATTTCTATTATAAATAAATCTATTTACAAATGTGATACGATTTTAAATAATTTTAATAAATTAAATGTATGTAGATTACACTTCAAATTTGAAATAAGACCATAAACAAGAGAGTGCCTGGAATAGTGGTGCTAAAAGACAAATTGAAAATAGAGTGATACAAGACACATTCTCTATAAACACATACAGAGCAAGAAAAAAGATATCTTTTGGCCGTTAGTAAAAAGAGGTACCTTCACAATGATATGATAAAGATGAATAGCTTTTGTCTCCTATGAGAATAATGAAAGATTCAACTGTAGTGATTTCAATTTTATGGGATTTATAAAAACTTTGTAATTAATACTAAAAAGTGTATTAAACCAATGGAACACTGAGGGCTTGAAAGCAGATAACAAAAAGCTAGAAGTGCTGTAGAAAAGTTATAACAATCAGGTTGAAAAAATACGAGTTTTATGGAATCACTTTGTGCTTTGAATTTTTTTTTTGTAAGTCCTTGCTTCATTTGGTATTATGAATAAAATATATTTTTATAGCAGAACTTATCTTTTTGCTAGATTACGCTAAAATACTGGCATTTTAGTTCCTTGTGATAATTAGTTTTTAGGGCACATTCAATTTAGTAAATTCACTCAACAAAGTTTTTGGGGTGTCAATTGTGTGCAAGACACTTTGCTAGACACTGAAAGAGATAAATTTACAAGGCCTCTGTTTTCCAAAAACTATATATTTTCTAATAGTGAAATTAAAATATATACCCAAATATTCTCGCTACAAAACAACAAAATACAAGAACCACTTAGGTGTTATGGAGGATAACAAAGGAAGAACTAAACTTTGGTGGTCAGAGAAGGCATTAAGGAGATGTTATTTGAGATAACTTGAGAAGAAACTGGTTGAGTAGAAAGTGGGAGGACACGGGAGTCAAAGAGCTAGGAATGAGAATAAGCAAGGTCACAAATGACAGAAGCATGCTGCTCATATCCCTCGGGCATCCTACCACAGTGGCCAACTTCCAACCACTAGTATCCTTATCCATTTGCTAGAGTGCTTTCCCTAAGTGGCAGCATGTCACTCTTCCCATAGATATGACTGGCCAAAGAGCTTGGGAATTAATACCAGCTATATTCAGCTCCCTTGACTCTGATGATTCTACACTGACTCTCAGTTTTCCCAGCAGAATTAAGCTCTAGTTGCCTGCAGTAGAAGAGACTCTATCACCCTTTATTTATGGTCCTCTATTGACTGCTTTTCCTTCTCTGTCTCACTTTTCCATTTTTTTACTATTTTTTGCACCTCCCAAACAAACTTGAATACTTGCCCCAAGGCTGTTTTGGAGGGGACCTAAACTAAGACGTATGAATGTTCAAGAATGAGAAAAAAATTCAAAGAGGTGTGGGAGCATGGTCCATATCGGGATATCACAGAAGATATGGTTGGATAGATAGGTTGTACTCGTTGGTCCATGATTAAAGCATTGTATTTACTATGAGTATATTACTAGACAAAGACATCATACATTAACTAAGGGCAGTGCATAGAGATCAAAGCAAAGTCAAGATGGAAATATAAAAACAATTTTTTTATTTCAAATTGTAAGAATGGAAATAGCATCTCTCTATATGCATCAATCAATGTTTTGCCACTGATGAATTCATACCAGTCGAGTGACAGAAAGTGGAGGCTGTGAGAGTGGAAGGGGGTTGGACATGAGGGTATCAGAAGTTGCTCTTTGGTTTCAGTTGGAATGTTGGTACCTCTTTTATTAAAGAGAACTAATATATGAAATGTTCTTTCATCATCTAATAGAGATATGCTTTCCACAGCGCTTTGAAAATTGCAGGACCTCAATAAATATATTCTTAAATTATCTTTTAAAAATGGTTAATTTTTCTTTCTAAGGTCTACCACAATGTACTTTCGTTTCTTGAGACCATCTTTTAAGCGTCATGGTATCTCCAGCTAGGTAAAAAATAAAAAGATACATTTCCTAGTATGGTTACTGCCCTTAAGCTCTTGAGCAAACATCTTCCCTCTTTGTATATGTTCAAATTTAATTGAGTCTTTCCCAAAGATTTCAACGTATCATTGTATTTGATAAATACCAAATAAACATGTATTAGCATCTTCATACGTACACATCAAAAAATGCTATCAAATAATCTGTAGACATTTTTCGAAATGACCTAGAGGATCATAGGTGATACTTCAGCCCTCAGTGGAAATTAATTTCTTCATAAACCACTTTTCTTATTTTCTATTTTAAACAATCCTGAAATTACTATATCAGAATTTTCAGCTTTCTAGAAAGGAAATGAACACAGTGAAAGTCTAATATGGATTAATTTTAAACTCTTACCAGAAAACAAATGAAAGCCTCTCATAACTATACTAGAAGCTACAGGTGTGGGTGCACCTAAAGGAACATCTAAGAATTGTGGGCTTTATACTTTTCCAGAAATACTCCTACTTGGGGGTATGGAAAGCTTGTGTCATTTTTAAAATGGAAATGTGCAAGTTTGATTTATAGTAAGACATCTTCAAAGAAAGGCAGGGTCATTAGGGAGAAATCAACCCCGGGGGCTGCTTCCTTCTATTTCAAATGTCTCTACCTTTCTCTCCCTCCATTTTGAACTGCTGTTAAAGTGGGTTAACAAGCAATTGTATGTAGTTTTAAAAGTCCTCTCTCTAGAGATGAATGATATAGAAAAGGCTGTAGTTAGTTGCAGTTGTAGGTAATGACTTTTTCTCAGTGCCACAGAGGAAGTTGAATTGTGTTGTGTTTATCCTATAGAATTTATAAAGGAAAACAGATTTGCTTTTTGCTTTTCCTTCTGAAACTTAAAATTATTTTATATGAATGTTCTTCAGAACCAGTTACAGAAAAGGCAATACATGTAGCACATTTCATTCCATCCTTATTATTTTTGAACATCATTAAAACTAAGCAGGTACCCCAAACTCCCACTTCATCCCTGTTCATCACTTTGAAAATGAATTCTATGACCAAAGCGACAGCTGCTGACACTGAACAGATGTGTTCCATCAGAGCCTGACTTAGCACTGCAAGTGCAACTTACCCTGAGTTTATTCTCAGGACATAACACCAGTAAATTGCTACATTGATGATAATTTCTTTCCAGAAGGGAAATGATTTTGAAAGGGATTGAGTAAGAAATTTACCTCCAGGAACTGACAGGATAGTGACAGTATTAGACATCAAAGTATAAGGAATAAGGAAAGGCATTTCTTGAACTTAGAAATGAAAGATGATGTGCCCATTTCCAATAAACATCCATTCCAACCCCTTTTTTAATGCAGAGAAAGTTAAAAGTTACATTTCCCATTGAGTCAATGTTAAAATTCTTGGATACGTTAATAGTATTATGATCATGTAGGAAAATGTCCTTGTTCTTTGGGTATTCATGTTGAATTACTCAGGGGGGATGTGTCATGATGTATGTGCACTTTACTTTCAAATAATTCTGCAAAAACTAAGTCGTGTGTGGAGGGACTTACAGAGTAAAGCATGTATTTATGAGAGACAGAGGGGAGGGACAGACGGAAGTGCTAATTTTTAAAAAAACGAATATGTAAATAAACAAAAGTATATTTAATCTTATGTTGAATTTTAACCCTCTTTAAATGAGAGTTCATTAAATGTAAATCATAGCTAATTTTGTTTTTCTTTATCAACCTTAGGAAAAAAAGATCCTTCAATTCGTAGTACTCTAAATTTCTATCTAGTACCACATTTGTGAAAAAGGACAATATAAAACAAGTGTGATTTTTCAAATTTCGAATTAAATTTTGTTTGTATTAATTTGTGTGATTAGTGTAAGTCAAAAGAACACTGTGCTAAAATAGCATAACTATTATAAAGATTTACAAAAGCCTTTCTATTAAAAACAAAACAAAACAACAAAAACAACCTTCCCAGATCCTCTTGTAGCTAGGTTTCTCCATGTGACTTATTTTCCACCAAACAATACCCTTGTATAAACTTTGATTTCATGTGAGTACTAGGTTGGGAGTAGAGCCCCATTTCGCTGGCACAGAATACAACAACTATGACATGGCTCCAGAGCTGTATTAGCAGCTCCTGATTTGCAGCTTATTTTACTGGTCATGGCAGAGGCAGTGTGTTTTGCAGTCAGCCGTGGTGACAGCAGCTTCCTGGATTGTCAGCTTTCTCTAAAGGCAAAGTAAATTTAACAGTAGCAACAGAAGTAGATCAGTTTCTATGTCTTTGTTTAAAAATTCCCTTCTGATTAACTAGAGTGAGTTCTGTAGTATGCAATTTAACTGTGATCAATATACCAGTCTTCCTCTTTAGCCATATAGGGGCAGTACTAATTAGAATTTCTAAAACCCTGCCAAATTTATTTTGAATGTATGTTCTCTTTTATTCCTCAATATTTCTACTCTATCTTCTAAAAGAATCATTTACATTTTATTTAATTAAATAGCAATGCATTGTTCACTATTATTTTCTCTCCTTCTCTCTTAGAGATATATTTCCTCTCACACATTGACATTATCTTGGCCATCTGATTAGCTTTGGCCAATGGAATGCAGATAGAACATGAGCTATGTATGAGTAGATGCTGTAAGAGTCATTGGGTTGTTCACCATTATTATTTCCTCTCTCCCACAAGAAGCATTTGCCTCATTTAAGGGCTGCTCCCTCAGCTTGGAACCCAGAATAGTGAAGTTACAATGGGATAGAGCCACAGAAGACCCACAAGTCAAAGTAATGTGAGCAAAGTAATGTGATTCGTTTTTTTAAAACCAATTGGGGGTTTTAGTAAAAGCTGTGCTACCTTAGACACAATGTTTAAAATTATTCCTCAGTTCTTTCTGTCCTATCATCTCTAAAATTGTTCTAACTGCATATATTTTGAAATTGAAAATGTATTTATATTAAAACAATTACAAAGTACAAAACATTTTAAATGATTCATTGTACTTTAATTCTCTTGTTAGTAATGACAACTAAACATTATCTTTTCTAAAAAATGGATTTTCTACAAATTTTAGTAGTGCTTTTGTGTCCCAAGCCTCATGCAGTCAACATGAAATTTATTTGCCTCCTTTAGTCTTTCATTTATCAAAGTGACCCAAGTCTTCCCTGGGGTATATTTTAATTAAATAATTTAATTTAGAATTTATTATCAATCTTATTTATATATGTATTTGGAAGCAGTCCACGAGGGGCATAACCAGCATTTTTTTTAAGGGGGGCACAGCTCACTGTGGCCCATGGGGGTTCAAACCAGCAACCTTGGTGTTATCAGTACCATGATCTAAACCACTGAGCAAACTGGCCACCACATAACCAGCATTTTTTGTTTTGAACAAATAATGTGTTCAAATTATTATTATTTTAATAAATTTTTTTGGCAATTGTTTTTGTCTGCCTTTTACTCACCTTTGACTTCGTAGCTCCTGTCTCAGCACTTGACAGAAAATAGGTGCTTACTGAATATGTTCAGTGCATGCATAAATTAATAAATTTTCTCTAAGACATGTGACAATTGGTAAAATGAAGGATTTGGGGATCCATTTCTTCTATCTTGATCCTCTTATAAAAGTTTTTATGCTGAGTTCAACCGCAAATGATAGAAGAAAACAGAGTTATCAGTGAAATGGGATTTAAAATGCAGGAAACTCAAATTTTTGTTTTAGTTGCTTTAAATTCCTCATTTGAACAATACAACAGCATTACAGTAAAGATCTTATTCCCAATATCTTCTATCAGCTCTCCCCTTTAAGAAGAAATATATGGAAGATTATGGTTAGCTTTAGGACTTCTTTTGTTCTTTTGTTTTCTTCTCACCTTTTATTTCCTTATCTTTTGGATAAAGATGTTATGTCATTAAAAATATCAAGTTAATATTCAAGATGTCACATTTGTAATTTATTTCAGTTCTAGAAAAATCAAAGAGAGGTATAGAGAAGTGAAAAAAATCAGTGAATCATAGGTCCAAGTAGGATTTTTAAAAATGTTACATTCAGGACATGAGAGGAAGGAAAGAGATGGAAAGAGACGAGACAATGGAGAGAGTGGGATATGCACCAATTGAGATGATGGAAGAAGTGCATTTATTAGGAATGAAAAAGTCCAGGGTAGGATAATATAGTGACCTTTTGAGGTTGGATGAAAGATTAAGATCGCTAGAGGAAAAGAGGTTAAGGAACTGAGAGTAGGGGTATTAAGAGAACCTTTCATGGAGCTATTCAGATAACCAAGAAGTAACAAAAGGGTGAAGTTTGATGGAATGACAGTGAGCACATTGCTATTCATATTTATGAATGCAGAAATGGGTCTTAAACATTCTATTACTGCCTATGTAAAAATTTAAGGGTAAGTACGAAAGTAATGATAATAAATGTATAATTTCCAAATCAATAGAAAGAAGACATGAGAATAAAAACAAACTCTATCAATCCTATAGAGTACAGGAAAGATAAATCATAGAAGAAAAGTATATCAAATCAAAGAGCAATATAAGATGGCAGAGATACAAGCAAATATGTAGCAATAACATTAAATGTAAATGATTTAAAATCACCAAAGAGTCTCAAATTGCTTTTAAAAATCATAGCAATCTATGTATATATTTCAAATGTGACCCCTAAAAGAAAAATTCAAAACGTTGTTAATGTAAAGGGATAGACAAAAAGTTACCACTCACAATCTACCCAAAAGACATAATAATACCGACAAAGTTGATTTCATAAGCATTGTTATGGATAAAGTCACGACGCAATAATAAAAGAGCCCTCTGTGTAACTGCATACTCTGACCTTTTGATGTTTCTAAGGCACTAACAAAAATTTTTCCAGACACATTTTTAGCTTTCTTTCCAGAGCACAATTTTTAGTCTTGATAGACTGAGAACTTCCCAAGTCATCAAGTCCTGGTGTTTTTTTCATGTTCTTCCTCAATCTAACACATTCCTCTTGCATTTTACTAAATAAGCAACAAGAGGACACTAAGCCACACCTACAAGTCTGCTTGGAAATCTCCACAGCTAATTATCCAAGTTCGTCGTTTACAAGCTTTGTGTTTCACGTAACTCCAGGACACAAGTCAGCAAATTTTCCACCACTAAATAAGGATCCACCTTCCTTCAATTCCCAATAATACAATCCTCATTTCAATTCCAGTTGAACCCTCACTGGCAGAGCCTTTGATGTTATACTTCTACTAACAGACTGCTCATGACGGTTTAGGTATGCTCAAAAACAATATATGTTTTCTCTACCATGCTTTCCACTTCCTTGTCAGCCCTTGGTAGCACAGTTGTTAACATCCATATTTCTGCTAACATTCTCATCAAGGCAATCTGGGTTTTTTTCTGCTTTCTTCAAAATTCTTTCTGCCTCTGCTCACTATCAATTTCCAAAGCTACTTTCACATTTTTCAGTTACAGTACAGCAGCCCCATCGCAGATACCAAGATAGCAAATTCCTATTGCTGTTGTAAGAAATTATCACAATTTTAGTGACTTATAATAATAATAACACATTTATTATCATTGTTTTGGAGGTCAGAAATCTAAACTGTGTTTTCATTAGCTAAAATCAAGGTGTTAGGAAGGCTGGGTTTCTTGCAGGGTTTCTAGAGGCAAAAGTAATTTCCTTGCTGCTTTCAGCTTCTAGAAGCTGACCACATTCCTTGACTTGTAGCCTCCTTCCACTTTTAAAGCCAACAGTGGCCAGTCAAGTCCTTCTCATACCACTTGACTCTTATTTTCAAGGATCCTTGTGATTATATTGTGTCCACCCAGATCCAGGATATCCATAATCCAGGATAACATCTTTATTTTAAGGTCAGATAATTAGAAACTTTCATTCCATACACAACTTTAATTGCCTCGTCATGTAACAAAACATTCTCACAGGTTCTAGGGATTAAGAAGTGGACCTTTTTGAGATAACCAGTATTCTGCCTGCCACAGACATGATGTGAGGATTTAAAAACTTAAAGGCAATTTTTTTTTAGAAAAAGCCTAGTGAAATGAAGATACACACACACACACACACACACACACACACACACACATATCAAGAATGAAGAATGGCCAAATCTCTGGATACACTACAGATTAAAAATTTATGAGACATACAAATATTTATGGCAATAGAGTTAAAATTTGGAAGGAAATGAACAGTTTTGCGTAAAACCAAATTATGCCAGAAATGACTTAAAAAGAAATAGAAAAACTAAATAGATCCATGGAAAAAAATCCATCCACAGAAACATGTGGCCTAAAAGATTTAAATGAACATTATAAAAAACCATTTTAAAAACAGATCCTTCAGATGCAGAGTTCAAGAAATACATAATAGAGGAACAGGTTTTCAACTCATTGTATGACATTATTAGGAGGTTAATACTACTATCTGATAAGACACTAATGTGCCCTAACTTCACTGTAAATGACACACTTGTGCACTTGCCTTTCCATATCATGAGTGTTCTGTTGGTAACTCAGATTCAGCCAATTAAATTCATACCTTATACTGAAGATCTGCTTCCAAATACTGCTTTTCTATTAATAACTTACTTGAAGAACTTGTTTTGCCGATATAATCACTACTAATAATGCCATAATTTTTACAGCTATGCAGGCTCAAATCTTAGCTTTGTCCTTGATTTTCTTTTCCCTACATTACACTGCCAAAATGATCACGAAATCTCAATTCAACCATAAAATGGCTCTAAGAAAAAGTGGTATTTACCTACTTAATTTTTCATTGATATTACATAATTTAAACCTTCAATATTGCTTCCTAGGGTGGCTAGTCTCCAAAGAACCACTTCTTCTGATATTCACATACTACCGTGTTTCCCCAAAAATAAGACCTAACCAGAAAATAAGCCCTCGCATGATTTTTCAGGATGACATCCCCTGAGTATGAGCCCCAATGCGTCTTTTGAAGCAAACCTTAATATAAGATCAGGTCTTATTTTTGGGAGAAACATGGTATGCAGTCCCCTCCCACATTGAAACTGAGCTGACTGACCTGGTGACACATATTAACCAGAAGAATATGCCAGAGGTGCCAATTATAAAACTAGCTTTCCAAAAGGCAGGCAAATTTTATTTCCTTACTTTTAGAAGGCTCACTTTTGGGAACTCTGAATCGCCATATAAGAAGTGCTGATAGTCCATAAGGAAAAATCATATGAAGAGACCGCATGAAAAGGGAGAGAGTTCCAGCTATCTCAGCACCCTTGTCAAGCCTCTAAATGACTTCAGCCCCAGTCACCTTCTGACTGTTATCATAGGGGAGACATCACATGACACCAACGGAAAATACACCCAGTCAATCCAGAGAATCATGAGAAGAGAAGTGGGGGTGCTCTCTTAAGCCATTAGGGGTAATTTACTTCACAGTAGTAGATAATGCAAACACTAACCTAAAAATGTGTGAAAATGGTAACAGTGCTTTACCTCACTGGAGTAAACAGCTGAAGCTAACAGTAGTCCAGGGGGAGGCTTAGCTTACCTGTAACTCATTTACAGCATTCATTCTCTAAACATACCCATACTTGCCTTTCCCTCAGTCTATGATCCTGTGAGCCTCTGACGAGGAGGTCCGTTTGGCTCCAAGCATGATCAATTCTGCATGCCTGTCAAAAATCCACTAATCCTTCAAGACTAGCCTCCACGACTCCCTTTTGCTATGCACCTCCCTCAAAACTCCAGAGGGATATGGCTCTGTCCATCTCTTTTGAATCACTAAATCACTTTGCCTCTCATTTAGGTGGTTGATTTAATTTTATTTTAATTATGTTTCAATATTTTTTTTAAAGAATAGATGTTTTTTCTCTACTGGATCAAAATGGACTTCATATATACCTCTCAACATGGCCTTTTAGAAACAGTGAATATTTGCTGAATGAGAATGTAAATCCTCCGTGTGCATATAATTTTTCAGGGTAAAATATGCTTGGGGAACTAAAGACAAAGTAACTGAGTTTTGTTTGGACAATCTTAATTATGACCAGGTTGCGTGAAATGGGGGGAGTGTCTTTGGGAGCCAAATAAATTTTTCCAGACTATTTTGACATCTCATTTTAAAGATTAGCCAGCCATATTTATTAAATTTCCACGAAAGTATTTTTCTGATATTATTTCCCAGTGTCCTACTAAACCATCAAAGTATCCTGATTTAAAATAGTTTAACAGTTTAGTATCTTTGCTCTCTCCCAACAGCCTTTCAAAACCAGAAAACTCATGACTGTTTTAATTTGTGCTTCAGAGAATAGAATATAGTTACAAAGCAAAGAACAAACGACTTAATACTTTCTCTGTATCTTATAATCATAAATATTGAAATCTAGAATAAAACATAACATAAAAACACGTTTATTTACAAATAGAATAGATGCTCATTTCTTAACGCATATGGACAAAAACCCCACGGATTTGAAGCACAGTGTGAAATGATCCCCCAAAGAACTGTTACCAGGGTAATGTAATCTCAAACTTAAAATAGTACTTTTATAATAATTATGAGTGAGGAAAATTGCGTTAGCATCAACAACACAGCTGTTGACACCTCACAACACATAACAAACTGTGTTGTTGCACAGCAGCCAGAATGAGTGGGAGCTTAATAAGTGCTATCCCTGATAATAAATTAACATCATATTTCGAATATGCATAAAAAATTGACCAACCCAAGCAAAATTTGTTGTACTTTCCCCCATGGAATTTTTCCTGGCACTAAAATAAATGAAATCATCATTTGACTCTGCTCACCTGGCACCAGGGTCAGTTCTAGGTAAAATACTGCTGTGTGAAAGCCTATGGTTTGTCTACTTAAAGTAGCATCTGCATCACCCCGGGGCTTGGTAGAAAGGCAGAATCTCAGGACCACCCAGAAATGCTGAGCCTGAATCTGCATTTGAACAAGGTCCCCCAGAAAACTGGCTTGCACATTAAAGTCTGAGAAACCTTGCTCTAGTTCATCTCACTTGTTGGTTTTCTCTTTTGATCCATTTCCCTACAGGGTGTTCTTGCCTGGATAAATCATTCTTTGTATCGGGCAAGTAGGCAAGTGGCTATTTTACAAGGAGAACAATGTGTTCATAACCTGCCCTTGCTGTTACTTTCTTCTTTTAACATTGTACCCATCAATGCCTTCCCTGAGTCATCAAGCATGCTGGCCTGATTCAGGGCAAACCAAAAGATTTTCATCTTTCTGTAATAATTCATTCCCTTTTCACTAGAGCACACAGAAAAGAGAAGGCAGTGTTGGCTGCTCTTACTCTTCCTTGCCAACTTTCTTCTCCCCTGCTGCTTTCAGAAATAGGGGCAATTAACACCCAGGGTGAGTTCAAAGAAAGCCCACTAGTATTTTTATCCATTTGCAAAATTGTCACAGAACCTTCCCACTTTTAACAGAGTCATAGTAGCAGCTTTAAACAGGCACACTGCTATCCAGAGGTCTGAACTATTACTGATGTAAAATTGTTGAATTTCTAGAGCAAAACACTGTCTAATGACTTTGATTGCTTATATGGAAGAGAAACACATATCATGAATGTCAAATTCAAGCAAAATAATATAGAGCTTAACTATGATTTATTTTAATACCTTTGTAAGTTATTTTTCTGAAAAGCAAATTAACATGTTTCCAATATAGAAGAGTTTTTAAGAAGCCAATCCTCCCACAATGAACAGCCCCTCCCCAAACAAAAACAAAAACAAAAACAAAAAACTAATGAAACGATCTAGAAGGATCTGCATCTGAAGACTAAAAAGCAGGCAAATTTTGGGGGAGACTAGAAACTTGCAGCAAATGACCAGCACAAGAGTGAGTTCCTTTTGTTGCAGCTTTATCCTGAGGTCAGCCACATTTGAAGTGATGGTTAAGACTGTGATTCACACACACACACACACACACACACACACACACACACACACACACACACACACACACACACACCCCCAATCATCTGTTACCCAGAGGAATCAGAGAAAGCTGGCTGGCCCCTCAATCAGGCTTGCACAGGAATGATTAGAATCTACTAAGACCTGAGGCTTAAATAACTGAACTCAGAACTCAGCCACTGCTCATCACAGGTGTGATGGTCTACAATTTTCATCTATCTGAATTAATTGTCTGGCAAAGTAAAAACATCAACACTTGTTGAAATAATATGAGGTTGGACAATTAAGTTCGTGAACTCATCCTAGAAAAAGTGCTCCATACCTCATTTTTGAACATCACTACAGTAACCTTTGAAGTACTCCCCTTGGGAAGCTATGCACCAATGCCAACACCTAGTCCACCCTTCAAAGCTATTTTGGAACTCTTTTTTCTGGAATGTCCATAAGAGCTGTCATCATATTACCCTTGATGTCTCGAATGTCATAAAAATGTCTTCCTTTCCATATTTCATTTATCTTCAGGTAAAGAAAGAAGTCATTGGTGGCCAGATCAGGTGAGTAGGGAGGGTGTTCCAATACAATTATTTGTTTACTGGCTAAAACTCCCTCAAAGACAGTGCTGTGTGAGCTGGTGCGTTGTCGTGACGCAAGAGCCATGAATTGTTGGCAAAAAGTTCAGGTCGTCTAACTTTTTCAAGCAGCCTTTTCAGCATTTCCAAATAGTAAACCTGGTTAACTGTTTGTCCAGTTGGTGCAAATTCATAATGAATAATCTCTCTGATATCAAAAAAGGTCAACAACATCATCACAACCAGTTCACGAACTAGTTGTCAAACTTTGTATAACAATCCAGATAATCCACAACACAGCATATATAATATCAGTATACGCATTCAAAAATTGCTTGACTTACTCAGAGCCAAAAAAGTAACTGATTTTAAAAGGAAAACACAAATGATACATACTAACCCTGAGATCACCCAGATGCTGAAACTATTAGATAAGAACTTTAAAGTCCTGCTATTTTATTCATGATCAGTGAGGTAATAGAAAATACACTTGTGTTGAATGAAAACATAAAAACAGAAAATAAATAGGAAATACAATTAAAAAAACAAATGGAAACTTTAGAACTGAAAATATAAGATTTCAAATTTTTTTAAAAAATCACTGAATGATCATACTAGCAGAATAGAGATGAAAAAGAAAGAGTTGATAATCTCGAGATATGAGTAGATCAATAGAAACTGTAACATTTGAAGAAGGAGAAAAAAGAGTGGAAAAAAATGAAAAGAGTCTCAGGAATCTTTGGGAGCAGTTTCAAAAGGTCTTATATACAAGTATTTATCCTAGAAGGAGAGGGAAAATGGGGCAGAATGAAATATTTGAATACATGATGACAGAAATCTTACCAATTTGGTGAAAAATATACACTTATGGATTCAAAAAGCTTAGCAAACCCCAAACTGAATTAATTCCAAGAACCCATGCCTCGACATATCACAGTCAAATAAAGGAAAACCAAAGGAATTTGATCTGACGAGGCAATGCTGCAAGAAATACTAAAGGAAGTTTTTCAGGCCAAAGTTATACCAGAGGGAAACTCAGATCTATAGAAATGAATAAAAGCACCCAAAATTGTAATAAATGATTACACAATAATTACAAAATCATGGACAACTATAAAAGAATATTTTATCTCATAATTTATATAAAGTACTGATTAAAAGAAAAAATGAGTTTATAATGTATTTAAAGACTGTGAGCTAAACAGTTAATAAAAAATTAAAATAAAATTCTATAAAATATTCAGAAGAAGGTACGAAAAGAAAACAGAGAAATAGAAAATAGAGGTAACAAACTGAAAAAAAAAACATAATAGTATGCCTTAATCGAAATATAAAAAATAATTTTATTAAATGTTAATAGATTAAATATTCCAATTAAAAGAAAGTGGTTATCAGAATGAATACAAAAGCAAGATCCAACTGTACACACAGAAAATGTTTAAGCAAACGTACAGAAAAACACATAATGCAAATAGGAAAATTGGCTTGTATATATTAAAAGTACATAAAATAGACACAGACAAATATTATCCAGAATAAACAACTACATCTCATAATGATAAAAGAGAGTCAATATATAGCTGGAAGATATATCAGTAATAAAATATATATGCCTAAGGCCTCAAAATACATAAAGCAGCAATTGACAAAATTAAAAATGAAATAAACAACTACACAATCATAGGAGGAAATTTTAACAGCTTCTCTCAGCAATTCACAGAAAAACCATATCTTAAAACATGAATGAAGTTCTGATATATTCTATAACATGGATCAACCCTGAAAACTTGACAAATTAAAGAAGTCTTTCACAATAGAACATATTACCTAATTCCATTTATATGAAATATCCAGAATAACAATCTATAGAGGTTAGTAGTTGTTTAGGGCTGAGGGAAATGGAGGCATGGGGGGGACGGCGATTGCTAAACAGTGTTGGATTTCTTTTTGAGGTAATAAAAGATGTCCTAAAATTGATGTTGGTAAAGCTTTCACATATCTGTGAATGTAATTAAACCAATGAATTGTGCACATTAAATGGTTGAATTGTATGACTCATATCTCAATAAACCTGTTTTTTTAAAGCAAACAAAAACGATATAGAGGATTTGCATATTATCAACCTACTGTGACTTGTCGATAGTTATAAAACACTACGCAACATTTGCACAACCTTTTCTTCATAATACACGTAGATACTTACCATCTTTTATGTGACAGGAGCCATGATAGATTCAGGGAGTTATTTACATGATTAAGACACAATCACTGATTACACGGAGCTGAGAGTACATAGCAGTGGTTCTTAGTGGAGGATTTTGGATATTCGTGGGGACACTTTTGGTTGTTGTAATGATTACACGGGTCCACTAGCATTTAGTGAGCAGAGGCTCAAGATGTTGGACATTCGGCAGGTCACAGGATATTTCACATGTGAAGAAATATCCCTTATCCCACATGACTTCCCAGTGTGTTACCAGACATTCAGGTGGTGAAAACTTTTTTGATGTTATCTAACCCCAGATATTAACCAATAAACAAAAAGAATTTTCATACAGTTTAATTTATAGGGAATTCTCCAAGAATTCCCTATGAATATCAAGGAATGATTATGCTTTTATTTGGGATATTTGTTGAGAGGAACTTACCAAGAGTTCTACAAAACAAATGTCAGGCACAATATTGACTCTTTTTGGCATTTGAATCACCAACAAAACACACCTGCATTGGTTTGCATACGTAGCTGTCACATTCATAATATAATAATTCTATTATAGGAATCAGTGTCTTCCTATCTTAGTTGTCTTAACATATGATCATGCCCAAATATTTACATATCAAAATAAATATCACTTTATTATAAATTACTTTCATTGTATTTCTCCATATATTATAGGTAGGGCATTGTGTTGATTTCTCAAATTATGAGTGTAGGCGAGTTTCATTTCAAGATAGTGAAAAGTGCATGCTAAGATAGGTTGTTGGATCCGATAGAGATCCACTGATCTAGAGGGAAAATGAGTACACAAATGATTACAAAAGCATGAAACACTTGCTAAAATGGAAAACTGAACAGTGAAGAGAAGGTATATTAATTTCCTATTGCTACTGTAACAAACTACCATCAACTTAGTGGCTGAAAACAACAGAAATTTATTCTCTTGTAGTTCTGGAGACCAGAAGTGCAAAATGGGTTTCACTGGGTTGAAATCAAAGTATTAGCAGGTCTGTACTCCTTCTGGAGGCTCTAGGAGAGAATTCATTTCCGTGTGTTTTCTGACTTCTAGTAGCTGCCTGTATTCCTTGGCTTGTGATCGCTCCCTGCATCCTGAAAGCACATCACTCCAATCTCGGCTTCTGTTATTGCATAGCCTTCTCCTCCAAAGTCTTAACTCCCTCTGCCTCCCTTTTAGAAGGATACATGTGATTACATTTAAGGCCACTTGGATAATCTAGAAAAATCTTCCCATTTTAAGATCTTTAACTTAATAATACCAGCAAAGTCATGTCTGTCATATGAAGTAAGATTCATGGGTCCAAGGAATCAGAACCTGGACATCCTTGGAGGACATTACTCAGCTTCCCACAGAAGAGTATATAAGAAAGTCTGCCCAAGTCAATCTGGGTAGTTAAGTAAAGCTGCACAAAGGAGTAACTTTTAGTATAAGGCCTAGTAAGCATTTGGCTTGCTAAAAATTAATAACAACAAAGTAGGGGAGGGATGAGACAGAGTTTGGAATAGAAGGGTTTTTCCAGAATGAAGAAAGCTAAGGAAAAAATGTAGGGACGCATGAGAAAGAATGTCACGTTTGAGGGAAGGGCAGTGAGCTCAATATGACAGCAATTTAAGACAACATGGGCAGCAATGTAGGTTGCATACCACTCTGTGTGAGATACAAAGCAAAACTTAGTAGATTTTTTTTCTTCCTATAGACAATTATGAATTATTGGGGAATTCTAAGTAGGGCAGTACTACAATCATATTTAGAAAGAGCGCTCAAATGGAGGTCACTTAGGCAGGAGGCTGGTAAGCATACTGGACAGTAGATCAGGCTAGAGATAATGATCTGAATAATATCTTCTAAGAATGTCTTATTTTATTTTTTTATTTATTTTTTGCTATTTCTGTTTTTCAAATAATCATTCACAACCTTGTGTGTTTTAATGATAGCCTATAAATTGTGGAGTTTTCTTTTTTATACTCATTATCTCAGACTTTTAATATGTGAGGGTCATATACTACGTTACACCACATCCGAAGAGAGTCAGAGAGCAGTAACAGGTCAATTCTCAGAAACGTCTGGGAAAATAAAAATAAATCTCAATTTCAGAAAGATCCACATTGCTGCACCTTTGACCTACTTGATGGGAAACCACCTTTCAGAAAGTTCAATTTCATTCCTGAAAGCCCAAAAGGGGGAAGGGCTTTTTTTCATATTGTATTGTTTAAATGTTACACTATTTTGCCTCTCAGAAAAATCTAAAGGAAATGAGAAAACAAAACAAACAAACAAAAAAACCTGTATTACAACATTTCCATTAACAGCATCTGATAATTAAAACATGATTTGAAAAATCCTCCAGAGGCCTATATTTCTATTCCCTTTGTGAGGAAATTAAGGTTAAAAGTTGGAAAACGTGTTCTTGACAGACAAATTTTTCATTCATTCACTATGACATTAAAAAGCACACTTCTGAGTCTAAAGTAAAATTAAGCTCCCAACGCCCCTTTTTTATCATCCATAAAGTTAGAATAGTAGAAATGTTTTATTTTCTCCTCCGTTTGTCTAAAATTTTACCACTGGGCAATAGTGGATCATGATTTAACATTCTCAATTGTTTCCCACTATTACTGGAATCACACAATATAAATAAATAATACAGCCCTCTTCACAAAACTCCTTTCCTTTCCTTCTTTCACTTTGTGTCTTTTCCTCTAATTTATTTTTAACCTGACTAATAAAATAAAACTAAATATCAGTTACGGAGGAGGCAGTGTGGGATTGAAGGTATTCACTATTTCTTCTGATTGTGTAAAATCTACCGTTGTCCACTCTGCCTCATTCAATGACATGAAGGCAGGAAGGCAGCTGCAACATCAAAGACCAATGGTTCTCAAAACATAATCTCTGGCAGAGCAACACACACATCACCTGGGAACTTGATAAAAATGCAAATTATTGGACCCACCCTAGATCTACTGGATCAGAAATTACGGGTGTGGGGCCCAGCCATCTGTGTTTTAAGGCATTCTCTAGGTAATATGGATGCACCCTAAGTTTGATGAGCACCTGTCAGAGACAACACAAGAAGTACCAGATTGTCCTCTGTAAAATGAGGATAACAATAATGATAACTACATAGGACTATTGTTATGCTTAAAGCAAATGGCGAAGGAATTGGAAAGTATAATTGGCGCTCAATACCTGATAATGGTGCAAATAAAGGACTGGTGTTGGAGGGGTTAGGATAGGAGGCCGAATCTGGATAGAAGGCATTATTCAGAGAGACTCTAAAGGGTTGGTAAGATTTGGAAACATGAAGATGTAAAGTAGGGCACCTCAGATTTCTGAAATGACTTGTGCAAAGATATGCACGTTCAAGAATACAGCATATACACAGAGAATAAATTAGTTGGCTAAAACGTAACGGGCATACCTGGAAGAGTGGGAAATGAATTTGAAAAGTCAGATTAGCAACAGATTATGCAAGACACCAGGCTGAGGGTTTTGAACTTCAGTGTTTTGGTAACAGAGATCCAATAAAATATTTTTGGACAGGGGAGTGATATATACAAGAAAATTTCTGGTGCCAAGCTTAAGATTTTATTTTAAAATACATTTAAACAAAGAGATCTGAAAGGAGGTTAATTTTCTAGTCAACACACTTTTAGCAAATATCTACTCTTCAAAGTCACAGTACTTGCCTTTAGTGAGTGAAAAATCTAGTGGTGAAGATGGACTATCAGATGTTAAGTGAAAAGGAACTATACAGGTAGCCCATAAGAGGGACATTTGACTGCTACTGAGACAGGTTAGTTAGTATGACATCAGGCAGTTAGAAATTCCTTGGTAGACTGAGCAAAAACAGAACAAACACAGAACACAGGGCAACTGTACGGGGATAAAAATGTCATCAATTACACTCTGAGACAATTGGGTTTGTTTCAAAGGTCTCCATCCAAGCTGAGCAGCAGATCGAGTCTGGGAACCACTGTATCCATAGGCACCCACATCCCAAAATCCCCCTCCCAGGTAGAAATAAAGTATATAAACACCAGCTTTTGCCTTAGCTAGTGGGCATCCCAGCTTTGGCTATCCCCTCCCACTCGGGAGCTGTAACTCTTTGCTTGCTATAATAAATGATCTTCCCGTGCAACTTTTTGCTTTTCTCTGGTCTGTGTATCCATTCTTCGGCTCCAAGAGACTACGAACGCCGGCATTCACTAAGCAACATCCTACATCACTAGAACATGTCAGGCAAGAGGAAATTATTTTAGAGTCTGCTTCCTCTTCCTCTATGAAGCCCCTAATGGGACAATTTGTAAAATGTTGGGGGGTGGGGTTTGTCTTGTTTGATGCTGAAAGAATCTATTGTCACTTACAATCATACCTTCTTTTACCTTCTTGGTGACACGAATAAGCAAGCTGGCCCTTCATCGTTTCCAGAAAAAACAAAACCAAAAAAGATAAACCATATAGGTATATCAAAAGAAAAAGCAAGTAACAAATGAATAACAGGGGACTCATAGACATTACTGTTCTCCTTCCTAATTGCAGATAGAAAGCCTATCTCCAGAAAGAGTCAGAGATTTTTGTATAGGCTGCTTGTGCATAATAATTAGTCTTTTCATTTGATCAGCTTCCCATGAGAAGGAAAAATGGAGGTCAGGAGGCTCTCAAGCCCCATGCAAGGGATTTTCTTAAGGGTCTACCTTAATAGAAATTTTACTCCAAAGGAGACTGTTTCAGGTGAGATAGATAGTAAACAGCTAGTTTCACCAGCAGATTCCATGGGAAATGCAAGGATAAAAAGACATTTCCAAGATTTAACCTCTAGATACCATAATTTTCATGACTGAAAATATGAAACATTAGATGTTTACAGAATCCACTCAAAGATCATTACAATTAAAATTTTTAGATCTTAAAATATTACACCTAATTTAATTCTTGGCTGAGAGGGTGGGAAGGTATTTCTTCAGAAGCCAAAAATAACAAGATATCACGAATTCACAGAGGTGAGGGAAATCTGGACCCAGTGTTTGGTCTGAGGGATGTGTCCATTGCAGGTAGACCAGTACATAGGTTTTAATATGAGATGAGCTAAGGTGCAAGATCCATTTTGAGATCCCAAATAAATGTAGACCCTGTCAAGCCAGACAACTTTAAAGGGTGAATTACGCAGGGTGGGGAACCCACAGAGGAAGACATGAGGGATATATGCTAGTCAATAAAGAGTTAATCTTGCGCTTGGCTTCTGGGTGATAGCCCAGAAAGGTGGTAGCCTCTAAGCCCTTGAAATGTCCTGTTTGATAAAAATGTGTTTGTTTACCTGATATTCATGGACCATACCAGGTAGTCCATCTTAACTCTTTAATTTATGGTGATAGCCTTGGGTCATGTAGGAGCAACTTGACTCCTGGCGAGGCTAGAGACTAAGTTCAGCCACACAGATAATCGGCCATGTCTATATGATTGACCCTCAATAAAACTCTCGACCTCAAGGCTCTTGTGTACTTCTCTGGTGGACAATACTCCATGTATATTGCCATACATCATTGCTGGGAGCCCTAAGTGTTGTCTGCATGATTTTGCTGAGAGAACACAGCTAGAATCTCACGCTTAAAACTCTCCTGTACACTGCCCTATGTTCCGCTTCCTTTTGCTGATTTTAATCTGTATCCTTTTGTTATAATAAACTGTAACCACAAATTTAATAGCTTTTCTGAGTTTGGTGAGTCCTTCTAGCAAATCATTAAAACTGGGAGTGATATGGGGGAACTCCCAAATTCCACATGCCTATGTCATTTTTGCTCTGGTAGAACCAAGAAAAAGAAATTCATTCTCTGAGAATTACCCACACCTGCATAACTGTGGATTTCAGGCCAGAGTTTAGAATAACCCCTAGTCTGAAAAATCCACAAATCCCAGATTTAGTTTATATTTGGCCTGAGTTGCTGATGGCCCTGAGGTGTCTATCATAACTGAATAACAAACCTCTTTGGAGGCACACACTTAAGATCTTGTCTCAAAGGATTTCCACAGATAAGCATTCAAGGTGTATGAACTCACGATAAAATACATCACTGAACTTAACAGGAAGCAAGCTACCATGAGTTCAATGCAGAAAATACAACTAATTTAGACTCAATCCTAAAAGAGTGCAGATATTAGAATAACCAAATGTTTAATATAAACCAAATACCAATGTGATAAAAGTGTTAGTTATATTTATGGATGCCCTTTTTACAATGTTTTAACAAGGCAAATGAGTTATTGGGTATATCTTTTAAAAGAACATGTTAAGTCTATTGGTCAGATGCAGAATTTTTGGCCACTGTCATATATTAATTCATTTATTCAGTAAATAATTATTAAGCAGGGAATATGCTTGGCTCTAGATATGAGTGATGACAGATACATTTATTGCTTTCAAGGGGCTCTCCCTCTGGGAGAGAAAACAGGCATATTTGCAGTAAACATTACCGAGTGCAAAGATTATTGAGTAAATACAAGAAATGGTGGTAGAACAAAGGAAGAAGAGATGGACAAAAAATGGGAAATCATAGAAGGCTTCACACTATCATAGAAGAAATAATAATGGCCCAAGGTTTGGAGAAATAGAAAAGTTGGTTAGACAGGCAAAGTGTGAAGAGGGTAGGAACAAGCTAAAATGTTTTATGGCTGCAGAGGAGCCCTGAGGGCAGTCGGGTTGGCAGTAGAAGGAGCTGGAGAAGTGGCCCTGGGTTCAGTCATGAAAGGGTGGACACACCTTGCAAAGAGTGTATACCTTACCCTGCAAGGCATGGAGCTTTTAAAGTATTTTCATTAGTGGAGTACACTGATTCATGAGCTTGACATAATGTGACAGTTCTATTCTTCAGTTGTTTGCATATTTGCTGCTACTCTCTCTTCCCAGAAAGTAGGAGTCTGGGGGTTTTCTGTAGCTAGCAGGGCTGGCAGTTTCTGCAGATCTTATTTTGGGGTATGTGGTTATCTAGAAATCAAATCTTGATACCATACTTCTTTGACTCTCTGAAGGGCCTACTTCGGAAAAACAAGTTAAAGATTAAAAGTGTTTGATCCACATGCTTATGTATATTTTTGTCATATTGTCAGTTAATAAAACTTTAGTCTGTGTCCTATACTGTCGTCCAAGGTTGCTATTCCCCGCCAAAGATCATCATAAAGTTCCTCATCAGTTTTGACACTAAGTAGTCAGTTCTGGGGGCATAAAGAGGGTTGAGGGGGAATGTGAAACCATATGACAGGAGAATTTTCCCTGCCTGAAATATTTTTCCTTTTAAGCCCCTGTTTATAGGGGGAGGAGACTGGAAATGCTTTAGTGCTTAAACTCATGTCTTCCAACCTTTTTCAGTGAGGGCAAGCAAAGCTGAAGGAGCTAGCAAGTGAAAAGGTTGCAGTCATTAGGTATTTGAAGGTGTTCATTGAAGTACGACTTGCCTACAACATGGAAAGCGTCTGACTGAGTTAAAAAAAGTTAAGACGTAGTGGTACACACAAAAGGCGTTAGTTCTAGGCAAGCAGCTTCTTCACTCTACTGCTGTATCTGACTGGGTGAAAATAACTCTATTCGAGGCATTGGAAATATTTTGCTCTTGACATTTTGAAACAATTTACTAGCAGTTTCTTTTAATCCCCTACCGCACTCCTTTTTTAAAAAAGCACTTTCGTATTGTCAGTCTTTACTTACTGGGCTTGGGACAAGCATGGAAGACCAACACGGTATGCTTATTAGTTCTATTTTATCTCTAGTTTTGTCAGGCTTTCTCACTCTGCCAATAGCTTTTGAATCATCAGACATTGGTCTGTATTACTCAGAATCAAATCCACAAACTTTTACTGACATTTAATCCATTGTCTCAAATTAAATTGTTCATTTTTTTAATCCAATAAAAAATAAAAATACTTTACATAGCATAAACACAAGAAATAAAGAAGTATCTTTTCCTTGAGATAAGACATACGGGTTCAAAGAGTTCATCCAAATAAAAACTGTTTCTCTTTAGTCTTTTAGCTTCAAGTTTGTGCAGAATATATAGAGTAAAGTATACAGTAGCAGGAAAATCATAACGCCACTTGATGAAAAGGAATATGTTTTCACGATGGGAGGTAATATTTTGAATTGCAGATAATGGAGATTTTTCCCTTTTATGGAGATTATTGAAAAACTACAACATGGTGGTATATACTAATCTAATTTACTTTTCCTCTTAAAGTAGAATAGAAATTTTCTGTGTCACCCTCCCACCTTTTATCATAGCTATTTGTTAGTTAGTTTAGATGCAGTGTTGAAAATTAGCTATTGCAGTAGATAGCACCAAGATATTTTTCATTCTTGTCCCATCTTACTCTGGGGTATGTGACCACAGGCAAGTCACATATCCCGTCTGAGTATCAGTTTTCTATTTCAGTGATCACTTATGATCTTCTTAGGATGCACTGAGAGACTGGATATACAATCAGACAATGGCCAGACTATGTGAAAATGGGATTCTGATCCACAATCTATAGCATTCAGCCCAGGAAGCCAACCTCCTACCTATAGCTAGAAGTCCAAGAAGTCTAACTACTGTCTTTATCAAGTTGTCCAGGAAGTCAAACAATCACTCCTGTAACCACTGGCTCAAAACAGCCAGGACTTGATTAATAACTGAAGTATTTTCTGATTTCCCCCCATTTCCAACTAAGGACCAACCAGAGAAAGCCATGTATGCACCCCTAACCAGTCACACAGTATGTCCCGTTTCTAGTTAGCTGCTTATGGCTTTTGCATGTCAACTGCCTCCAATCAGAGCATACCTAAGGCTTTCCATTTCTTTCCACTATCAAGCTTTTCCACTCCTCTGCCTGCCTTTGAGTCGCTGCCAAATGCAAGTGACGGTGGCTAACTCCCTTGCTATAGCAAGTTCTGAATAAAAAGCCTTTGCTTGTTCTCATTTGGGTGAATCTGCATTTATTTCCACACCACTGGTTAGTGTCCAAGCCCTCCACAATAAACTAGTGTAATAACCTCATAAATTCTCTCCCTTCCCCCAGTATTGCTCTTCCAAATCAGTGACCAAGTGATTGAAATAAATGACAGTTGAATTATATCAATGCTTGTTTTAACACTTTTCTTTGGCTTTTCATTGAGCTCAGAATAAATTTTAAAATGTTCAGCAAAACTGATTTGGTCTCTTCTTACATGTCCATCTTCTTTTGATACTCAACCCTTTGTTTGCATGATGTTAAAATTCTTGGTGTTCTCAAAATGTGCCATATTCTTTCTCACTTCAAGTCTTTTGTACAAGTAAATTTCTCTACCTGAAACGTTAGTGATTTTCTTCATGTGATAAATTCTTATACCTTCTTAAGATTTAACGTAGCAATCATCTTTGTGAAGCCATCCCTAGTCTTGACAGTCTGTGCTGCTTTCAACCAAACACATATTTTGATTTTATATGATTTACTTACATATCATCTATTCAATTCAATGTTAGTTTTTGCATTTTCAGCACCTGCACAATATCTGGAATATTGTAGGTCTTCAGTAAATATTAAAATTGTGAATGAATAAGTGAATGAATGCTTGGAAGAATGAATTTTTACATAAATGAACTCTCATTTGTGCCTATGTCAAACTCACAGGACCTATTTACTTTTCTTTGGTGGCCTTTGTAATAGGTATTATAGTAGTTACCCATCAACTCCTACAATGGGCCAGGTAGGGTGGTAGCTGTTTTATATTCGTCATCTCTTTACTTTCACAATGATTATGCAGGGTTAAGTATCATTTCCTCCCACTTACAGATGATAAATCTAAAGTTCAAAAAGGTTAAACAACTTGTCTAAGGACATATAGCAAATAAGGGGCAGAACTGGTGCTTGAAAGCAGATCTGTCTGAAAATCAACATTGAGATCTTACAAGGAAACAGAAATTTAGTTTCTCATATTAAAGTCATAGGAATGGTAGATGTAACCTACTATAAGCCAAATACATGTTACAAGTCAATAATCGTGACAGAATTAACCTAGAATAAAGCCGAGTTATATAGTCGATTATTAGTATTCATAGATTCCATATTTTGTACATTTGCCTAGTCTCTAAAATTTATTTGTAAGCCTAAAATCAATACTCACAGCACTTCCTTGACCATTTGTGGATATGTGCAGAGTGGCAAAAAATTTGAGTTGCTCAATGCACACATTCCCAGCTGAGGTTGAACAAGGCACTGCTCTGCCTTCTTGTTTGAGCTCTCACATTGTAAAGACGTCTTCCCCCCCCCCCCCCAAATAGTCTATATTTTCAAGAGCAGTTCTAAATTTACAGAAAATTTGAGGGGAAGGTACAGAGATTTCCCATCCATTCTTTGCCCTCTCACACATACATAGATTCCTCCATTACCAACATCTCCCACTACAGTGGCACATTAGCTACAATAGATGAACCTGCACGGACACATCATTACCACTAAGAGTCCATAGTTTACATTGGGTATCACTCTTAGTGACGCGTATTCTATGGGTTTGGACAAATTTATAATGGCCTGTGTCCACCATTATAGTATCATATAGATTACTTTCACTGTCCTAAAATTCCTCTGAGCTCTGCCTATTCATCCTTCTCTCTCCGCTAACCCCTGGCAAACTCTCCAGAGTTTTGCCTTTTTTAGAATGTCATGTAGTTAGACTTATATAGTTCGTAGCCTTTTCAGGTTGGCTTCTTTCAGTTAGTAATATGCATTTAAGTGTCTCCATGTCTTTTAATCACTTGATAGCTCATTTCTTTCTAGTGTTGAATAACATCTCACCCGTTTAGATACACCACAGCTTATTTCTCTATTCAACTACTGATGGACATCTTCGTTCCCTCCACGTTTGGGCAATTATTAAGAAAGCTTCTGTAAATATCTGTGTTGGACATAAGTTTTCAACTCCTTTGGGAAAATACTAAGAAGCATGAATCTGGATCACATGGTAAATTATGTTTAGTTTTGTTAGAAACTGCCAAGTTGTCTTCCAAAGTGGCGGTGCCATTTTGCATACCAGCAACAATGAATGAGAGTTCTTGTTGCTCCACATACTCACTAGCATTTGTTGTTGGTATTCTGAATTTTGTCCATTTTAACAGGTGTGTAGACATGATCTTTTTGCAGTCTATTTGGTGCCAATTTTTTCTCATATATGTACTTCTTGTTGATGATTTCACTGTTTAAAATGTCCCCCAAGCATTGTGCTGAGGTGCTGCCTAGAGTTCCTAAGCACCAGAAAACTGTAATATGCCTTATGGAGAAAATACGTGTGTTATATAAGTTTTGTTCATACATGAGTTATAGTACTGTTGGCCATGAGGTCAACATTAATGTATCAATAATGTGTATTAAATATGTCTTTAAATGGAATCACACACAAAAATAAGGTTATACATTGATTAGTTGACACAAATGTTATGACTAGAGGTTCACAAGAATCTAACCTTATACTTCTTCTAGGAGCAATGTTTTAGTATTTATGAACTTAATGTTCCCAGCAACATTGTATAATATAAGTACCATGAATAACGAACACTGACTGTATTCTCTATAGCCTATAGTATAATTTGCAGTATTTGGACTTTATTTGCTCTGTGAAGAAAGGAAAGTAAAAAGTAAGAAATAAGAATGTGTGATCTTCTTTCTGCTTAGAGGCCTTGCCTAAGGGAACGTTTCCAAGTTTGTGCACCATAGTCATCAATACTTTTCAAAGACTATTTCTTCCTCTCTCCTTCCCTGGAATAGGGTAGGATTTTATTTCCTGGGTCCAGATAATTTGAGTTCTGGAATGAATCACTTCCAGAAAGATTCTTCAATTGCTGATGGAGACCCTCCAGAACCCTCTTTCCCTCTGCCAAGGTGACTTACAACGTTTAAGATGGTGGTAGTTCTGATAGCCTATGTCTTTGAGGAAAGATAACATGTTGCACAGCCATCAGCTAACCTACAACGGGCCTGTAGCATGAATGAGAAATAAAATGTTATTCTTTTAAGCCACTGATGTTTAGGTGTTTATTTTTTCATGTATTATAACTTAGCCTCTTCTAACTGATTCAAGAATTATTTCAACAGTTCAAGGGAAATGGTTGTGCAGTAAGGAGTGCCCAAAGAAAAAATAAAAGTAAGGGATATAAGATTTCTTGTTAAAAATTCAGATGTCTGACCACAATCTCAGATATTGTGATTCAGGAGGTCTGAAATGGACCACAGAAATCTTTAGCATTCTTAGGGTCCTAGTATCAGAGATCCATGGACCACACGTAAGAAACACAGCTTTAATGATTTTGGTAATTAGAAACCATTAAAGACATTTTATAAAGCGTTGCTTTTTACCACAGATCTGAATGCTAGTGGCTGATGGAACACACCTTTAATGCTCATACTGATATATTTTCCAACTCTTTCATTGAAAGACAAAGACATTTTTTAACACACTTGTGTGATTTCTACCATCTAATCCTGGTAGTCTGTGCTATTAATATGTGGCCCTGAGATGGTTTCAGTGATAACAGAAGTAAGATGCAGTAAATATAATAGAGTCCCTACAAACACTTTGCAGACTGCTAAAGGAGAGGTAAAGAAGAACACCTTAACCAATTGAAGTGACAGCAGGGTGAGCTTCAGATAATCAGGGTGTAATTGCATAAACTGGAATTGAGCCAGGAAGAAAGGCCAATAATGAGGAAGAGGAAGGGTTTGCATGAAATACATAACTGATTCCTTTTGTAATTTCCCTAGAAACATGTCTCCACAATAGAGTGTCTATTACCCAGCATTCACTGGAAGAACTTAATCAAGTGCCAAAATTCTTCAAACAGAGAACTCTGGTTATGGAGCCATATTCTAAATCACACTTCAGAAGAAAAGTGGTTTCAACAATATTTTCCAATTTTTTTCCTGTTATATTTTTTTCTTATTGTTCTTGAACAGCCTAATTCTTCAGAACTACTTAGAGAAAATAATGATACCACATGCATTCTTTAATGCCCTCTACACAATAGTGCTCTGTGTGTGTGAGACATACCTTTCTCTTCCTTTATTAGGGGGAGTTTCTGCCTTGACACTTGGTTATATACTCTCTGGTCCAATAAACAAGAGTTCCCAGAATCTGGAATCTGGAAAGACTAGGGATAGAGTTATGAGCAAAAATGTTATACCTGAAAACATAATCTTATAATTAGAGTGAACAAGGATTTTTCTGATGGCACAACAAGTTAAGATGGTTCCGAAATTCTTTATCACCTTCTCTTGCCCACTAAAGACTAGACAAAAAGTGTACCTCCAATGTGCCCCCACTATGTTGTGCACTTTAAGTGAAGCATTTTCACACTGCAAAGCCATCGCCTATTGGTTTATTTCCGTATCTCCACTGTAAGATCATGGGCTCACTGGCAGGAATAGTTTCATACTCACTATTGTGTTTGATTCCAGTTAAAACTATTTTGTTTACAAATAGTAATCAAATGGAATGAGAACTCATTTGGGATAATAAAAACAATTGTTCAAAAAACTCTAATCAATGGAGAAAATAAAATGGTGGCCCACAAGGATGTATTTTAAGGTTTTATTCAAGGACAAAGAGGAAAGTACAGATGGGCCTCAGGTGGATTAGAACCAAAAGGCAAGAATTGGGATCACTCTTTTTATAGATCTCTGACCCCATCACGTTTCTTATTTTTCTGCTCTCAGAGGAACAGCTCCATTCATCCCTCCCTCTTTTATCACATTCAATTGATTATTTATATTGCATAAAGCCAGCTTGATTTAATTGAACAAAACCTACTAGGTCCAATATTAAACACTGATAAATAGCTTCAAAAGTCTGATTTGTGTAAGTCCTCTCTGCCAAGCCCTATCATCAGCTTGTGCTTCAGGTTAATTAAAATGGGGGGGTCAGGGGAAGCCATCATATGGTACATTGCTTACTGCCCAATCAGCAGGAATTGTAGACTCTCTGATTAAGAGGCATAGACAAAGTAGTTCTCTCAAAGGTGTCTAGTACTTACCCATGATGGTTGACACCTAGGGGGTTTCAAAATTATGTGTTAAATGAATGAACAAATGAATGTGGCGGACATTCCAGGTTACGTGCCAATTTCCCTCTACAATAATCCCACTGGAGCTGGGCATTTGGGTAGCAGTAGGCTCAGGGAATATGAAGCCATTCTAGTGGGGTGCTGGAGATCGTTCACATTGCTTTGTGGGAGCCAGTTACGCACATCTTTTCATAACTTTGCCTTAGCAAAGTCACGTTGGTAGCCTGAAATCCGCCAGATGAAAATGCTTGCACCATGGAAATCAGCCAATGCATAATCAGTGCTTGCTTTTTTCTCTCTCTCTCCAGAGAGCAGATTATTAAATATTTACCAGCATACCACTGGCCCAGGCAGAATCATGGGTGGTCTAAGCTAGTAATGGAACTTCCAAGCCTCATTTTTCAGGAATTGGTTAAGGGGAAGCTCTATGACCTACTGCTACCAATGGAACCTGGGGTTTCTTGGATTTTCTTCCAAAATAATGAGAGATTCTCAGATTTCCTGCCTTTGAATATTATCTTTTAAAAATGTGAGACTCATAGCCAATTTGCAGCCAACAGAGGCAGGCATAGAAATAAAAACCAATAGGCATATAAGGAATGAAAAGAAATATGAAAAGAACCTGTTTTTTTCTGATGACCTGATTAAGTAATTGCACCAAACATAGAACTACCCTGCCTTAGGGATTCTTGTTATGAGTTAACAATGACGTTTATTTCTTAGGACAATTTTAGTTGAAGATTCTACAACTTATAGCCAAAAACATACAATGTATGGATGGATGGATTAATGAATGAGCCAACGAATGAAAGAATGAATGAAATCATTTATCTACTTGTGCACTGGGCAAAAAATACTTGGGACAATTACATGTATGCACAAGTGTGTGATGCATATCCTGCTGGGTTTCTATTTCATCCTTTAGCATTGTAATATATTACAAACATTTCTTGTTTACTAACATGGTTGAACAGAGAACTTCTCACAGAAGAAAAAGTATGCAATTTACTCATTTACATGGCTATATACATTTAGAAACCTTAATGAAGGACAAATTGTTATTTTCTTCCACTCAATGCTCACTGAAAAATAAATATTCTAATTTTAAATATAAAGATGTAAAATTTATGAGATCTTTAACTTTCTACACTCGCAGTTTAAAGTCTAGGCAGTAATTTGTGTGTGCATACATGTTTGTTGGGAATGATGGTTATTTTTTACTTTACTTTGCATTTATTACATTACAAGCAATTCTTCCAGTGAAAAAAGATTGAAATATAGCAAAAATTAAGCCATTACATATATTACGAATGATTCATAGCACAATTTTTACTTTGACGTTTTTGTTTTTTTCTCTGTTGAAGTCTAGGAAATGGGTTCAGGCAAACACAAGGCTTTGCTGGCTGATGAAAGAGGTCACTAGCCCGTTCTACCTGGTCAGCTGCAATGAATCATTGTTTTCATTTCGTATTCTTGTCAATGAAGCCAAGTTCTCTCTAAAAACTCTAATGAGTTTTGACTCCAGAGAAGCAGAAAGGGAGTCCAAAGCATACTTGACCATGGATGCTACCTAAGGGTTATCTAATAAAAGAAAATATGTCAAAGCCTGGCCACTTTATCCTTCTAGGGAAAAAAAAGTCAGGTAGCTAAGGTGAAAGGCTTTTTTTTGCAACCATTTTTTCGGTCCCCAATTACCTTTTCCAGGACTAGCTATATGCATGACAATAGCACAATGTTGTTCTGGATGTTATTTCTTTCAGTTTCTATTAAAACTGTAATGGCGCCTGCTTCCATTATACATTTCCCTGTATATTTCAATCAAAATGTCACTTAGCCTCTATTCCTAGAGTGCACTTAATATTTTCATTAAAACCAATAAAACCAAGAAATGACAAGGGTGCAGGTGGGTGCAGGCAATTAAACTCCTCCTGTATGTATTGTTAAATAGCAGTTGGGGAAAGAAAGAAGCCCCATTGACCACCTGTCCCTTTTCCTTTGAAGGGCAGCTAACAGAAATCCACTTAGCTGGCTATTGTCTGCTTATTTTCCTGACAGATAATGTGAGGAGCAGGCAGTTGTGGGGCCAGTGATTCAGAATTAATTTTTCCTTCACAAGAGTGCTGTGGACACTGAGTGCAGTAATGGTGCCTGTTCAGGATTCAGGGAGGCAAACAAGACAATTTGAGATGATGGACAGGAAATAAAAGCCAGTCAGAACTGTGGTTTATGCTGGCACCTTTTATTACTGTTTTTTAAAATGTGTCTCAAGTGAAGGTCTAAAGAGTTAATCATTAAAATATTTGCCTGATGGTGGTGGTGGTGGTGGTGGTGTGTGTGTGTTAAAAGGAGATAAATGAAGCAAACTACAATACTGCTCTCCATCTTTTCCCACCATATTAACAATGTAGCGGCAGCAAAAGACAGCTGTTAAGCCACACATTGAGAGTGTTTATAGAGCTTCCTCCTGTGAGTTTCTACCTCAATTGAGAAAATCACCACATTTCCTTTAATAAATTGGGACATTTTGTTAACACATCATTATTGTTTATTTTGTTCTGATAGGAAACACCTACCTCTTACATGCACAACAAAAATTTGTTCCCACCAGGCCAAAGTAAAATTCTCTCTTGCTCTTATTCTACTGCTCTCCTGTTCCCTTTCTCGCTCTTCCCCTTTCTCTCCTCCTCTCTCTTCCTCTGTGTCCCTCTTTTAAATAAGTCCCTGTTCCTAAATGCACTAGCATTTCACAGACCAGCTGAATGAAGACTCTCTGGGGAAGACTTAAAGAGGAGCGTTAGATACAACTATATTCTGGCTAGCCTTTGAGACCCCCTTGGCAGACAAATGGCAGATAGAGCTGGTGAATTATCTGTCATTGACACAAACTATTCAGAATAAATCAGGATTGGAGACTTATTTTCACAAAATTGCTTTATTACACAGGTAAAATGTACCGATCTGTTATGGAAAGGGAGAAAAAATAAGCAAAAGAGGAAAGGCCATCCTAAAACAGCAAATAGAAAACCACTCATAAATCGTCTCATTTCAAATATTATATATTTAGAGTACAATATATTCTTGGAGAAGTTCATCTTTGGCAGTTTATGTTGTTTGGGAGGAAATGTGCAGAACCCAAGCACCTTAAAACCCATCAGTTAGTTATTAAAATATACACTGTTTAAGTATGGCCCTCCCAAATCAGGACACGTATTTTAACAAGACTTTTTTTTTTTTTTCTTAAAAAAAAATTAAACGGGCAGTATTTTTGACTATGAAAACATTAAATTCAAACAAGATCACTTGAAGTTATGTCTACCCAAAATATCTGAATTATAGACTTCCTACCCATAGGAGTCACCTCTACTCAACTCATGAACTTCTTAACACTCTTTCTTCATACTCATTCATTTCAGGAGCATCTCATCCATTCATTCAGTCAGTCAGTCAGTCAGTCAGTCAGTCATGCAGCCTTTAAACAGCTATGACCATATGCATGAGACTGTGTTGCCGCTCTGCTACTTTTATACTTACCACATCCCCAAATATATTTTTTTAAGTTAAATTCTGTTTCCTGTATAGAGCAAAGGAAAGTCAATGAATTCTAAACTTTTGCATATCATAAATTTATCTCCTTTGCTGTGATTCCATGGGGCTGGACAATAGGTGTTGAACAAATGCAGCTCTTCTTAACTAAACTCCTCTAGAATCCCTATTCTACAATTGAAACTTTATTATCGAGTCCCCTAGTTATGCATTCCTCTTTCCTCATATCCAAGTGGACTTACTCAGACTGGTGTTTGCAATACATCCATACCCTCATGTCACTGCTTAGGTGTTATTATTTTATTTGGCTATTTAAACGTTCTTGAAAATGCCACCATGTAAGTATTATTGCTCATATTTATAAAAGCTCCTAATAGGCAGAAGTTTTGCACATCAACTAATATAGTACTAATAACAACCAGGTACTTAACTAATGTTCACATTTATTTCTATTAATTAATGATAAAATGATGAATGCATGACAATGGATAGTCTAGGAAATGTTAGAGGACTGTTTAAAAATTAGATGAAAGAAACCTTAACAATGGAAAGAATGAGAAAATACATCCATTAGAGTTACCCTAAAGCCTGATATGTCTTCAGGACATCGTTATCAAAAACAATTGTGTAAACAGCTAATCTGATGTGTCATGGCAATACTGCAGAGTCAGTGGAGTATAACATATGACACAGATAGAGATTATATACCATACCCAGTGGGAAAACACTGCTCACCACTCATTTATAGACCAAAACTCTCACTCAACCCTACAAGCCTGCTGACATATGAATGATATCCTAAAAATTGGAATGAATCAAAACATCTCTAACTTAGTTGTGGTTATTTGTCAAGTTTTTTGCAGTCATTTCAAGAATCTTAAAATTATACATAAATAATATGTATTATACTTAAATTAGAAGCGGAATATAGTATGTGGAATATCTTAAAAGATATTATCTATTACTCCTTATATTTCTAAGTCAGTTAAAAATTACAGGTAGAAAAAAATTTTTAGTAAATGCAAGAAAAGGAAAATAAAACTTTTATGTAAAATTTATAGTAACATTAGGTAATTTTTATGTAACTGTTTTCTATTAGTCATGTTTATAAAATTATATTTCAAATGTAGAATATAAAATTATTAATAATTATAGGTCTTGGAAATTTCTACTTTCTGGAATTCTATCTAAAAACTATGTGTTAGAATACTATAGACTTTGAAATTCTTGGGGATTAATCATATTTTGAGGAGAACTGTTGAACTATAAGTGATATATTTTATGTCAGTACTTAGTAATAAAATACTTTTATATCTTTTCTTCCTAAAATGATGATTGTAAAAAAAAAAAAACCAAAAACTATAACTTCTTAAATACACCATTCAACACACTAATATACATTTGGGTAAAGAAGAAACAATAGGTTATAAATCTAGAAAAACAGTTCATCTTAATATGGGAATTAATCTCATTTTTAATTTCACTTTTGTTTATAACACTTGTGTGATATTGTGTTTTACAATAGGAAATACACTTGTTAGTTTTTGTCCAAAGTTTCCTGGCTCACAGCTGCCAAAATCCTTGTAATTTCCTAAATGATTAGAGCAACATGGGTTATCTTTTGATAAATATTTGGGTTTGGTCGGAAATTCCTGAAATAGCTTCAGTCACAAAGGTAAAAAGTGTATCTTTTGTTATTCATAACAAACCCCTTCCAACCATACCTGATTTAGTTTGTGAGGTGACTTTTGAAAAGCCCCTAAGGGTGGGGATTGGTTGCTAGGGGAAGCGACCTTGTGATTAGAGGGTTGGAAATTTCAGCCCCACACAACCACCAGGACCTCTGTGGAGAAGGAGCCAAATGTTGATTCAATCACCAATGGCCACTAATTTAATCAAATGTGCTTACTTAATAAAGCCTCCATAAAAATCCCTGAACTACATGATTCAGAGAGCTTCTGAGTTGGTGAACTGTGGAGACGTAGGGAGGGTGATACACCTGGAGAGGGCAGGCATGAAAGCTCCATGCCCTTTTCTACATACCTTGCCTTATACTAGTATATCTCTTCTATCTGACTGAGCCTGAATTTATTCTTTTATAATAAATCAGTAATCTACTCAGTAAACTTTTTTCCCTAAGTTCTGTGAGCCACTCTAACAAATTAATTGAATTAAAAAAGGGGGTTGTATGAACCTCTAATTCACAGCCAGTCAGTCAAAAGCACAGGTAACAACCCAGACTTATAATTGGCATCTGAAACAGGGAGTGGTGCAGGCTTGTGGGACTAAGCTGTTAACCTATTGGATCTGATGCTAACTCCAGGTAGACAGTACCAGAATTCAGTTAAACTGTAGGACACCCAGCTGGTGTTGTAGAATTGCTTAGTGTGTGGAATATCCATACAACTGGTGTCAGAGCGTAGTTGATAGTAGAGGAAAAACACAAGTGAGTTATTCCTTAGAACTTGCATGGAGGATGAGTTCTTATGGGCAAAAAAACATTACTCTATATTGAAATCTCTTCAATTTTTCTTAATGATCAAATGTAGTGTCTATGGATATCTAAATCTGTGTTGATCATAAGGATTAACTTTGTTTCCAGTAACAAAGTCATGTATCTATTTCAAGAGAGAGAGATATCCCTAACCAAAATCTTATGTGATAATTCTATCTGATGAAGCTAGAAAAGACTGAGAGAAGAGTAAACTCTTGACTCTTCATCAGAATTCATTACTCTCAGTGCAGTTAGTCATAAGATATTAGTTTGTTTGCTCTGTGTGTGTGTGTGTGTGTGTGTGTGTGTGTGTGTGTTTAATTTATCTGAGGGTCCCCAAGACTCTCAGACATTGAGTACAAGAGACAGGGAGAACAATCAATTGCTGCATGATTACAAGGAACCCACTCTTAATTCTTAGAAACCTTCAGGACAATGATCCCCACAATTTCTCATTTCCATGTTTCCTTCACAGAGTAAGTGAGTTATACATACAAGTCAAAGTTGATTCCAAAGTAATTGGTTTAGCTATACTGTTCAAAAATATGCAGGTGGGAAAAAGACAGAAAACATGCCAAAACATGTTTGAGAGCTCACAGACTCACTGTTTTCCCTTTTACCTTGAGTTTGAAATCTCCAGCATGGCATTTTGATTATTGTCTTCCCAAACACTCTGAACTACCTCCCCATTCCCCTTTCTCATAACCCCAAGAATTGCCTCTTTCCCTTTATCATTTCCGAATCAAGTATCTTTCTGACCAAAATGTTTTCGTCTTCTTAACTAGGGAATGTTTGTCTAAATCTACTGATTTAATAAATTCTACTTCTACCAACAAGACATAACATACAAAATATTCCCACATTAATCATCAAATACTGAAGTACCAGAAGGAAAAATTTTTCCTCCTACCCTTCTAGGTTCTTTGGCTGGTCTAATAATCAAATTAAGATAAAACAGATTACCAGGAGGAAAATACAACATTTAATTTCATACATTTAATTTCATTCATTCTTATGGAGACTCCATAAGAATCTGAGGACAAGTCAAGCAATTGAGGCTTATATGCCATTCTGAGATAAGGAATGGGATAGGGGTCTGGGACTTCAAAAAGTAGGAAGACAATTTACAGGAAGATGGGAGGAGCAAACTTTTGGGAAACAAATGTTTGCCATGCCATTCAGAGACAAAGGGACACAGAGCGGACTTTGAAAAGGCAGACTTGTTAAATCCTGCCCGGCTCCCTATCCTCAGTCCACCACACCTCCCTTATACTGTAGTTATCTCTGGAGATAGATCTCTTCTGGGAACCAGCCTTCTATTTAAATTCTTCTAGCAGTTAAGGGGAAGGTAAAAAGAAAAACTTCCTGAGTTAATCTGTTTCTTAAGAATAATCAGCCTAAAATAGTCCTCATGTCAAAGAGGCACATTTCAGCATGGCACATTTTGCTCCCCTATAAAAGCTTGTACTTCCTATGTATACCTGTGCTACAGAAGCTGATACACTTCCTATGTATTCCTATGCTAACAATTGTTTTAAATTTTAATGCAATAAATTGGAGCTAGCTTTATGGCAAGTCCTCCTATATAAAGAAAGCCTATATCTTCCCCTTTATCCTAAAGCAAAGTTTTCCATTCACTTGCCCTACTCATGTACAAAAACTCACTGTCAAATTTTGTAATATTTCAGTCTTATATATGAGTATTTAATCGGCTGTATTATTTATAGTTGCAAAGCTATCTAAATAAAAAATAAAACTTAATAATTACTATATTATACATAATAGCTATATATTATATACTTAATCTATAATACTTAATACATGACATATTGTTATTAATTATAATAATTATGATAATTAACAGATAATAATTACTATATTATATAATGTATTATAATTTTTATTATAAAAGCAGAGAAAAGGAATGGAGGCTATGAGGGAGTTAGTAAATGTGGGTTTCATTGCTCATTTTTTATAATTTAAAGAAAAATTGTAAATGTATAAATCAAAAAGTAGAGTTAAATGTGAGCCTATTATTTAAAGTATTGTGATAAGTACCAGATTAACTGAAATAAGATATAGTTAAAATGATGACAGTGTAGGACTAGAAATGAGCATGAGAATGAAGAAGTGGCATGGGGATATTATTTAGTTTACATTTTATACTCTTTTGTACTATTTGGAGTCTGTTAAAAAAGAGAAAAATGTACATATACTTATTTTATGATTTCCAAAAAATTAACATAAGAAAGGTATTATCATGGTAAAAAAACTGCATCCTATCTGATAATAAGTTTATACTTAACTTGTCAAGCATCATGCTGACTTCATTGTTGACTGAAGTTTGACATTAAATTTGGCTTTACCATTATTTGTAAAAGATCATCAACTCTGTGATATCCAATACACAGAAGGGAGACATACCTCTCCACCATTGGTCTTAAATATACTTTCCCACCTGGCTTTCTATGAGAATGGAGGAGAATACTCAAGACCATTTCAACAGCTGTAGGTTAGCACAGATCACAGATTCAGAAGTTCTGAATTCAAATTCTGGCTCCACGGTCCACCACCCAATAATTTCTCATAACTTCAGTTTCTTTTGTGTAAAGCAGGTATAATACCACTCAGAGTTGTTGAGGGGATTAATGGAGGTAATAAATAGAAGAGTATTTTTTATTGTAAGTAATAAAACAATCTTCAAATAATGGCTTGCCTGCCATTTACTTTCCATGTAACCTGTTTCTTGACAATCACTACAGCTACCTGGCGCTGCTTCTGACCTCTCCATTTCCAATACCAGCCTAACAAGCTGCTTTCTCAGCTCACCCACAGCATTGCTATTCTGTTTCTAGCATAATATAAGGGAAATGACTGATTTTTCTTTTCTTAGATTGTCCACTTCACCCATGTGCAGACAGAAAAATCTGTTCATCTTGTTATGTTTTTGGTCTACATGATTTACATTACATAGATAAAACATGATAAATTAATTCCTTCCACCTTATACAGAGTTGGACATTGGTTTAAATTATTGACCAGGGATGGCTTTTAAGGGTCATCTAAACAGTAAGTTGTGAATTGTAGCCTCTTTGTCTGAGCCCAAAGGCTGACTGTCTTCTTAAAAGTGGTTAAGTGGAAATTATTGATGAGAATGCGAGTGAGATTTGATGTCAATCTTTAATTATACCTTGAAAGGCAAGGACAATGGAAAATGAAGTCTAATTCAATTGAACAGTTGATCACGAAGCAATAATCACAACAAAAAAAATGTATTTCTATTTCACTCAAGTGCTGCACACATGGAAGAATGGTATCAGCAATTAAATTTATGCTACTTTTATTGGGACCAAGAGAGGGAGGCTATATTCACCCTATTTGAAAATGTGTTTGCATGGACATATAGGTAGGCCTGGGTTTCCTTAAAATTTGAAAGAGTGGGTCTGAAGAAACTCCGATATTATTTGGACCCTCCTGAGGGCATGAATCTGTAGTTCCTGGTCAGCAGTGTCTGTATTAGAAATAGACTATAAAATCAAAACTTAGAACTATATTACCTAAGACCACAATTACCAAACGCATTACAAGTATATTAAAATATGGTTACCACATCAACATCTATGCTCAAGTTTTGACTTTTTCAGTCTTTGTGTTTTATTCATTGAAAAACATAGGTGTGGACAGCTTGTATGCTTCCAGTCACTGTCATTCTCCTGCCAAATAGACCTACTTATATCAAATATAGAAGAAATGTCTTAAGACATTTACAAAACTCAAGAAACTCTTGCAAGATTGCCACAAATTTACTATACTGGATCATATGATATTGCCAATATTCAATCCTTTTTCTTTTTACTTACAAATGTGGTAGTGTCCTATGGTTCTATCTAATAGATATAAATTATGGATCAGATTTCTCTAATTCTTGTATAATGAGTTATTAGTTATGTCCACCATGAGCATTATTCAGGGAAGTATTTTCTGGCTGACGAATCTCAGTGGCATTTATCTTTGGCTATTAAAGATGACTATTATAAAGCTGTGTTAATTCAAGCGACTGATCTCTTCTGCTAAAGCAATTTCAAATGAAAAAGCATTGACACTAAACAAACCTTAACAGTAGTTATCTCTGTGGATGTAGGTTAATTTTTCTTCTTTAAACTTTGCCATATTTTCCAAATTTCTACAATGAACAAGTATTTTAAAATCAGAGACATGTTGATTTTAGAAATTAAAGGGAGTTGAATTTTAAATACCACATTAAAATCTAAAGAGAGCAAGCTGTATAATATTATAAATAAGCCTATTCCTTCAGACAAAATACCTATGAATAACTCTGAAAAAATGACTTGTTTATTACCAACACCACCCCAATTTCTCCTCCTGTTGACAAGTAGTCAGGGTAGTTGACACTTCCAGTTTCACTTGAGCTGATTTGTGACACTTATTAGTCAACCAATTTAGGAGCACAACGTTCTTTGGTGGTCTAATGTCACTTCTGGTCACATATTAACCTCATTTTCACTTAAATGCTCCATTAAAATGGGAAACTCTGTTCAGTTGGCAGGGGAATAGCACTTGCTTTAAATTGGATATTATTCTGAATTACAGTCAACTCTGTAATTCAGTGTGATGTGGCTGCTAAAAAGCCAAGGATCTTAGACTGCATTAATAAAAGTGTAATTTCTGGTTTATGGGAAGTAATCGTCTTTCTATATTCTCACCAAGCCACATCTGGAGTATTATATTCAATTATAGGTCAACATTTTAAGGACCAGGGCAAATTAGAATATGACCAAAAGAGGAAATTAAGATAGGGAAAGGTCTGAAAGTCACTGCCATTTTTGAGGAACAGACAATGGAAAGCAAAGTAGTTGGTATAGACCACCTAACAGCTGTCTTCAAATATTTGAACTGGTTGAATGTAAATGAGAGATAGAATTCTGCATTTTTTGGAAGCAACATGAATATGGGATTTTATGAATGTGAAAGGATATAAAACTTGAGTTTTTTTTTTTTTTAACTTCTTTTTGATTTAGATCACAAAAGACTGGGACAAACCACTAAGTGACAACTATTTCCACATTCCAAAGTGAGGTGCTGACCATCTGAGTTCAACTTGCAAAAGAAGTGGCCAACAGAGTTTGATGAGCATAGCCCTACCTCAAGGATATAAAAGGGTTAATATTATAGGGTCTGACTGTGGAATTTTTTTTCTTTTTTGAGAGAGAAAGAGTTGTTGGATAGCAGTGGTATACCCTACCTCACAGAAAGGAGAAGAAGCCCCAATCTTTCAGAGGAAGCAGAGTGAGATAGATGAAAGTGCTTGGAGAACTTGATTTATGTCTGAGGAGTATGGAGAACACAGAGACTGGTGGCCAGATTCACACCGTCAAGAGTCCAAAGGTGGATGTCAGTGGCTAGCTAGCCACTCTGACCTTGACAATAGAGTAAGGAGAGGAGTTGCACTGGCCTTTACCAGGTCTTCCATGTAGAAGGTTGCACGGTGTGTGTGTTGCATAAGGGTGCTTGGCGGAGGTGGCAAATAGAGGTTGAAATACACCCTCTTTCTGATTCACAAGAGTGGGGCCACATCTTCCCACATGGGGTGCATATTTTTTTTTTTTTTTTGCACAATGTCACTGATGACTTTCCAAGTCATGTGCTCTGCAAAGATGCATCTTTCCAGAAGGGTGACCTTTTTCTAGTTCACAGAAAGGTACCATAAAATCTATAGGCAGCCTAGCAGAAAGATAAGTTTTTCCCATGAACCAGAGATGGGCCTTACAGAAGAGAAAGTCAGCTTGGAATCATCTTAAAGGGAGTTTCCAACTTATTGGAAATAACTGCAATTATAAATAATCAATTCAGTATGTCTTTCTATTTGTCCATTTGAACAAAATAAAGGTCATAACTCCTGGAGAAGAAAATGGAAGAAATTTGGGGACCAACAAAGTAAAGTAGTTCTGTGCACTGGGAAATGGTGTAATAAAGAGTTGTATTGGATGTAAAGAGTTCAAGAGATAGTGGAGCTACCGCAGCTTAGTAGAACCATTTGGAAGAATGACTTCACCTTCTTGGGAAATTATGTCAGGCAAGTATAATAACTCTGACCTCAATAATAAGCATACACATTTATTAATATATTATATATATATATATATATGATATGTATTACACACACACACACCATCAGATAATTAAGTTCACAAACTATTCACCATGTAATTGTCTGACACATTTTCTTTAAGCATTCATCCATAGACAGACTGTTTTGTTTCGATATGTTGGCTACTGCGAGTAATGATACAATGGACATGGGAGTACAGAAATCTTTTCCAATTTCTGGTTTAATTTCCTTTGGATATGTACCCAGAAGTAGGATTGTTGGATTATATTGTAGTTCCATTTTTACTTTTTTTTAGGAACATCCATACTCTTTTCCATAGTGGCTGCCCCACCAGCAATGCACAAATGTTCCATTTTCTTCACATCCTTGCCAATGCTTATTTTTTGTCTTTTTGATAATAGCATTCTGACAGGTGTGAGGTGATCGCTCATTGTTGTTTTGATTTGCGTTTCCCTGATGATTAGTGATGTTGAGCATTTTTTTATATGCCTCTTGGCCATCTGTATGTATGCTTTGGAGAAATGTCTACTCAGGTTCTCTGGCCAGTTTTTAATTGGATTGTGTGTTTTTTGCTATTGAGTTGTATAATTTCCTTGTCTATTTCGGATAGTAACCCCTTATCAGATAGGGTTTGCAAATATTTTCTTCCATTCAATAGGTTGCCTTTTTATTTTGTTGATTGTTTCTTTTACTGTGCAGAAGCTTTTTAGTTGATGTAGTCCCACATATATATTTTTTATTCTATTGTTTGTGCTTTTTGGTGTCATATCTAAAAAAATCATCACCAAGATCAATGTCAAGGAGTTATTTTCCTGTGTTTTCTTTTAGGAGTATTACAGTTTCAAGTCTTATGTTTAGTCTTTAATCCATTGTGAGTTAATTTTTTGAATGGTGCAAGATGGGGGTCCAATTTCATTTTTCTGCATGTTGATCATCCAGTTTTCCAACAGCATTAGTTGAAGAGTTTATCCTTTCCCATTAAGTATTCTTGGCTCACTTGTCAAATATTAGTTGACTAAATATGTGAAAGTGTATTTCTGGCTCTCCATTTCTCGGTGTTTACTTCTATGCCGATACCATCCAGTAGCAACCTCCAGCTACCACCACCCTGATCAGCCAGCAGCCATCAGCACTGAGGCAAGACTGTCCACCAGCAAAAAGATTATGAATGGCTGAAGGCTCAGATAATGGTTAGCATCTTTTTAGCAATACATTATTTTTTAATTAAGGTATGTACATTGTTTTTTAGACATGATCTTGCACACTTAATAGACTACAATATAGTGGAAACATAACTTTTATATGCACTGGGAAACCAAAACGTTCCCGTGACTTGCTTTATTATGATATTCGCTTTATTACAGTGGTCTGGAACCAAACCTGCAATATCTCCAATGTATGCCTGTACATGTCACTCTAATCATTTCTAGAACCTCAGAAACTTCTGTGTATCCGTTTGCAATCACATCCTCCTCCCTCGCCTCAAAAATTACTGCTACTTTACTTTTATTATAATTATCCATTTGTCTACTCAATGAGCATCACCAAACATGAACCCTTGCTCCATGACTCTCCTCACCATCATCACAGCCAAAATACCTGTTCCTCATTCACTCTTCCCCTTCTTGACATCACTGTTCAAGGCGTCCCTGATGGCTACTCTTCATCCCCACACCTGATCCTTCACCTCCCCTGGTATCACCATCACAAGAACACAGCCCAATCAGTACACATCAATATACTTTCACAGCTAACCTCCTGGCTCAAGGCACCATCACCTCTTTCCTAGAAAACTGCAATAGCTTTCTGACTGGTCTTCCTGGTGCATTTGCTTTCCTATCACTCTTGTCAGTAGTGGGTTGGTACATGTTTAACAGGGGAAGGAAAACCTTGACTGGTAGCATTTGCCAATTTCCATGGTATGAATACCCCTGCCATAGCCAACTTCTAGAATGACCATGTGAAACAGAGTTTGCAAAATTCCTGGAAATTTAACAATAGACTTGAAGCCTAAGAAGCCAGTTCTCTACACCACTGTCTATTCTCCATATAGCACCCAGAGGGATCTTTGCAAAATGTAAACCAGATCACATCATTCCCTATTTCTAACCCTGCCATGTCTTTTCATTACACTTAGGATAAAATCTAAGTTTTTATCTCTGCCTTACAGAGCTCTCTAGTTTTTCTGCTCATCACCAACCTCTCCAATCTTATTCTAGCCAACTGCCTCCCTAGTCCTCGGTGCTCAACCCACCGTTGCCTTTCTGCACCCAGCTTGTGTCCATCTTACATGTTTTCATAGGTGTGTTCTCTGCTGGTGATGCATTTTACTCATGATAATTTGCATGCTTGGCCCCTGTTGTCATTCTGATCTCAGCTCCTCATAGGAGCCTTGACTGACCACCCTCTCTAAAACAGTCCCCTAATAAGTTTTGTATCACATCAATCCAATTTTATTCTATACATGAAATCAATGCTATCTGTTATCTTCATTGTTTATTTCTCTACCGTCTAAGTCCCTCACTACAATGTAATTGTCATGAATGCAGTGACCTTATTTCTTTTGTTCATCTCTGAAGACCCAGTGTCTGGCATGTAAAAGGTATTCAGTGAATATTTACAAAAATCTTTCTTTAATGAGTTGGATTTGGTAGCATGAAAGTCAAAACCAACTTTACTGTTTCTCTTTTTGCTCTTGTAACTCTGTTCTGAGTTTATTCTTCCCCATTTCTTGGATAAAATCTCAGGCTAGAAGCAGTTTTTAAAAGCCTTTTTAGTCATAAGATCTATCTTATTTCTGTAATTAACAATTTCCATCCAGCATAATTTCAGAACTCTGGACTCTTATCCAACTTAAAGCTTCTTCCTTTCCCTAGGTCTCAAATGCCCTAGACTAGAGCCTCTCTCCATTTCTTCTTCCACTTTGACACACTCATGTCTGAGGCAGAGGAAGAAGGAGAGAAAAAGAGCAGATCAAATGAACTTGATCAAAGCAATAATAATCTGTGTTGGGTATGGGAAGTATACGAAACTGAGTCCTTCTCTTTCGGGGCATTTAGATGGGTGTCTTAGGGTTCCCTTGCTGGGATTTTGACTGAAGCTATTTGGCAAGGACAAGACTTTTTATCTGGCGCTCACCATAGAAACCATACAGCAGGAGCCACCAATGATTTGTCAATTCGAGTCTATAGACTGTTATAAGTAGATATTTCCACCGCTGCAGTAGGTTGATTACTACTCTTAATTGGAATAGTGTTGTAAATTTTCTTTTTTTCCCTTGTGTTTTAAAGGGTTTCTCATTTAGAATTTCAGAGACACTGTACCACTGATTGCTAACATGGTGCTATTTTTCAAGACACAGTGTTAGCCATCTTTAAATACTGGTTTCTAACAGAGTACACTAAGCTTGCAGAAAACAAGAAAACACCTAGAGTACTAGGCCTGAACCAATTGGGGAAAGCATGCAACTACTAAATGAAGACTGGCATTAGGAATGTTTTTGGTCAATCCAAACCAGAATCTTGGAGTAGGAGTCAAAAGTTAGGATCTTGAAAGAATAAGAACAAACTTTAAGATCATAGGGGCTGTTACTTGTTAATGGACAACTGGAATGAATACTGGAAAGGAAAATGGATTTAATTTAGGGCAGGTTAGAAATAAGCAGATTCTGGGAAGTCCAGAATTATTACCACAAAAGTAATTGGAGCATCCTCATCTTAATTTCATTAGGCAGGGTATATCTTTTGAGTAGTATTTTTAGGTGCAAAATTAGAGAAAAATGCCTGGCCTCTGGTAGTGTTCCAGTATCTTAGCTCAAACTTTCAAAAAGCAAACCCTGAAATGAGAGTACCTTTGCAAGTGATTTATTAAGAAAGTTGTCCCAAGAGATATCAGAGAGGAAGTAGGGCAACAGGACAGGATGTGAAGCAATGAAATAATATAACTTGGGGTAACTGTCAGACCCAGCATAATTCCACAGGAAGATCTGAACATAAATGACATCATTGAGTTTGTCCTGCCTCAAGACAAGGAGATGGACTTTGAAACCTGCCATCAGTCATTTGGCGACAGGCTGCCCTTGAAGGGATGTAAAAAATCCATTTGTGTCTGGGGGAAGCATTCCAGTGACACAGGGTAGCTTTGGAAGAAGGTACGGTACCTATAAGTGAAGCAGGCGGAGACTGGAGAACTGGTGTAGGGAACAAGTAACAGGACTCTGTAGGTATGTGGGTGCACTATCAGCATTCACTATATTTCATAAATGTTGGTAATTGTTGAATAGACAATGGATGACCATTCAGAAAGCTTCAGGACCCCAGGCAGCATGCAGTGTGGTTAAAAGGGAGAAGTCAAGGTTTGGGAAGATAAAAACATTTTAAAAAAAGATTAAAAAAGGAGAAAAGAGGTACAGAGATAAATCTTATCTTCCTCAAAATTATGCCAGGTTATAGACAAATTGACTTACATCTTTCATAGAAACACCCATATGCTGGTTTCTTCTGTAACTCTAAAACCTGTCTTTTATCCCTTGAATTTATGTAAAACAATATTAATATTATTATAAGGGGTTTTCTCAGACCAAATCAAATCCTCTGTAATTTTTCTCTTCCTTTTTTATGTCTTTTCTTGCAGGCTACCAAATCAAAGCACATCCTACATTGAAAAATGACAGATTTTCTCTCTACTTGGGGACTTACAATACAAAATCATTTTAGTTTGAAATAGATCATTATTTTCATTATTTAATTCATTTTTTTAGGTATTTACTTATTTAATGACAAATATATACCGAGTCCATATTGTGAGACAGGGAATAAAATAGTGAACGAAGCTGTCTCCTCTTATATTGCTTATAGGGACACTGTTTGTCATAACATTCTTAGTGACAGGGAAACTTCACAACCTCTTAAACAAGTTTATTTCATGAATTAATTCAAACAAAGCTTACTGAGTATGTACTAGGTCAAGACTGTAATAAGCACTATGGGAAATATAAAAATCAATTCATCATGGACATGGCTCTTTAGGTTTTTATAGCTTATTTTGAAGTCTGAAAGTGGTAGCTAAGAAGCGTTAGACAGTCTTAGCTTAATCTCTGACTAATAAGTTGATAATAAAAGGAAATGGGATGGTGGAGTTGGTTTTCTTTTTTTACCGTCTGTTATACGCCAAGTTGTGGTCAAAAAAAAAAGAACTCTTTGCATGTGTTATGTCAGTTAATACCAATAACATGTAAATTAGATATTTTTATCCCCATTCAGTAAATAATGGAATAAAAACTGAAAAACATAAGGAATTTCCCCAAGTGTATACAGTACTTCAAACTGCAGTATTCGGTCACAAGCTCATGTTCTTTCTAATACACCATGCTGTACATTGGAGACTATCTGAAATAAAATCATTTACCCTCCAACAGTAATAATAAAATGATTTTTATGTTTAAGAGCTTTCTAGAACTAATTGGGCTAAAACTTCAGAATTGGCCAAAGAAACTATAGATGAGAAATTTATAAATGACATAATTATAGGATTGTATTTGAACAGAAAGGCCGGGACAAAGGAAAACAAATACCACTCGGAAAACAGTTCAGGAATAAGGAAGAGATCTTCACTGCTTTCCCTAGTGCATGCACACGGCTCATGAGCATCCAGACTGGAGTACTTGAAACTCAACCAAAGCCCTGAACTTTCTGAAGTTCAGCCACTACTAATGATTAGTCGGGCTAATAAATATAAGGTCTAGGTTCTCACATCCCCACTATGCGTGGAAGGAAAATCAATAATATCAGCTTCATATTAAATGAAAGCCCTTTGCCTCTCCAACACAGCCTAAGGGCAAATGTGTTTATGAACTGGAAGTGTGATGAACTCAGTGTTGGCCAAGGGGTCATCAGACTCAAGATAGTCCAGAAACACCACATTGTTTATCACTTCCTACTAAGTGCATTCTATCTAGAGCATAAAAAAATAGTATACGAGCAGCAAACAAGCCAGCAACACCTCACATAGGAAAAGGCCAGAACTTGTACCTTTTAGTTTAGACTCCTTAGTGGTGGAATTTCACAGGCACACTCGAACTCCCCAGACCTCACTGAGCACCTAACATATGTTCAACTCTGCTTGGTGCTATGAGAGACAGCATGATGTATATTGTTTAGAGGCTTACAGTAACAATTGGGAAGATCACTGTAAATATCAAACACCTTGAATTTTTCCAAGATAGGTGTAATTTCAATTATTTTACCCCATTAATAAACAACGGGTATTCATTTTGGGTTCAGAACATATGGGCAGCATAGAAATTTTATATATGAAAAAATTTTTCAAGCTACACAATGTATGTTAAGTAACAAATGGTCCTACCTCTTAAATACCTCTTGAATACATCCATCTGGTAATCCATCTCGATTACCAGAATTCAACCCTGACCATGGCTATTTGTTTTATTTGGGGTGCGGTAATAGCTATCTTTCTTATATACCCACTTTAAAGAAAAAAAAAAACCCTCAAAACCATGTTTTTCACCCTATAGAAAGATCTTCTAAGAATGACAACTTGGGCTGAAAAGAAGTCCTTTGCCTTTAGGATATATTTCGAACTTCACAACATATTTTACAAGCACATCCAAGAGTCATTCCACTGCCTACCTCTTTAGCCTTATCTGGCAATGATCCACCTTTCTCAGTGTCCACTCCCATCTTCCTGGACTCTTTCATCACTGTTCTTTCTGTCACATCTTGGCACATACATTTCCCTCTAACTAGAACTGTCATCCTTCCCTCTCCTAGCCCCAACATACGTACATATATTAGATAACACAGACATTTTCTAGATAACTTCCACTCATCCATCAGATCTCATCCTGAATGTCAATTAAACAAGGAGGATTACTCTGTTTTCTGTGTTACATTAAACTACCTTCCATATGGAAGTGTCCTTCCCATAATAGCCACTCTTTTCCCTATCAAAACAATCATTATACTTTATTTTTATTATTCGCTAATACTGTTTTCTCTCTGTGGGGGTACAAGTTATGTCTGTTTTATTCAATAATATATTACCTGCACAGTGCCTGGCACATTTTAGGAACTTATTAATTAAATTTGCTGACAAGGGTAGGGAATATTCAAAATACTAAATGACTAACTAGTTTGGCAGGGACATCACCTGTTTGATACGTGGGCGCAACATAGTTGAAAATCAGCTCTGAACTCATGACCATAAGTAGTTATGATCACATCACAACAGTTTAGAGTGGTCAGGCAAGATTTTATGTACAAAAAAACAGTATTTCTTTTACAAGAGATGAAGAGTGTGGGCCCTCCTTCCTAGATCATTGGCGGGAGTTTGGTTGTGAAGGAGTGGAGAGGAGGGGAGAATTTGAATGAGTGAATGAATAAATCCATGATGCTCTGGAAGGATTTCCTGGAGCGTGGCAAGGAGTCCATGGCCATGGTGAACTATTCTGAGGAGTAACAGACACACCTTCCAGGAAAGAAGCCCAAACATCTTTCCCTCTGTCCTCTTGGTCAGCACCTTCCCAGCTGGAACACACCAGTATTCCCCAGTTAGTCACCTCCTCAATGCTCACCAATATACATGGAATATCTAGGCAAACTCTTGACTATTTAACCTGAATAATTTGAAAACATGGTTTGTACCTAACGTGCCATGGGATTGAAGCAGCTGGTACAATTTGCTGAAGTCTTATGGAAATACATGTTACTCTGGGAATTTCATTGACTGCACTGGCTGTGTGTTATCACCATTGCTTAAAGTGGAAGAGAAATAGAATGCAGTCCTCAAGGAACTGAGAATAGAGAAAGACCAACATTCAAAATGAAAGTTTCCTCCTAAATACTTAGTTATGTCTTGATGGAATGAATTATGTGTGATTAGTTTTTTTAAATAAGAGAGACACAGCATGACCCAAGACATCAAGTGTTTAAGGGTTAAATAAAGGTCTCGTTATTGAATTATAAGGCTTACTTGATTATAAAAATCCATACAACTTTAGGCCTTTATGTGCAAACAGAGAAAACAATGCTTTTTTCAGTATTCATAGTATGTCTGTTTGCAGATGCTAAAGTGAATTTGACATAATGGTAAGTAGTTCAAAAAATCTATATTGCTGGGAGCTTTTACTCACAAAAGATTGATTTCTCAACACCATCAGCAGCAGTCCCAGAAACACATTCTTCTTTTGTTTATCATACTGTAGGCCTGGGATGTTGTGTTTCACACTGTCTGGTGACATAAAGCAAGCTTTTAGACATTTACCTGGAAAAGTTATAAAATTATTTTGCTCTTCTTATTAAATAAGATTTATCTTGCTAAATAACAAGTCAAAAAGAGAAGTTTGGTTTGAGTACAAGGAAAGGGAGAATAATGGAGAGTTCCCAAAGAGCTGAGAGGTCTAGTAGAACAGCAATATCAGAAACACCTTACCACCTCTAGGGCTGGAGAGACAAAATGAGAAGATGTGGTTACCTGAGCCAACGAATTCAGGCCACCTAGCGTGTACTGGAACCATAGAAAGAGCTACCCAATAGGAGCTGTAGTCAGGTTGGAGATGTCAGCGACCTGTAGCAGAGACAGAGAGGTACACATACTCTGGCTCCTTCCTTCCTCCAGGATCCCAAATCTCTCTCACATTAGCTCATCTCAGACAGAAGCTTGTAGATCATGGAGCCTGGGAAATCTAGTTAGCATGGCCTAGTCCCTTGTAATACACAGCTGAGTGGAGAAACGATTGAAAATGGATCTGAGAGCAAAAAAGCAGATGAGTACACTGTGTGAACACCAGAGAAGGAGAAAGACAGCATCATGCTGGGAATTCAAAGGCAAGGTCCAAGATAGGATAGGTCTATGGCTAAAGGGGTCGGCCATAAACCCAAATAAATGCTTGAAGTCAGGCCACTGTTAACACTGTCATGTTGGTGATTCACTGACACTGCAGCAATATCCTGGGCTGAGGATATAGCGCTTAATGGGAAAGAAAAGATGTTAGCTGGGGGGGTAAGAGAAGAGACTCCTGTTAAATAGACCATGGACTCCGAAAGTGGAGCACACCAGAAAATCAGGTATATTAGGAGGAAGGACTTTATCCATTAATGTCTTATAGTGAGAGGAGTGACATGAACAGAATTGTGTTTTGGAAGAATTAATCTGATGGCATCATATCTCTAAGAACAGAGGGGCCAGGGATTTTTCCAGTGGCACAATTTTCTTCTGAGGGTGTATCCCTCTCCAGCAACTCTGAGAAGAAAATAGATCTCTTGGCAGTGGTGGGAAGTCTTCACTTTGGTGTAATTCTTCTTTCCACATATTTGACCCCCAAATAAGTCCAATTCTAAAACTAGCAGACTGGGTGTGATGGACTCTTGTCAGTCAATCTCTGAACCATCACACTGTGAGCGTGGTTCTATGTAGCAGGACACAGTTCTGTACATGCAGGGCTCTGGTCTCTCTGTCCCATTAAAGCACATGTAGACTTAGGTCTAACTCTCCATGGCTTCTTAGCAAAAGGGAAAAAGGAAGAACACTGAAAATTTTCACCATCAGACACTGGAATATAACTTGGATTTATACCCATAGGTGCACTGTCTCAGAGTTTGACCCCTAAGTGTGGGGCCTGGAGCTGGGAGGTATTCATCTCATTCACATTAGCATGAATTTAAGAAAACATGTTTTTCTCCCTAGGGTTTTTGTATAATAAGTTTTATAGCCATTTATGGCATGATGAGTTTTATCTTCTGAGGAATTTAAGGGGAAGAAAGGAGAGAGTTTTGGAAGCAAAGGCTTTTAATGTATAAGACTAGCTCCTTCCAGAATTCCTAGGATGAAATTGCAGACCACCTACTGCCTTGAATTTGGTGTTCTCAACTGACACTATAATAATAACAACATTATATCGATCCACTAAATTTTCATTCTCCACTTTAAATTTACAATATAAAGAAAAATGCAAAACAATATTCAGAAGAAAACAATCCTTTTTTACCCTTGAAAACTGACTTTTTTATAACCTTGGAAACTTCAGTTTGCTGTCAGGGTGTGAAGAACTTTGATGGAAGCAGGTGATCTGCTGAAAGCTGCTGCAGGCATTTACAATGGCTCTGAATTCATTTTAAATAAAGGAAAAGGAAGGAAAAACCAAAAATTGGGAAAATTTTAAATGATAAGTTCAGTGATCTTGCACAGTATCCCCAGGTTTGGGGCAACCATATTATAACTTCCTGCACAAAGAAATGCACATATCAGACAGACTGATTTTCATGATGGAAGTGCTGTTTGGAATTACTGGAATCTGTACAGTTTGGGAATTTTCAACACATTTCATATACACACACACACACACACACACACACACACACACACACACACACATATATAGATATAGATATATATAGATATATATATCTCCTATCACTCAATTGAATGACTCCTTCTTATGATAATACAGAATTTTCTGCAAACATTCCTGGGAGTAAAAATTATGTGAAGGAGCTCACATATGTATAGATACAAGTATCATTCATTGTTAATGGTGCCTGACTTTAAGAGGAATATACTAATGCATTTGCTTTGCCTCTAAGAAATCTGGCCATATGAGACTCTACATTTGGATTAACTTCAAGGTGCTTATATTTTTTTCCTCTTTCTTCTTCTCTCTTTCTTCCTATTTCTACTTTTCATTCCTCCATTTTTTTCATTTATGCAGGACTCTTTTCTAAAACATATGTAAGGTGGATTCTTAAATACGTAACATGATATTCAATAATATATTATATATTATTTCAATAACAATATATTGAAATAGGTGAATAAGGTATTAAAACAAAAGGAAAATGAGAGTAAGAGAGAAGTTATAAAAATAAATATGTGAACTGCACATTTGCTAAAGATGCTCATGAATTTGACTCTGAATTTTCTAGATATTCGTACAAAGAAGGAATCAAAAACAAATCTAAACAAACAGGAAAACACAAAAATAAATTTCTCTCATTGATCCTTATAAGAAGGATTTCGAATTGTGTAATAAACAAATCATTCTTACAACAAATAGAGTGAGAAGTCTCATTGAATTGTTTGTGATGACATTCCTCAATCTATGCCAGTGACACAATACGAAAGACTTATTTTGAAAAGAGCAATTCCAAAATGATATTGAAACTCATTAGGAGTATTAGCCTTAAGTAGAACAAACTCTTCCCAGAATTAGATCAGTACATGGTACTAGAAGTTGTTCTGTAAATAGATGCTAGATGGTAACAAAATAAAAGGTGAATGGTTGGAGATAGTCAGTTCTTTCTTTCCTTGTCAAATGTATTCAAGTAAGTCCTCAAATCTTAATGTCTCATAATTGCATACTAAGGATTTCAATGCTTTTGTAGACAATTTATTTCCAAACAAATGTAACCTGACAATTTGCAACTAAAATGTAGATTCTTTTATTGGTTTTAAGTAGATTTACATGACTGTCCTCATTCATTCTTCCTTTTTGAAGATTAATATGTACATATTTTAGTAAGAAACGTCAGGTACATTCTGGATATATTATCTGTCTCTCATCTAAAAATGAACACTGTGAACGCAAATGAGAGTCAAAATAATTAAACAAAATAATATCAGCATCTAAGTTAAGATCCACTAGTTCATTTCAATTCTGTCACAATGAAATTGCTCCCTTTCCAAGTATCAATGTCTTCTTTAAATTATGTTGAGCTTCTACATAAAACTTGACATCTCAGTTAAGTAAGCAAATAATATTAGGCAATACTTGCAAACTATTATGTAGCACCTACTATACACAAGGAACTATTCTAGGAGATTTACATATATTCATTCACTGCTTTAATTCTCATCACAGCCTACAAGGCAGGTATTATTACAATGCCCATTTTATAGATGAAGAAACTAAACCACAGAGTGCTTAAGTAAATTGCCCAAGGTCACACAGTTGGTAAGGGCAAAACTGGTATTTACTGAAGCATACCTAATTCCACAGTGTGTTAATGACCATTGTTACTTACTCATGGAGTGAAATTCCTCAAAATATTTCTTTCCAGTGGCAGTACTAATATCCAACTATGACAACAATGCTACAGGTAACTGTAAAGCATTCCACCTGATTTCCGTAAGTATTTTAAAAACAACTAAATCAGTATTATCCTCATTCGAATGTTATTATGCGTGAAAGATTTTCCATAAATAATTAATCCCCATCTAGTTTATTCCACAAAACATAGTTACTTTTAGCCATATGTAATTTTATTTTACCAAAAATGATTTGATATAACTTTATGACCAATTCCTTTATTAATCTTGTCTTTAAATAATTTATGGCTATTTCCAAAACTATAATCTACCTTCAAAGAAGTAAAGGTTAGCAATCATCAATGCTGCCCAAAATAACAGTGCCACGGTCCGCGCATCAGATATTTACTTGGCACTTAGGAGGTGACAAGCACCATGAAGGGTTTTGGGGATACTGAAAGAATAACGACTAATTACTTCCTAAAGTCATGAAGTGAGTACCACCTCCATGACTCCAGAGGTCATACTTTATTGGTCTTGGCATGCCTACATTATTACTGTATGTAGCGTAAGTGATATATTAGCAAGGACAACATGGAATAATTGTGAGGGGCTATTAACTTAAAGTGAAACACAGAACAAGAATATCAGGAAAGGTTTCCTGACAAGATATGGGCAGAGTTGAATTCTGAATGATGCACAGGACTTGGCCAAGCCAAGGCAAGGAAATGAGCTCACTTATCAAGATATCACATGTGTAACAGGTGAGGAGGCAAAAGATAACTTGATGCTTTCAGGGAGTCTTAAAGAGTGAAGGCACAAGACAGAGTTCTGAGATGATGATGGAGAAGTAAAGACTGGCCGGGTCACAGAGGGCCTCGTGCGAGAAGTTTCGGCTTCTGAACAGTGTAGGGAATGAGGCACTGCCATACAAGTTTTAGGCAGAGGAATGACAAAGAGCCTCATTGTAGAGAGATAATTTTGGCAGTAGGATGAAAAAAAGAAGTAAAAGGTGGTGGGCGTACAAGACTGGAAAACGGGAGAGGTGTTTGAAGGCTATGATAGCAATCCAGCAAGATATGATGAGGGTGATTCTGAAGGCACTTCAAAAAGAACTACCAACAATGTGTTGAGTAATGAAAAGTCCCATTGACAAACGTGTAGAGAGCTCCCATAAAGAGTACTTTTAAGAATCTGTACCTCATTTAGAAGTGTGTGCAGGCATTTTTGCATGTGTGGCAAGGATGGTTTTCTAAACAACAGTCCTTGACTAGAAACTTTATTGCTTGGAATGTGCATGATACTTATCACCACGGAGCTCACTTTCTCTAAACCCCTCAAGGAAGAAGCTACTTCTTCCTGAAATCCCTTCATAAGCTCTTCTGTTTCTTAAGAAGATACAGAGCACCCAAGAGGTTGGGAGAGTGGGATGCTCTCTTTTATGTCTATCCAGAATTCTCTTGAATGGTACCTGAGATCGCCACTAGAGCAACAGCAAGAACAGAATGAAGTTGACTTCTGCCCCACCGCACAGGACCATTCTAGTCAGCCTGCAGCACAAACCTGCACTGCAGAGTGGCTCAGCACTAAGAGCCTGTGCTTCCCAGAGCCAGTGCTCTGCCGGCAGCTCGGGAGACTCATCAACATTCACATCTTCCCCAGCCTCATTATCTCTCCCAGATGTTTCGTGACTGCCCCTTTAAAGCATCTCTGTCTATAGTTTATTTACATTTGTTCAGCAATATTGATGCTTAATGAATAAATGCACTAAACTGTCAGTACTGGAGACTAATTAAATCTATGTATGAGCCTGAGAAGCTGATTGAAAAATTTGCAGTAACTAAACTGGGTTTAAATAAACACTTTAGTGTAGTGCTTTAATTACACTTTAGTTTGTAATGTAATTTTTGGCTGTTTAAACTATGATTTAGGCTGAGCTAATTACAAATGATTTTCTACTCTGTAATTAATAACAACAAAATTGTAATTAGACAGCTGCTCTGGATCAGGGTGACAGTTTGTGTGTGCTAGCTCATGATGTTCATTCTGGCAGAGACACAAGAAGAGCCTGGGGCCTGGGGACTGGGGCCTGGGGCAGCCTGCACCTCTCTGAGGTTCATCGTTAAAGACCAAGGCCAGAGCAGAGTGTCTCCGTGAGTTCCACAGTCCCAGCTGATGCCAGAGAAAGAGGTCTCTAATTTGTTATAGACTGAGTGCCCACAGACATTCTTGGTCCTGAAAACTCACTCTTGAAAAAAAGCACTAATGATACCAAATTTCCTTTACTTCCTAACTGTAGTTCCCAACTCATTCACCTTTGTTTTTTGTCAGGTATTAAATCAAGTGATATGAGTGTGTTTTCCTAAGCCAATTCATCATAATAATAACGATTGTCATATCTTAAATTTTGTTATGATTATATTTGCTGCATGACAAACCATTCCAAATTTTAGGTCATAAAATAATATTTCATTATGATCAAAGATTCTATGGGTCAAGTGTTTAGATAGGACCCAGTGAACATGGCTTGTCTCTACCCCGTGACGCCTGGGGCCTCAGCTGAGAAGAGCAAAATGGCTTGATAGAGGGATGAATCATCTGGAAGCATATTCAGTCAGTACCTACATGTGGTCTCTCCATGTGATCAGTGCTCACTCAAAACATGGCAGCTTCAGGGTAGTTGGACTTCCTACATGGTACCTCAGGGCTCTCAGAAGTGTGTTCTAGAAAACAAGGCAGAATCTGCATTGCCTCTCATCGCTTAGCCTTGGAAGTCACATAGCATCACAAGTGTCACAGTCTACTGGAAGTAATCACAAGCTCACCCAGATACAAAGAGAAGGAGTATAGACCCCCACCTCTTGATGGAACAGTAGCAGGATTATATTGTCAAAGATCAGGTGGGATAGGAGATGCTGCATAGCCATCTTGGAAAAATACAATCTGCCACAGATTCGCAGAGTTTATAGTTTTTAAAGTGTATTTGTTACATAATTGGGTATTTATACTACAGTGATATAGGTAGGACAATAAATACTACCTCCACTTCACGAACTGAGGCCTATTAGATATAAACAATTAGTATGTGGCTTAAGTGGGATGAATACCAAATCCAGAGCCTCTATACCTCTACCTGTGATTAAGAGTTATGTAAAAAGAAAGCTCTGGTTCTTCTAATCATAGACTTAATTCTGAGCAACTTGCCTCAACCCATTTGTTTCCTCTGATGCATTTCTGCTTCTAGACCTCTAGCTCTTTTCCTTGTTGCTCTCAACTCATTCACTATTTTTTGTCTACATGTCATCCTTCTCATACATGGCACCCATGACTCCAGTGGAGTCATAAACATGATGTTCAAATGTGAATTGAACTGACAAAAGCTAATTTGACAAGTGATACTTGGAAAATGTATTCTGAGATTTGGATGCAGCAATAGCCATATATAGAGGTTGACAAAAATATGTATATACATTTTTTTTTTGGACAGACCAGTCATTCAGTTTTATTACATAATTAACACATTATGGATGAGAATTCCTAGTAAAAATTTAAATGAGTTTTTTTTATTTGAGTGTCAAATAATGCCCTACCACCCTCCACTGGGAATGCTAACCACACTAATTATTATCTTGTGTGCTAACCGGACAGTGTAGCTTTAATCATCTGATCAGCTTAACCTTTGGCTAGAAACTCATTTCTGGGACCTTAAAACAACCTGCTTGCCTCTATGGTCCACTCAATCCAAGCAAAAAAAAAAAAAAAAATCCTAACTGGAATGTGTGATAAATGCCCAAATAATCCTCTGTCAAATTCCCAAGCTTGTCCTGAAGGAGGACAGTGCGCCTTCCACTCCACGGACCCAGTCCACTTGGTGATTGTGGATGTCTCTGGCTTCCATGCCAGATTTCATGTAATCCCTCCTGGAAATTCCCTGGCCCTCTACTTTTGCTAACTTTTAACCTTTTTCCTAAAACTTTAACCCAATTTTCTCAGCCAAGTACTGAGTTTCAATTTAACTAACTTCTGAGTACCTTTTGGTGCTAGTCCCTGAGCTAGAAGCAGACACAATTCTTGTCTCTAAGAAGCTCCCAGCCCAATGAAGGAAGTGAACTCCACTCAGCTCTGGGTTTGCACTGGAATGTAGGTTCCATGAGAGCACGCTGTATTGCCAAGGCCTGATACAAATAGGCACTGCTTAATTGTTGAATTAATGAATAAGCTATGCATATGAATAAGATGACAGATTGGGCTAAATGCCCCAAGGAAGACCCAAAGTACCGTAAGAAGCTGAAAGAAGAAACATTTCATTGTGACTTGGAAAATCAGAGAAGGCCCAACAGAGGTGGTGAGGTTTGAAGGATAAACAGGATTTCTCCATGCAGGGAAGAATTTAAGGGATTGTTTAAATAAGTTAATGCATATCTATTTAATACAATATTATCTAGACATTAACATGATACAGTTATTGGTGAGGAAAGATGTCCAATCTATATTATTCATCTAAAAGCAGAATATAAGATATATGTAGCATGATTTCTTTATATAAAAAAACAGATATAATTGTAAATATTAGGATGCACACCAAATATTATATATAATGTATATTTTATAATTTTATATTATATATAAAATATTTAGCATTTATCCAAAAATTTATTATACAAAAATTTTATATATTTTAACATATAATATCTACCAAATATTATAAATATTAGAATTAGAATATAGCAAATGTTTTATATAAATATTAGTAAATATAAATATTATTTACATATAACACTGTGTATAATATTTGGTATATATCTTAATATTTATAATAGGATAAATATTCTATAATATTTATATTTATTATATGCACATATATCCTTGATAGTAGATTAGGGATTAAGTCTCTGTATTTTATACGTATTGGCTAGTTTTTTGGAATTATTTATTATTATAATAATCAGAGGGGAAAACAAAAGATGTCCTTTTAATAACGCAGTTTCAATAACATAATTATAAAGGAAGACTTTTTGTATGGTGCTCTTTGAAGAGTGAGTGAGAAGGAAATTGAAACAGTGTACATAGCCCATCATTTGAGCAGTCTGGAACAAAAAGAAATGAAAATACGGGACCACAGCATACTCAATTGAAGATTTCATTATCCAGTTTAAGGAGAACTACACATGCATGCGTGAAAAGAAACCAGATGAAAGCAGGAGGGAAGGGTTCTGTGCAAAATGGAGATAATGACTGTGTTGTATCATTTAATTAATTAAGACGGGATACTATTGAGGGTATACATGGAAAAGTGAGGCTTTGTTGAGAATAAATGTTTGGTTTTGCTGAACGGAGAGGGATGGATGAATAGGTACAGAGAGTTTAGGAACAGAGGCAAATGTGGAAGGATGCTCAAATAGTTAACTTCCCACAGAAATAGATGAGAGCGCCTTGGCTTAGGGAGAAAGGACTAGAGGCACAGTGGGTTTTTGAGAATACCTTTCTCAAAGTTACTTATATTCATTAGAATACAGGTTTGGCTGCTGTAACAAAGGCCCAAATATACAAGATGGAAATGTATTGCTCTCTCATGAAAGAATCTTAGTGTGTGGTCACTGGCAACAAGGATATAGGGAAAACAGGCTCGTATCATCTTATTGTTTTGCCCTCCTGCTATGTCACACTCATGTTCTACACAGTCCAAGATGGTTTATCCCCCAGTCCATGTTTCAATCAGCAGATATAGAAAGAAACTGCAGGAGGAGGGTACCTTATTACTCATAAATCACTGTTACTCATATTACATTGGCCAAAACCTAGTTGTACGACCACACCTAGCCATGTAGGAAGCGGGGGAAAATCATCTTTAACTGGACATTTATGTAAATAAAACTGTTGTGCTATGGGAAAAGAAGGAGATGGATAGTGAGTTCCTCTCACAGCACCACCACCAGATGATTCAGTACAAGGAACAACAAATATTTGAAGAGTTCAAGCCTCTATCATCAAAATACTCATTAGAGTCACTTTATAATCAGAATCCTCAGAGTTAAATGCAGATAGGACATCTTTAAAAAGAAATACACCATACACACGCACACACGCACATGCCTGAACGCACACACACAAGAATTAATGAATAACCAAAAGTGCTGGTCGTAAATTCCAGTCATAAGTTGAGCCACATGAATAACAAATGCAGCAGAAGTGTTGGACTGTAATTATGTAAGTAGCTTGAATGACACACTCTAACTGATGTTTTATGAATAAAACCTCAGTTGAAGCTTGTTTGTTCTCTACCCTGCGATGTTTATATGTTGCTTTAGAAGTTTCATATCAATTTCTGAATATAAGCTCTCATTTCCATTCATTTCCTTTATTCTTTCACTTGGCAGTTCTTAATAACACCCTTTCAAAAATTTAACATTTAATTTTTTCCCCCAAACTCCTTGCCTTCTTTTGGTATGTACATATTTATTATCTCTCAGCCAAAGGTTGTTTCCCTTCACTTTCTGCCAATATTATTAATAATATTAGCATATCTCTAGATATAATGGGGCAGTATTCTCTAGTATCATTTTTCACCATCTACCAATTCTCTTTGTTTACCAATTTTTGTAATGAAAATATTTTTCGCTTCCTCCTGTCTCACAATTTTGGAATTTTATCAACTATTTCCTTGGCCTCAAAAATCCTATCTCCAAATTCTATCCAGCCTTTTACACTTCTCAGAAATCCATCCCTTTTTATCTGATCTCTTTGTTGACTATGTTATGGCTATTAAAATTATGACATTTCATGGCAGTTCATCTAACTACATCAATAGGTGCCCCGTTGTTTACATTTAACAATCTAATTCTTCAGTACCCTTTACAATTTGCTCTAAACCTGTCTTTTCCTTCTTACTCTAATTCACCATGTTAAGCATTTAGCCCCTCACTACTCAGTTTGTGCCTTGGCCAACAGCATCCACCATATCTTGAATACTTACTGAATCAGAATTTGCATTTGAACAAGAACGCTCCCTCTCTAGGTGATTAGAGTTCACTGTTTTTAGCAGCACACAAGTTTTTCCCACAGAATAAGACCTTATTTATTCAATGCCATTACTACTACCCTTGTGTTCATTTTCCTATGTCTGTGTTTTATGCTGTTGCTATGGGTAGACCGGCATCCACTCTTGTCTCATTGCCCCAACTTGCTTTTTCTAAAAGCAAATTCAAGTATTACCTGTAAGAATTTTTAATGTGGTAGATATTTGATTGCTAATATGATTCTTTCACAGTATAGTATTAGAAAAGGCAGCAAGCCTGTTGCTCTGGGCTTTTCTGACCTGAGACATTCCTCATTCCATGCTAGCCAAGGCGCCCATGGAATCAGGGCTTGCTTCTGTGAAGAATAAGGTAGGCATCCTAGAATAACACCCCTTTACTTATAACCTTAACTTCTTACCTGTTCTTTGCTTTGCTTATTTTCAGATTTGGTTGTAATCCAAAGTAAAAATAACTAATTTTGCCCAAATTATTATTCTAACCTATGTTTGAATCTGGACAAATCTATAGCCAGTGCCAGGTCAAGATCTGCTTTATTGTTTCCCCCTTAACACCTAAACCTAGTACTAGGCAATGTGTGTGCTTGGTACATACTTAATAAATGCTGAAATAGTTGACACTGATATCCTCAGCTAAAGAAAGAAAGATAAAAGCATACTCACTTGTGATCTTGTATTTAGCAAATTTAGTACAGTAACATGTTAAGTACTAACATAACTAGCATCATGGTTGACAGTATTATGACTAAAATTTAAGACCAAGATATCATCATCTTGAAAAAGAGAGTAAAAGTTGACTTTCCTTTCCATATTGACATGTCGGAGCCAAGATTGATTGTCTGTAAACCATAATGATCTGGTTCCTGTAATGAATAAGCTTTTTAGGGAAAGCCACTGACTTATTTTAACTGGAATATTTTTACAAGAAGTATGGATGTGTCATCTCATTGTAGCTGTAAAATAGTGGCCATAACCTGCTTATAAAAGCAATAAAGCCATAGAAGAAATGTCCTGTCTTATCAGAAAAAGCACAAATTATAATTATGCATGATTTTCATGAGGAATGCTTTGAAATCACAAATGTATAATATTCCTAAGTATAGCCCATCTGTTAAAAACAACAAATACTACCAAATTTGATGAAATTTACATGGTGTTAACTTTAGTTCTCAGACCATACTCTGGGTCCACTTATTCTCTCCCCATGCTCTCTTAAACCCATTCCAGTCATGCTTTCATCCCCTAAACTACAAGGACACTACTCTCTTAAGAGTCTACATATTACCAAATCCAATCAAAACCATTAGTCTTCATCTTACTGGAAATTTTAACAGCATTTGACATCATTAATCACTTCTTCCTTCTTGAGATGTTTCTTTCTTTTTTTGACTTCATGACATTAAATCATCCCAGTTTTCCTCCTGCCTCACTGGCTTCTCCTGTTCAGGCTCCTTGGCCAACTCTTCCTCCTATTTCTAACCTCTAGATGTTGACATTACTTGGACTTAGTCCTCAGCTTTTTCCTTCATTCTTCTGATGAGCCCAGCCAGTCCCATGTTTTTAAATACCACCAATAAAAACATCAATGACTCTTAGATTTACATCTCTAACCTAAGTATTTCTCTCCAACTCTAGAATTTGTAGGCAACAGCCTACCTGCTTTTACTTGAATGTCTAATAAACCTATCAAACTTAACATGTCCAGAACAAATTCTTCTTATAGCATTTGCCATCTAAATAAAAGGCAATACCAATTTCCCAATTTCTCAGGCAAAACCTTATAATAACCCTCCTTTCCTCTTTCTCATACCCTGCATCCCAATGCACGCATAATCCTGTTGGTTCTGTATTCAAAATATATTCCAATCAACTCCTTCTTACAAAATCCTCCACTAAGGATGACTCTCTAGAACTTCCACAAATCCCTTAAATAGTCATCCTATTTCTCCTCTCGCCTTACTAGTCTGTCCTCCACCTGCAGCTAGAAGGATCCTGTTAAAACATAATTCAGATCATGTCACACACAGCTTTACACCCTCCAAGGGCTTCTCTTCACACTTACAGTATAATCTAACATCCTTTCCTTCCTGCTCCTGTGTTTTTCCCCAAGATATTTCCATCCCCTGTTCTCTGACTTCATTGTAATGAAGCAATTAATTAGTTGAGATGGTAGAAATGGCTCAGTGTTGTCCCTGGTTGGAATTAAGGATGGGGATGCTCTTTCTAGAGCAGCCTTCAGAAGACATGGATTAGGGTGAGCAACTTTTCCATGTTGCCCAGGATGGGCCTCGTTTTAGTGCTGAAATCCTAGTGTTCCGGGAAATCCATTAGTCCTGGACAAATTGGGACAGTTGATCACCCTACAGTGTGTTCACAATCTGTAACTATTAAGTCCACTTTTTCAAAGTGGCTCAATTGAGTCACTTTCACATTTAAATCATAAATTGAAATGGACTTTTGTGGGCTCTAACCACAATTTTGCTGTAGATTATATAAAACAAGCTACTCTAGATTTGGTAAACAATGGATTTTGGTAAACAATCAATTTTAAGGTAACTGAAAGACCACCATTATGTTGTCTGGATATGAATGCATAAAATCTAAAGGTATATTCTTATCATATCCTGCAGGAATAATACTTACGAGGATTCATGAATAAAGTGTTCTTTGCAAGCATACCTCTGAACATTGAGATGAGAAAACACTGTTCATATTAGTGCAATATTTAATATAATTCTATTAATAGGAAGTTAGATACATACCATGTATGATAATATACTTTAAATAAAGCTCTCCAAATAAAAATAAAATAAATATAAAAATATGCAGGTATAGAGCTATTACTTGCATTGTTTTCTGCCCATAAGAAGTGTTTTCTGTGTTGAAGAAAACCAGGAAGGAAAAGTAACTAATCTCTTAGAGGGTTGCAATTAAAGTTTTATTATTTTATTTTGGGCAGTTTAACAATTGAACAGCAAGAACACATTGATCTCCTATTTTCAGATTTATAATACAAAATAAAAACAATGCAAATGAGAGGATAATAGATATATGTTCCCAGATGATGAAAACATTTCTGTATCATTTAAATAAAATGCCTATTTACAAAGCATTTATTTTATTACAATTACATGTGTAAAAAAAATCATTGTTCATAATAATGTCTTATATGCCAAATAAAATTATTTGTTTTAAAAATATGAAATGCTTTTATTTTTAAAATTTGTTAAAAGTATCTGAATTCCTTCAAAGCCACATTTAGATAGTATTTTTATAAATAATATTGTTTTCTCTCTAAATATACATATCATTTTCTTCCTAACTGTTTGCTGGTTGATAATAATTGAAATTTTCTTATTTAGGGGGAGAATGTAGCAATAATCACTTTTGGTTAAAAGTGCCATCTTAAAATACTTTAAAAAGTCATATATGGTCAACTCTTTCTTCTATATAAATAAGCAGGAAGAAGGCCTAATTCTAATGACACAATTTGTGTTCTTTACTGATTTTGCCTCAGTGGCTTATCATCTTTAGCCAGTGAATAATTTTTTCATTTTGAGTTCATCTTGTCCCTGATGACCCAATTATTGCTTCTGGGTAATGACCCAGTCAGATCTTATTTAGAAGGAAACTTACTCCTAAACAGCACAAAGTGATGCCTTTTTGACCTCAAAGAAGCCATAAAGGACATCTGCATTATCATACAGAGTAAAACCAGTCCAGTAAAATTAGGTTCCAGCTGAGAAGAAAGCTTCCTGAAGGCATTTCATGCCTCAGAATCATCGACTAGATCAAATGTTCCATTAGAAATTATAATTGGTTTCATTCTTCATTCTCCCAGATGTCATTTATAAACAATTATTAGGTGGTCATGTTTGACCACAAGGTAGGCCCTATAATTCAACCCAGAGTCTACTCTGTTAGTTAGCCAAATAATCCAGCTTTTTAAGTAGTCCTCTTTAGGTCTGTTTTCACCCCTTCATCATTATTTTGTATTTTTTTTTTGTTCTGTTTTTTCAAATTTTAAAAAGCAAGGACCAAAACTGGATATCATAAAAAATGTTTCCTCAGTGCACTGGAGAAATGTTCTCTAGCATAGAATGCACAAAGAAGGACGTACTTGACTATTATTTTTATTATGAGGAAATATTAACTGAAAAAGACAGATGTTACACAGGAGCATGTTCAATTTATGTTGAGATTTACCTTTTTTTTTTTAAAATAATTGAGACAATTTAAGCAAAAATGCAAGATAAAGTTGGAAACAAGAACATCATCTGGTTACTGAGACAGCTGATGTATTTAGGTTGTAAGAAACATAGGATACGTAAAGCAGGGAAGAAAACAATTATTGGTAGGCAGAATGGAGAATAATGGTGGGTGTAGAGGGAGAGGGTGACAGTCATAGACCACCAAAATCTATATGCAGCAATAAGACCATGGGCTTCAAAAGGGAGACTCATTGCCAATCCCTTGATTCTTAGTGCCATCTGTATAGTTGTGTGTCTTCCTCACAGCCTTGGCAAAAATTGCATTTATAGCTTCCTCGCCTCTCAGTTTCTGCATTACTATTTCCACTCAAATGACAGTAGAACCCACTAAGGGAGTAATCAATTAGTGGCCAGACGCCATTGTTAATTATTAAGTTTTCCTCTGGTAAAAGGAGATCATAACTAATTTAAACCCAATAATTTTTTTTTTAACCTTCTTTTGTTTGGTAAAAAGCTGTCACAAATTCTCCCAGTTCTCTTTGCCGAAGTATGGCTAACTATCCTGAAAGGACAAAACAAATCATAATTATGGGGAAGGTGAAGAGATTTCCCTCCAACTCTGATCAAATTCATTTCTCTTCCTCTTATAACCTCATAACTCCAACTGAAGGTGTGTGTTTCCAGAGAAGGTCATGTTTTAAAATATGACTTTGGGCCCAGAGACTTTACACAATTGTCTCACAGTGAGCAAGAACACTACATAAATCCAGGTGTTACTGCTGTTGTTATTAAATCATGTTGGTGGCTTAATGCAACATTTCTCAAAATGTTGTCACCTGACCAGCAATATTAGTATCACATGAAAACTTGTTAGAGTGTAAATCCCCACCCAAGACTTACTGAATTATAAACTCAGGGGTTAAGAAGCTTTCCAGGTGATTCTGATGTACACTAGCGTTTTGACAACCACTGTCTTAAGAGGTATTATTTCAAATATTTGATTCAGGTAACAGCGATTACAACTAAGAGCTATAGAAGTATCAAAGGCCACCTAAAGGAGAACAAATGGACACTTTATTCAGAGCTTTCTATGCAAGGGAGTGAGCTCGTATCAATTACATTTGAGAGACTCAAGGCAGGCAGCGGAGTGGGAAAGCTTTATAGTTAAAAAAAAAAGGTGTATGTGGGAGAAGCTTCAGGTATGTTCTTAGTAGAGGTCATTGGCCTGGGGAAGCTGGAGGTAAACTAATTACGAGTGGAATACCTTAAGGATTGGTTTCAGGAACATATTTGGCTTTCTGTGCTTGGTTTTGTGTTGGAAGCAGGGTCAAAAAATAGGGAAACAGGCATCATTGACCAAGTCCTGCCATTCTGGGCCTATTGATGCAGAGGTGTGGTTTGGCTTACTGGACCGAGTGACACCAAAATGACTAGCCAACAACAAACCGAGAGCAATGGAATTGTCCCTCACTACTCATGCCCACAAGTTAAGACTGATCTCTATTCCATGTAGGGCACTGGTGGTACCATTAAAACTTCTGTCAGTCAGTGATAAGTGTTTTGTTTTTTCGTTTTTTTTTTTTTTAAGTTTGCTCTTTTATTTTTTATCTATCTATTTATTTATTTTTCAGGAGCTTGCAGCTCACAGTGTCCCATGTGGGGATCAAACCAGCAACCTTGGTGTTATCAGCACCACAATCTAACCAAATGAGCTAACCAGCCACCCCCCAGTGATAAGTTTTTTATTGCCTTTTCTATTTGTATGATTGCCACCACTGAGAACACTGCTCTGACTGCTTGTGTAAACAGTGTCAGAAACTCTGTCATGGGGAGTGCCGTAATAATCAATGGTTATCTCCTTTTGGAGCCACACATGAGTCAGAAATCCCAGCCTTTGATTTATAGAATCAGGCTCTCTATATAAAGAGAAGCCTTGGAATTTCTATGGTGCTTGAGGTCTTAATGTGAGGCAAAGAGGATCAGGCATCTCCAGCCCACAGAGGAAGTAGATGCAGTAGGAGTACATGGAGATCCAGGAAAGAAAGGATTTGTGCATGACACAAGGTCAGAATCAAGGCATTACATTAACTGGATTACATATTTGGATCTTTATTATTCTCTTTCATTGGCAAGTATTCAGTTCATTGCCTTACAAAGGCTGGTGAATTCAATAGATTATAATTGTTTGTTCTTTTTCTAAGAGAGAAGGACACTAGCAAAGTTAGTTTGATTTGCTGAAGGTCATTTTCCATGTATATTCAGGTAGAAATGCCATCAGCTGTAATTCCATATGGTCTCATTCATGGAGACCAGAATTTCCCAGCAGTTTTTATCATGAGGATCCAGTGATGGATATACAGCAGTTGGTAAGATTGGAGACACTGGTTACTATTCGGGAAATCTAAGAATAGTATCAGAATGAATATGTTCTGACTTATTTATAATAAAAAGGAAAAAAAATTAAAAAGGGCAATTAGAGTGGTCAACAATCAAGGGAAATGAAATGATAAATTATTATAAGCAAACAGCTAAAAACAAAATAAGAATTATATAGGGGTCTTGGTCTGGTATCTTGAGCAGAAGCTCTCTAGTATCCAATGTCATTAGCTTGTTCCAGAGGTCTTGAGTTAGCTGCCTTATTCTGAAGCTAGCTCCTTCTCATTCTAGAAGACTTTTGAGAATCCTCAGTGTGAGTTCCCATTAGAGTCAGTTCTGGATTGATTCTTTAGTTGTGCAACATAAACCCAAAGGTTGACCTTCTGGGGTTTCACTGCTGCATTTGTTATTAACAGTACCTAATAAGATCACTTCCTATGAGGTTCAAGAGAAATTTTCCCCTCCAATAGAAAAAAAATTCTCCTCCAATAGAAAAAATCTCCTGATTAAAGATCATGAAAAGACTAAAGATTATTGTTGATAATAAGATTGGGTGTAGTACCCAAGTCCACTGAAATATTTTGCCATGCCTATGTATAGCAGAGCAGAGTCTGGTATCAGAAGTGAAATTCATAAATGCATGGGCCCTCCAGTTTTAGTAAATAGAAGGATAACTGATGTGTCCCCAAGGGAGTGAACCATACGGCACACAGGATAGTGGGAGTAACTTTGACCAAGGGAATCCAGAGTTTTGGAAAGTTTTACTAGATATACTAAATAGATGTCATTGGTTCTTTCACTTTTCCAGAGGATGGTAGATAGGAAGGGTAGTGTATTTTTTGAGTAAGAGATAATACCTTACAGAATTCTTTTGTTTCTCCTAAATGTGTGCCTCTGTCACTTGATATAAAAGTTGGTAAACCGAGGTTGGAAACATAAAATCAAACAGCATTTTGGACACTGTATCTTTTAAGCAAAGAAAGATTTTAACCTATTCTGAAAAGAGATATGCAATAATGAAAAGATATTCAAATCCCATGGAGGCTGGGAGCTAGACAAAATTTATCTGAAGTGGTCAAATGGCCCTTAAAGCTTTTGTTAATATCCTTGCCCTCTTTTAAAGTTTTTCCAGTATTATATTGCTGACATGTAGCTAATAACCTGAATATAAGTCCTGTTTTTTTCAGCCTCCCAACCAATGCTAATTTAAGATAATAAGTAATTTGTCTGTAATATGATGAGTAGCTTCATGGAAAAATTTAGTTAAGATGTATTTGAAATCATCTGATGCCACCAGTCGGCCATCTTGTGATCATAGAAATTATCTAAGAGAAGAGGATAATCAAATTATTCTCATTCTTTTTCAAAATAAGGAGTTATACATCGAAATTGCCTAATTGCCTCTTTGAACCCTCCCAAAGACTTATCCTTCAAGGGTGTAGATAGGATCCTAACCTTAGTAAACGCTGCTTGTTTCGAATAATCATCTGATACAGATTTTTCTTTAGCTTCCATATTTTAACCTTTTGCACAGGTCTCAAACTTTATAATAGCCAGCTCTCTAAGAAGTAGAAGTGCATTTAAAAGTTCTTCAACTTGTGCATTATGGTAGGTGTTGCATGTTGCAGCAGAGGTGAGAATCCTCCCTTGTTTCTAAAGCATCCCAAAATCATGCACTTCTCCAAAAGCATCCTTGCTATTCTGTATTCTGTATAAATCTTTACTATCTGTTCTTTGACTTATTTGCAAGCTCTAGAAAGTGCAAAAAGTTCCTCCTTCTGAGCTGATTTTACCTCAGATAGAGAACTCTGTCCTAAAGAAGACCTTAATTTAGCGAGAGCACATCCGCTTCATAGCCTCCAGTTTCAACTTTGAGATGTGAGCCATCAATAAATGATAGGTCACAGTTCTCAATGAAAATCTCTATACTCATATGGTTTTGCAAAGTGCAGAAAGTCCTGCCTGAGGAAAGACCACCATGAGTTTCCCTTTTTTCTGGTAGGGGTAGGAGAGTGGAGAGTGGCAGGATTGAGGATGTTGCAATGATGAATAGCAATGTAAGAGGGAGAGAGCAACAGAATCTCAAGAGGTTAATTGGATTGTTGAAAAGTGTTTTGTGTTTTCAGTGAATAGTGATACTATACTGTGTGGGGAACCACGAGGTCAAATGGGTTACCTAGAACAGTTCACCAAAAGCATAAACTAGTTTTGAAGTGGCAGCTATTGCTCTAAGACAAAGGGCAAAACTCTTGCAACCAGGTCAAGAATGAAAATATTGTAAAGGATAGGTTTTTGATGGTTTCCATGATGCTGAGTTAAAATCCCAAGGACTTGCCCAAATTGCACATGCATAGATATAAAAAAAGGGGTGGGGTTGTAAGTAGGGAAGTCCTGTTCATGTTTGGGCTCCCTGAGGAGAGGATCTCTTACTGATAATTTGGTCAACTCATAAACAGGTATTGCAATCTCAGAAAACCTTGACACCCATTGCTTGAAATATCAAGATGAGCCTAAAATATCCTTACATATCATTTTATGAAGGGGTCTACACTATGTTTTGATAATCTTTAGTGTATTTGGAGTGTTTTTCCCTCCTTAATTAGGTCACATGCCAAATATTGCTTTGGCAAATTTGTAATTTATCTTCTGAAACTTTATGTCCCTTTTCTGCTAAGGCTGAGAACAAGTGAATGAAATCTTTTTTACAGGCTTCCTTGTGCCCTGAACAAAGAATTTGTTCTTTGAACAAATCGTCTACTTATTCTATAAGAACTCAGTCACACAGGAAATTTAGATATTCTAAGTCTTGAATGAAGACCTAGGAATAATAAGAGGGTCATTATTGAACCCTGGTGCTTAACTTCCCACATATATCATTGTCCATCACAGGTTAAGAAAATAAAAGTATCAACTCTCCTGGGCTAGGGTCACATTGAAAAAAAGAAACAGAAAAAAGGTTCTCTATGGGTGAAACAGGTGGCTTTGAACAGAATCGATGCCAGGATGGTATTTGTGTTAGGTACTACCAGAAAGACAGATATCCCCTTTTTTCAATACTTCGAGATCTTGAAAAAATTGATACCCTCATCCATTTGGTTTCTTTACTTGCAGAACAGGGTTGTTACAATGGCTAATACAGAGTATGAGAAGAACTTTGAAACTAAGGCCTTCAGCTATTGGTCTGAGGACTTTCTTTGCTTCTAGCTTCAAGGGATATTGGGAAAGTTTGCCTAACAGTTTGGTAGAATCTATCTAAGCTTAAATAGGATCTGCTTCAATTAATTTTTCTATGTTGGTGGAATTTTCAGTCCATAGAGTATCCAGTCGAGTGTTTAATGGGATATGCATCAAATTCAATGGAGAAGAAAAAGTATATCCAGAGAGGAGACAACTTAATTCTTAATATTAGGTTCTCTGGAACCTCGAGAAATAGCCCATTTAATGTTACTATTCCATTTACAAAATTAATCTTTCCCTATTAAATTTTTAGGGATGGTATCACAGAGCAGAATTAATGCTCTTTAGCCAAAGGTCCAAGGGTTACGTTTAAGGGGTAAGAGATGGGGAAAAACTGTGAGCTATTGTAAATACCGAGCACCCATGTGATATATTTACTTCTATATTAATATATTTATATTAATGTAGGCAGAGTCCATATCTACCAGCAACTGACGTAACTGACCATATATAGTTATAGTGAATTCACCTTGAGGAAGGCAGGATGCTGAATGATTTTTCTCTCCTTAAACATCCTCTTTGATCTAAGATGAGACATTTTTCTTTGCCTTGATTTATCTTTTGTAAGATTGGGTGTCTTTTGTTCAAAATATCCCTCCTGTTTAAAACATCTACAAGTGCCCTTGTCAATAGATAGTCTGTTGGGAAATGTGACACCACCTGTTTGATTTGCAGGGCCGTAAGTTTATTTGAGTCTTGTCTCATTATTTTTTCAAAAACAAGTTCAAAATATTCTGCCAGGTGTTATAACACCTGTACTTCAGGTAAAGGAATATTTCCCATTCTAATCTCATCTTTCCTCTACTTGCATGACTGAATTATTGTCCAACTGCTTTTCATTGAGACTGTTTCAATATGGACTTTAGGCTATGTTTCCGTACTTTTGGGGCCTTTTTAAACTTTCAGGTTTATTATAAAAAAAGAAGCTTTACTTTTCAGAAAGACAGTCCATTTCTGGGTCAATTTAATTATCTTCTGCCATTTAAGATTTAACCTCTGAGGTTCTGACCAGTATGTGTACAAGTTGATATAGATCAGGCAATCCTGGGTCATATACATCCACAAGAATTTTAGATTCTTCTATAAATAGCTGCTGGTCCTCTCTGGGTTTAGGCTTGTTAATTATAGCCTTAAGTTTAACATGTATTTAAGATTTGATATGGGGGATTCTGGCTTAGGCAACAGGCTGATTGATATCCTTCATGACATAAGGGAGAAAGGAGGAAGAGCATGGGTGGAGGAAAAGAGTAGTTTAGACAAGTAGGATTTCCAATACCTATAAATTTCTTAAGTTGAGATGATGAGTAGGCAGTAGAAAACATAGGTTTAAATAAAGAAAGAGAAAAAAGATCTGGGTGAAAGGTAGGGATTTGGGGGTCTCGCTGTATACCTGATAGTAGAGGTCAATGAATGAGTGAGGTTTGAATAGCTATAACAGAACATTCATTTCTGGGGAAATATCTTTCTTTTCTTTTTTAAAGTAATCATTTAAAAACATAAACATTTAATATTATATGCAATTTTGTTCACTATATTTTAAAATGGGGTCATTTTATACATACCTCTTCTCATCTTAAGTTTTTTTCTTTATAATATTGTTCCTTCAAAATCAACTAGCCTTACTTAGTTCATCTTTTTCAATGTCTGAGTTATATTCATTAGGGTAGAGAATAATAAATTATTGAACCATTTTTTAGTTGAGCATTTCCTTCGTATTATATTTTATGTGAAGACTAATGATACTATAATAAACATCTTTGAAAATAAACGACAGTAGAAACTTAACTCTAGCCTTTTTCTGTCAGCTCTACATTATGCTTAAGAAAGCACCGACTCCCTGGAGTGATCAGAGCGCTAGGAGTCAGGCTTTGCAATCGCGCCTCTAGGAAGTGAGGGACATGACCTTTCATTATTCATTTACAGTGGGAACGAGGGCAGTGGATTAGCCCATCCTCTGGATTGACTAAGGTAGCTCAGGCTGCCATACAAAACACCACAGGTTGGGTAGCTTAAACAGAAATTTATTTTCTTACAGTTATAGAAGCTAAAACATCCAAGATCAAGGGTTCCGTTTCTGGTGAGAGCTCTCTTCCTGGCTTGTGGATGGTCACCTTCTCCCTGGATCCTCACATGTCCTTTCCTTGGTGTGTGCATGGCGGGGAGGGGAGATACTTATATATATATATATATATATATATATATATATATATAGAGAGAGAGAGAGAGAGAGAGAGAGAGAGAGAGAGACAGAGAGAGAGAGAGACAGAGAGAGAGAGAGAGAGACAGAGAGAGAGAGAGAGAGAGAGCGCGTGCAAGCTGTCTCATGTTTCTTCTTATAAGGGTATAAATCACATCATGAGGGTACCACCATCATGACCTTATCTAATCCTAATTACCTTTCAAAGGCCCCTAAATACCATCACATTTGGGATTAGGGCTTCCACATTAGAATTTTGGGGGGACAAAAGCTTTCAGTTCACAACAGAGGCTGAGTTGAAACCATCAGTTTGACCACTATTGACTGCCGTATGTGTGGCTGTGACTAATTTCCATAGACATTTTCGGGAAACCACCTCTTTTTCTGGGAGATAAATGTGGACAGGATAACCATTAATCCTTAATATCTTCAGATAGTTTTCTTTTAATTAATAATTCTTGTTCCTCCTCCTTCTTCCTCCTTCTTATTCACCTTTTCTCCCTCCCTCCCTCTCCTCCTCTGTCTTTAAATCAATTTGGAAACTCATAATTCTTGGTCACTAAAATGTTATAACCACTTTGGAAAACAGTTTATCAGTTTCTTAAAAAGTTAAATACTTAGCACACAACCTGGTATCTACCCCCCAAAAAATGAAAACGTTTACCACAAACATTTTTACGTGGATGTTCGTAGCAGCATTATTCATGATAGCCCCAAAGTGGAAGCAAACTGAATACCCATCAAATAGTGAATGGATAAATAAAACATGGTATACTCATACAGTAGAAAACTACTTGGCAATTAGAAAAAAAAACCAAACTACTGACCCACACAACAACACAGATAAACCTCAAAAATGTCAAATACTGGCTCTGTTGTTATGAGTCAGATATAAAATGCTGCATACTATATAATTCCATTACATGAAATTATAGAAAAAGCAAAATCAGAGACTGAGAACACAGCAGTGGTTATCTGACACCCAGGTCATAACCCAGTCACCCAATGACTGACTGCAAAGGGTACGAAGGAACATCTGAGGAAGGAATTAGTTTTCTGTGGCTGATATAACAAATTACCACAAACTCAATGGCTTTAAAACAAAAACAAACAAACAAACAAAAGAAATGTAGTCTCTTATAGTTCTAAAGGGCCAGAAGTTTGAACTACAGCCTCTTATAGTTCTTACAGGTTAAAATCAAGCAGGGCCACTCTTCCTCAGAGGCTCTAGAAGAATCTGGTTTTTTTTGCCTTTTCCAGTGTCTAGAGCATTCCCTGGCTCATGGCCCCTTCTTCCATTTTCAAAACTACTGGCATAGAATTTCTCTGTCTAACTCTGTTTCCTTCTGTTTCTGTCACATGTCACTCTTCTATTAAATTTCCCCATGACTCCCTCTTAAAAAGACATGTGATTGCATTTCAGGCTCACCCTAATCATCTAAAATAATCTCTCCATTTTAAGATCCTTAATTTAATCGCATCTGCAAAGTCCTGTGGTGGGGGTAGCGGGGAGGAGGCACGTAAGGTAACATGCACAGATTCCAAGGATTAGGACATGGATATGGGGGCCGGGGGGAGTCATTGTTTTGCCTGCCACAGGGGTCATGAAAATGTCCATGTCTCAATTATGAGGTAATACTAAATGTGTACATAATTTTTTAAACTGCACATTTAAAATGAAAATACTTTTTTTAAAAGCTGGGAAAAATGGAAAGAAAAAGAAAGGAGGGCGGGGAGGAGGAAAGAAGATAATTACTTCAAATATGTGAAAGGCATGAGCAATTTGTAAAAGAATGGCCAGAAACTATCAAACTAAGCAAAGGAATGTAACTTAAAAGATACAGTTGAAGTGTTTAAAGGATGATATTCAAGATTGAAGAGTTATGGGAAATACACTTTGTCTTAAAGACAGTAATAATTTAGTACATTATTTTTGGTAGACATTTGGTCAGAATATAAATAAGAAATAAAATCAGCATCATTTTCCAACCACTGTCACTTGAAGAAATTTGTTTTAAAGAACAAATCCTGTATATATAGAAAGTGTTACTAAAATGAATATTCATAATAGCAGTTTTATATTGGAAAATTCTAATCAACTAAGTATTGCACATAACTGGAACTAGAGAATATTTAAAAGCAAGTAAAAGTATGTATAATATGTATTTGAGAAAAATAAAATTTATAACCATATATCTATTTAGCAGAATATAACTTTTTCCCCAAAATCTCACATTTGCATGGAGAAATATTACTCATATAGAGGGTACCAAAAAATGTATACATATTTTAAGAAAGGAAAAACTATTAATTGTAATACTCAATGCATAGCAATAACAAAAGATGAATCCAAGTCACGTTTCTATACGAGGTGCTCAAAGTGGTTACCATCAGCGTCTAGACACTTCTGATTATGGCAAACTACTGCTTGAGCATAGATAACATCTCTTATAATGTGCATACATTATTTTGGCACCACCAATATAAGTTATTTCCTCTTTTGCTTACCTTTCTTTTCCAAATTTTCAACGTAAAATATATACATATTTTTATAATAAGAAAAAGACATTTTAAACACTCTCCTCCCCAGATAACTACTGGTTAATTTTTCTGCCACTTTCCCTTTCTAGTGAGAACCACAAGAAAATAATGGTCACAGAGCCAAGAATAAAACTTATTAGTTCATTTAAAAAAACCCAAATCAGAGAGACCCTTGGGAGGAAGTGTATAATTTTTGCAGCAACAGATCAACTCACTATTTCCTGAGTCCTTGTTCAGAAAACAGACTGAGCTCTTAAAACAAACTAAAGCCGTACAAACAAGGCTGTATTTTCTTTAGAGCTGGGACACGTGTTGCATTTACCACTATTGACTTCCTGTCTCCACCAATTTTCTGTAGAGTGTTGTCGCTTCATAGACATTTTACCTCTTGGTGGGGAAACTCTTGGTATTCTTTGGCCCTGCTATTCCATCAATGCATTTAATGTTTGGTTTGGTTTAAAAAAAAAAGAAAAAGTGTATTTAAAGGGAGCTTTAAAGCCAGTTGTCATGATACTAAAACTGTCAGGGAGGGCCTTTCTTGTGGACCAGTGTACATAAATATTTTCTCCCAAGAGGAATTAATTTTAAGACTAGAAATTTATTTGTACCTTTGAATGCACGTCAAATTTTAAATGATAATATGATTTGTCCAAAATTCAAACAAGGATACTCGTCTAATATAATGGAGACGCATGCTTGGGTTTGATTTCTAAACAAGTCAATGCAAGAGATGTCTGAATCAAAATCAGTTAGAAGATTTTCGTGAGTTAATATTAACACTACAAAGGAATTTGTTTTCAAATTTAGTTGGGAAACGTTTGAGGATGGTGTCAATTTTCTAGATATCTCTAGCTGTTCATGTTCCTATCACTTTTACTTCTTTCATTGGTAAATATTTCTAAATTTAGTGCGCTCACTTTCTCAACTCTGACTCACTCTACCTTAACAGTCTAGTTCCTAATTCCACTACTCAGAATATTAACTCAAATATTTCTTATGTATTTTATTAAGGTAACACTAGCTGCTGTAAGAAATAAACCCACAAATTTAGTGGCTACCTCAGTAGAAGTTTTGGATTATTTTTTCCTCCTCTAGCAGATGATATGTTTCTACTTGATGGTGCTTAGTCTAATTCAGGAATTCAGTTTTCTTCTATCTTGAGAAAAAGAGGCCTTGTGATAGTCCGCATCTAACCAGCAGAAAAGGAACAAGGGAATATGGTGATGATACACTTGGCCCAAAAGTAACAGAACCCACTTCTGTTCCCATTTCATTGATAAGAACTACTCATATGTCCACATCTACATACAAGAAATGCTGGGAATTTTAGTATTTGAATAGAAAGCTGCTCTCTAGAACGTCTCTACACTATGGAGTAGAACAGTACAAGAGCCAAATCTAAAACAAATGAGGAACAATAAGGTCCCACTCTACTTTTTCCTAATTTATTCTTAAAATTCTGAGAACCTTGGCATTATTCATGATTTTCTGATGCCAAATTAGTCATAGAGCCATAATAGCACCTAAGTTATCTCAATTTTACTATCAAGAACCTGATTTCCCTATCCAAGGGGGATGTAAAAGTCTAACCTTCTGTCCTATGGAGAGAAATCAAAATTTCTAACATAATAAAAGGGGAGCCAGATTCAAAGACTTTGCCTGTCTGACTTTAATTCTTCAGGAGAAACATCAGTATTCTACAAACTTAATTTATTAGTAAAAGAGACAACAGCAGAACAAAAAGTAGAGGTTTCTGTAATTATTGTTTCATATCTGAATGTAAGTTACAAAAAACAGAAGCTCACTGCATTTAATGAGTCTGGCTTTGATGTATGGTAGGTTGTGCCCAGTCTAGGAGCACAGCTTTAGCCTCTCACATGCTCATACTTTTTAAGAATGCAGCCATCACATATAAAATATCAGAGCAGAAAATGAACCGTGAGAGCACATAGATTTCCTCAATCTGAGGAAGTCAAATTTCCAGAAAATGCATAGGAGGGATAAGACCTCTTTTACTTCCATTTCAAGTACCAAAAGCAGCCTCAGAACTTATACAACTATGTAGTAGGGAAAATTTTGACTAAATATGTCATCATATAAAATCAGTTAAACATATTCTTTGCCTTTATATAGCTAAGTTTTAAGGGGTCAATTGTCCAAACATACATATACATACACATGAACACACACATACCCCTTCTAACTATAAATGCACACATACCCATTCATAACACTCCATATGAATAATGTGGATAGATATTTTGAATATTTATGATTTGAAGATTACCAAAATATACCTTAATCATATCAACATACTCTGTAGAGTTAAAATCCATACCAATAACTGGCCTAGAGTTTATTGGGTCACTGTGCATTGTTTCCTTTATTCTGTGGTGTGGACAAGTCAGGGTTTATCTTGGAACAGGGACATCACTTTCACTGTATTACTTGTGAATGATGACCCCTCACCCCTAGATTTGTTGACACATCAGAATTGAGCACAGTGGTGAGATGGACGAAGAAAAGATAACTTCCTCCCCTTGTTGCTCTCATGATAGCTCATTTATTCATGTGGCACCTATGCTGTGGCCATTGGACATTTAGTCAAGACATTAGTGCTCAAAACATGGCTTGGCCATATGCTAGATATTACAAAATTCATTTAAACTTTCTGATTATTTTTACCCACGAATAATAATGTCTTTCATACACACTACTGTGAGGCTTGGACTGTGTGAAATTTGTTAAGCCAAATAACCATGTTCAAATGCTCAGTACCCATAGAATCTACTTCAGAATGAAGACATACACCCATGAGAAGGACAGGAACATAGGTCAAGCAAAAAGGGATGCTTTGGGGTCATTTTCCTTTACAGACTTACCCTGGTGGAATGCAGTCATTTAGGAATATATAAGTATGTAAATAGGCAAATGAAATGGGAAACTTTCACTTCTGGTTAGTGTCTCTACTTCACAACTGAAGATTTACACAACCTCAAATGTCAATGTGCCACCACAAAGCTAGCTACTTTCAACTTTTTTGTATTCAATCTGCATTACCATCAAAGCATCTAACAAAAATTAGTCTTGTGTTAACCATTCATACACACCTTCTGTCTTCTCAGATTGAAAGCTGCTTCCAATCTTTCATCACCTCTTTCTCACTTTCTCATGTCTCCAATGCACAGCATACACCCCTTGGGTACAGTTAGTGCTCAATAAATGTTGGTTGCATTGAGGAGTGACCAAACGGCAGTGTAAATAAAAAATATGTATGTATGAGACGGTCTATCCTTTGAAAGACTTGAAATAAAACAAAGAACCTAGGGACTTTTAGTAACACAATTGGGTTGTAGCTATGAGAGGATTGTACACACAGAATCAAATCACATAGGCAAGTGGCAGCAGCAGCCTAGCAGGAAAGAACAGTTCGTGCTCTCCAGATGCAGAACAAATAAGCTTGAAGAAATATGTAATTGTTAATAATACGAAATTGACAAGAGAATGGGGAACCACTTTGACATTTGATTACTACTTAGTCAATACTCAAGCTCATAAGAACGTGAGCAGATGTTAGCCAAAGCAGATGTGAACATACATACTATAGAATAAAGGGATTCAGTTGCCTGCTTGCAACATATATTTGTTTGACAGAAAAACAAAAAAAATGTTCAAACTTAATCCAACTAAAATGAAGCATATTTGGTTCATTTCCTTCAGTTTTGCTCTATTTCCCTCCAACAAAATTTATCAAAAGTTTGATATGAGGCACTCGACAAAACCTTTCACCATTTTGGCAGCTTAACTGTCCAAAATCACTCTCTCTTCCTTGTCAGGGCCAAAGAAGGACCTAAGTGGGAATTTCTCATTTATAACAAGGAGGCATATCAAAACGAGTAGGAGCAGAGAACTGAAAATATCAAGAACCTGAAGTCCATAAGAAAGAGAGTCACAAAAACATGTGAGGCTCAATCATCAGTATTTTTGTCAACAGTCCAGGTAATTCTAATGTACAGTCATGCTTTGCTTAACAACATGGATACGTTCTGAGAAATGCATCGTTAGGTGATTTCATCATTGTGCAAACATCATAGAGTGCGTTTATGCAAACCGAGATGGTACAGACTACACCACACCCAGGCTGTATGGTATAGTCTATTGTGCCTGGGCTATAAACCTGTACAGCATGTTACTGTACTGAATACTGTAGGTGACTGTAACAAAATGGTAAATATTTGTGTATCTAAACATATCTATACATAGAAAAGATACAGTAAAAATATGGCATAAAAGAAAAAATGGAATATAACTGATAGGGTACTTACTGTGAATGGAGTTTGCAAGACTGGAAGTTGCTCTGGGTGAGTCAGTGAGTGAGTGTTGAGAGAACAAGAGGCGGAGGACATCACTGTACACTATTGCAGACTTTATAAACACTGTACACTTAGGCTACATTAGGTTTATAACAAATATTTCTCTTTCTTCAGTAATAAATTAACCTTAACTAACTGTAACATGTTTGCATTATAAACTTTTAATTTTTTCAAACTTTTTGATTTTTTTGTAATAACACTAAACAGTCTTCAAAGCTTAGTAGACTTCTTACCTGTTTGACGGTATTTGATGGTAATCAGTTCATGAGCCAAAAGCCACACCCAGAGTTTGCTTTTCTTGACAGACTTCTTGCTTTTCTATATTTCTGTGTTTTTTCAGCCCCTTACCTTTAGACTGAGTGGTGATCACATTGGGCTTGTCATCTTCTATGGAAGAACTGCACTTGCAGTCTTTTGTTTTTCTAAGTTGTTGTCCAACTGAAATCATTTGCTGCTGATCATCACCTTATCCACCACTTCAATTTTAATAGTAAATGGGGTAGCTATACTCTTAATCATTGCTATAAGTCTCAACGTTAATTGAACTTTATCTCTCAAAGCACTTCTAAATTTTATCTTTTACTATTCGTTGTTGAGAATGAGTGTCTTCCAATTCTACATACTGCCAAATTTGTAAACAATCTCTGATCCCTTTTACTTATGCTTAAATCAGGGTATTCTTTTCTGAGGTCATCTCTTTGTGTAATATTCTATGAAATGTAGCCAACATCAATCAACACACACTACTAATATTTAGTTTTCCAATGTCTTTGCCTAGGGCCACACATTCAATAGTTACCTGATCTGACCTCTCTGTTTTCAAAGGTTTTACCAAATAACTTGCAAAACATGGAATACCATCTTTCCAGATGCTGATAACAGCCTTGCCTTCCACATCCATCCATAAGACAGCGTTTTATGGTTTTTATTATGGCAACATTCTACTTCGAGTTACTAATTAACGACTTTAAACACTCAGTGGCTTAAAACAGTAAGTAAATAAAACAAGTTTATTTCTCACTCACGTTTTATGTCCATCGGAGGTCAGCCAGGGGCTCTGCTCCATGTGGGGCTCTTGATGATAGGGTAGTCACCAATTTAGATTCCTGTCAGTTGCTGTGGTAAAGTAAAATTATAGAGTTTCACACAACAGAAATCAGACTCTCCAATCTGAAAGTGAATTATGTGTCTATCATTCATAGTACATTGGCCAATATTAGCTGCATGGCTCCACCTACAGCAGGACCACACACGGCAATCCTATCATTGGTTGAACAGCACTACTGAGTACCACAGGCCCTACCATCTAATCTCCACACTACAGCCAAGTGAGCTGTTAAAATTACATCAGATATGGAACTGCTCTGCTCAAAACCCTTCAATGGCTTCCCAATCCAGTCAGTAAAAGAACCAAAGTTCATACAATGGTCTCCAGACCCTCCATTATTTAGCCACCTGTTATTTCTCTACCTCACTTCCCACTCTTTCCCCTTCTTTCTCTCTGCTCCAGCCACACCAGGCTCTTTGTTAGTCCTTGTACATGGCAAGCTTCTAACTGACTCAGTCTTTGCACTTGCTATACCCTTTGCCTGAAAGATTCTTTCCACAGATATTTTCATGGTTCACTCCTTTACTTTTTCACATGTCCATTCTAATGTCACGTTATTGAAGATACTTTCCTTGACAACCCTATGTAAAATGGCACCCCCTGCTACTGATGTTATTCTCTAACCTTGTTGCTCTGCCTCATTTTTCTTTAGTGCTGAGTACTGACTGACATAATAACATATGTGGGTTTATGTCCAGATTCCCCTAGAAAATAACAGAGTCTTGAAAATCTTAGGAGCCTAATATAAGCCTAAAACCTAGGAGATGTTCTATAAATTCTTTATGAACGGCTAAATGAAAAAAATCAATAAACACAGTGCTAGTCACAGGGCAGCAAAGCACTGACTAAGACACAATATACCAGAAGAAGTATCATATTTTTGGAGGAAAGAGAAGAAAAGAGGAAAAAAAGATGAAAAGGAAGTTAACAAAGACAAGTTTTTCTTTTTCCCAATCTCCTCTGAAATTTATCTGCATTTATAAGAGGATCAGTCTTTCAGAGGACACAATTTAATGAGGAAAATATCTGGATCTAACTTTTTTCCCTGCGTTCATTTTTTTTTTTTTTTTTGGTAACTCTTGATTGTCCATTGGTTTTAAAGGACATCATGTTTATGTTATTACCACTGAAAAAGTGTCATTACAAAAAATAGAGATGTCCTTAAGTTGAAAACTAAGGGGAAAATCTGTAAACACATGGAAAAGAAAGTGAAATATGGGATCAGGAAATACTTTTGCCTTGAAGATCTATCATGAAACTTCCAACATGAGGTATAAGGGGATTTAGATGAAAAAGTCATCAATCTCCCTGACATACCAGGTGGTATTTTCCCAATTCAACAAAATAGGAAACCAAGTCACAGAGCAGTATAATTAATTGCCTAGATCACAGAAATTATAAGCAGCAGAAGTAAATATACTAGTAGAGTTTCTGACTCCTGGTTTATTTGCTCCTTTTCTGCCTATAGTACCAACACATTAGGTTTTATTCTAAATTTAAATTTAGTTGGAGGCAGGATTAGGTAATTTGTCCTTGACAGCAGAACTTGCATTTGAAAAAACCAACATTACACTCTAAAAAATAAAAATATTTCACATAATCATAAATGTCAAGTGCAAAGTCTACACAGAATAGGAATTGGAAGAATTTTTATATGTGAATAGTTTTATATCCTGTCTTCTCCTAAGAGAGCAAAAATTACTACAATTTTATTGCTCATCTTCCTTTCTCCTCTTGTCAACAGGATGATGTTTTGCTGGGCCAAAAACTGACCTTAAATATATACCCAAATGAAGACTTAGAAACTATCTGTGCCAGTGTTTCCTGAGCAGTTTAACTCCCAAACTTCATTCACATAATCTTTAAAAACATATATTTTCAAAATCATTTTTAATTTTTTCTTGATATCCAGAACATACATAAATTTAGGTTAAAAAATTCAATTTATATACCATGACCAAGTGAGATTTATCCCAAGTATGCAAGGTTGGATTAACATTCAAAACTAAATTAATGTAATCCATCATATCAAGAAACGCAAAAGTGAAAAATCACATGCTCATATCAATAGATGAAGAAAAGGCATTTGAAAAAATTCAAAACCCATAAATGATAAAAATTCTCAGTAAATAAGGAATAGAGGAGAACTTTCTCAATTTGATAAATACTACAAATAACCTACAGCTAACATCATACTTACTGATGAGAAACTCAAAAGTTTCCCTCTAAAATCAGGTACAAGGCAAGGATGTGCCCTCCCACAACTCCTTTTCAACATCATATTAAGTTTTTCTTACTTCATAAGGCATAAAAAGGAAATAAAAGATATACAGATTTGAAAGAAAGAAATAAAACTGTCTTTACTCATAAATAACATGGTTGTCTATGTACAAAATCTAAAAAAGTCAGCAACAGCAAAAAAAATCACCTGGAACTATTAAGTGACTACAGCAAGGTTGTAAGATACAAGGTTAATATATAAAAGTTAATCACTTTCCTATATGTCAACAATGAACAAGTAAAACTTTAAATTAAAATACAATACCATTTGCATTATCACACAACAAAAGAAATACTTAGGTATAAATCTAACAAAATATGTACGAGATCTACATGAAGAAAAATACAAAACTCTGATGAATGACATCAAGAAGAACTAAATATGTAGAGGGATATTCCATGTTCATGAATAAGAAGACTCAATATTGTCACTTCTTCCCAACTTTATAAATTCAATGCAATCTCAAACAAAATCCCAGCAAGTTATTTTATGGACATCAACAAACTGATTCTAATATTTATATGAAGAGGCAAATGACCCAGAAAAACCAACATAATATTGAAGGGGAACAAAGTTGGAGGATTGACACTACCCAACTTCAAGACTTACTATAAAGCTACAGTAACCAAGACAGTGTGATATTTGCTAAAGAATAGACAATAGATCAATGGAACAGAACAGAGAACCCAGAAATAGACCCATTAAATATAATCAACTGATCTTTGACAAAGATGCAAAGGCAATACAATGGAGCAAAGATAGCTTCTTCAACAAATGGTGCTGGAACAACAGGACATCCATATGCAAAATATGAATTGAGACACAAATATTACACCCTTCACAAAAATTAATTGAAATTGGATCACAGACTTAAACATAAAACTATAAAACTCCAAAAGATAACATAGGCAAAAACCTAGATGACCTTGAGTATGGTGATGCCTTTTCTGATACAACACCAAAGGCACTATCCGTGAAAAAAAAAAAAGAATTGATAAGCTGGATTTCATTCAAATTAAAAGCTTCTGTTCTGTAAAAGACATTATCAAGAGAATGAGAAGACAGCCACAGACTGGGAGAAAATATTTGCAAAAGACATACCTGATAATGGATTGTTATCCAAAATATACAAAGAACTCTTAAAACTCAACAATAAGAAAACAAACAACCCAATTAAAAAATGGGAAAAGAACTTAACAGACACTTCACCAAAGAAAATTGTAAGAAAAACATATGAAAAGACACTCCACATTATATGTCAACAAGAAAATGCAAATTAACATGAGATACCTTGACACATATGAAAGAATGGGCAAAATCTGGAACATTGACAACTCCAAATGCTGGTGAGCATGTGGAGCAACAACGACTCTTATACGTTGCTGGTGGAAATGCAAAATGGTACAGGAGCTTTGGAAGACAGTTTGGTGGTTTCTTACAAAATTCAATATATTCTTACTATACGACCCAGGAATCATGCTCCATGGTATTTCCTCAAAGGAGATGAAAACTTATGTCCACACAAAAACCTATACATGAATGCTTATAACAGCTTTCTTCATAATTGTTAAAACTTGCGAGTAACCAAGATGTTCTTCAATAGGTGAACTGTAGTACACCCAGACAACAGAATATTATTCAGCACTATAAAGAAATGAGCTACGAAGCCATAAAAAGATATAGAGGAATCTTAAATGCATATTACTAAGTGAAAGAAGCCGATCTGAAAAGGCTACCTACTGTATCATTTTAACTATATACCATTCTGGAAAAAGGCAAAACTATGAAGACTGTGTAAAAAGATCAGTGGTTGTCAGGTTGGGTGGAGGGAATAGGCAGAGTACACAGGATTCTTAGGACAGTGGAAGAAGTCTGTAAGATGCCATAATGATGAATATGTTATTATATATTTGTACAGACACGTAGAATGTACAACACTGAGAGTGAACCGCAAGGTAAACCATGGACTTTGTGTGGTTGTGATGTGTCAATATAGGCTCATCCTTGGTAAAAAAAAAAAAAAAAAAAAGGTAGCATTCTGGCAAGTGATGTTGATAATGGGGGAGCCTATTCCTGGGGAGTTATGCGTGTGTGGACACAGGGCTGTGTGGGGAACTTCTATACATTCCTCCCAACTTTGTTGTAAACTAACTACACGAAAAATTGTCTTTAAAAAACTAAAACTGAATCTATAAAAAATTCAGTTTGTAGTTAACATTTTTATTATATAATACATTATACAATATTATGAATAATATATAATAGAGGCTCAACAGCAGCAGGATACACAATCTTCTCACATGCACATAGAACATTCTCAAAGATTGGCCATATGTGAGTCTGGATAACAAACCTTAAAATGCGTGTGTGTGTGTGTGTGTGTGTGTGTATACGTGTATGTATATATATATAAAAGGATTGAAATGATGCAACGTATAACCACACAAAATTAAAAAAGAAATCAGTAACAGAAAGATTTGAGCAATTCACAAATACATGGAAATTAAACACTGGACTCCTAACTCACCAAAATGTCAAGAAGAAATCACAAGAGTAATTAGAAAATACTCTGAAGTGAAAGAAAATAAAAGCACGACATGCCAAACTTAAAGAATGTATCTAAAGTAGGACTCAGAGGTTACATATGTAGTGACCACAGGTTCTGAGCTAATGATAAACTTCGTCATGAAAATACTTCATTCCAACTAACTGTTCCCTCAGCATTGACATGGACAATCTCAGGCTGCCCTATTTACAGGAGCATTATCAACTTTCTGACTATACTTGAACCACTTCCTATCCCCATCCCCTGAGCATTTGCAAACTGTTGATCTAGTCCAACTAAGTCATTCTGAAGATAAAGAATTTGAGGTATAGAGAAAATGACACTTGTCCACTACCACACAGATGAGTAATGACAGAGCGAATGTGCAAAGCCAGGCTCTGTGTGCCCTTTGCGTCAAACCACATTTAAACCAATCACATTTTACACACACAGCACTGCCAACTCATGACTTTCGTAGTGTTATTAATGAAGTAGAATAGCATTAATTAACTGTGTTTATTTCCACATCATACTCATAGACAAACAAAACTGTGAAGGAACTCATATTGGATGGAAATCATATTGGATAGAAAGTTTTGTGAGGTTCATAAGTCACAATGCGTTTTGTTCTTGTAGGATGTCATCATTTTCATGATTACAGAAACTGTTCCCATCTGTACAGCCCCTTGGGGTGGATACTTGCTAAATTCATAATTGTATGCAATAGTCCAGATAAAATGTGTCTTGGAATTTGTCCAACTGGTCTTTTGTGAAGTTATCTCTGGAGTTGATTATCCAGGATCATGACTGTATAAAGATTTCAGGATAAAAATATATGTCTCTTTTCATTAGTCAATAGAACAAATATGTCTTGAGCAAGCACAGGAAATGCAATCCAAAAATCCATCTAGTTCCTTGGTCTCTTCTATAGAGTACAGCTGACAATGCCTGCCATGCTGAGATTTATCTTTCTTCTTTGAGGATGGCTCAAGGGGCTTGTAATAAGCATAGAGTGTATTCAAATCAGGAAAAATGTATTTTGTCACATAAGAAAGAGTCAATTGAAACTTTGTGGAGATTGGTGTCAGTCTTTTTAGAATAAGCCACCATGAGGCTCCTATAGCTGCTTTCTGCGCAAAAGCCACAGATGTCTTCTCCCTAGGATATTCGAAAGGTCAAAAAAATACTGTTTTCTGCTACTGCCCATGAAAAACAAACAGCTGAAGCAATTTCTCTTCCCAGTAAAAACTAGAAAACAACAAAATACACTAAATAACTGTTTTCAGACATTGGACATAGGCAGCTCAGGACAGCAATCTCTGAAAAAAGGACAACAAATAAGGTGAGCCCAAATATTATATGTACCACCTTACTACCTGAAGAGTGTTTCAGGACCCAGCACAAAGAGGGGGAACTGAAAGGAGCCCAGTGGTCTCACTCAGTTGAGGAAACAGAGGAGGTTAGAACATATGAGGCAGGACCTCAGAAAAGAGAAAACTGTACAGAGAGAGAGAGCAAGCTCCCCGTGAAGTTTTAGATGACTACTGATCTGTGAATGAGGGAGAAAAACACCTAATGCCAGGGTAAGAACAATGGGAAAGCAGGAGGAACAACAATTTATAGAACTCATATGGACCTCTATGAATAATTCACTTTTGAACGAGCTAGAGCTGAAAGACTTTGTGATACATGAAGTATTGATAGAATCCCCAGAAGAGTATCACCTTGGTGTGGAGATAAAAGTCCTAGACTAAATGTTGCTTTGGAAATACACTAAGAAAGATTTAAAACAATTTTCAAAAAGATTTAACTTTCTAAACAAAACAAAATCCAACCAAAAATCCAAACTCCAAAACTGAAACAAAATCCAACACTCTTTGAAGTTATACAACAAAATCCAGCAACCAATGATATAAAATTCATAGTATACAAAAATCAATTGTATTTTTTCTATTAGCAACAAATAATTGGAAATTGAAATTGACAAACACTTCCATAAATAAAACAATTCTAAAACATCAAAAATATAAAATACTTTGGGATATAGGTTTAAAAATTCATGCAAGATACATACACTAAAAACTATAAAACACTGCTGAGGGAAATTAAAGAAAACTGAAATAAATTGAGAGATCTACCATGTTCCTTGATCAGATGTCAGTTCTCCCAGACTGACGTAGAGATTCAGTGCAAACAAGGTCTCAGCTGGCCTTGTTGTAGAAATTGATACTGTGATTCTAAAATTTATGTAGAAATACAAAAAAAAAAAACCAGAATAACCAAAATAATTTGAAAAAGAAGAACAAAAATGAAACACTCACAGTATCTGATTTTAAGACTTATTTTAAAACCGTAGTAGTCTGAAGAGTGGTTTGGGTACAAAGAAAGACATGCATGTAGCAATAGAATAGGATAGAGTCCAGGAACAGAGCCACACATATATGGTGAATTAATATTCAACAAAGAAGCCAAAGGAATCCAATGGTTTAGGATACTTTTTCAACAAATGATACTGGAACAATTAGTCATTCATGTGGTAACAGAAAAAACTAACAAAGATGCTTATCATGCACAGTATACCAAAATAACTTAAAATACATTATGAAACTAAATATAAAAGCCAAAATTATAAAACCTTTAGAAGAAAAGATAGGCAAAAATCTTTGAAGCTTTGGGAAACAATGATTCCTTAGATAGGACACAAAAAGCATAAACAATGAAAAAAATGATAAATTCACATTCATCCAAACTATACTTATTAACATATATATATGACAGGGCTTGTATCCAGAATATATATTTTAAAGTACCTCAATAATAAGAAGACAAGCTACACAATTAAAAAAAAAAAGCAGAGGTTGAACAGGCACCTCAACAAAGAAGGCATAGCCACATACACGAAAAGGTGTGAAAATTTTTTAGTCATTAGGTACATGCAAATTAAAACCACCATAAGATAACACTACACCACTACAACATTAAAACTACCATAACACTATATAATTACCAAAACAGCTAAAGTTTAAAGGCTGATATTATAAAGTGCTTTTGAAAATGTAAAACAACTGGAAATCTCGGGCAGTGTTAGTGGAAATTGAACCTGGTGCATAGATCTTAAAAATCAGTTTGAAAAATTCTCATAAATATAAATATCATGTGACCCAGCATTCCCAATCTAGGTGTTTACCCAAGAGAAATGATAAATATATGATCACACAAAGACCTGAACATGAATGTGTATAGGAGCATTATTCGTAATAGCCAAAAATGTGAAACAACCCAATGTCCATCAACTGGTGAATAAACACATCATGGTACATGTTTACAATGGAATACTGTTCATCAATGAAAAGGAAATACACATATACTGATACACAAAACAATATGGATGTGCCTCAAAAGCATTATTCTAAGCAAATGAACCCAAACTAAAAGATATGTAGTGTATGCAAGAATTCTGGGCATCCAGTGACATTCTGGAAAAGACAAAATTATCTAAACAGTGGTTTCTAGGAACTAGGAGTGAAAGTAAGAAAGAGGTTGGTTGCAACCTCCCTCAAGAAGCACAACAAGAAATCTTCTTAGGGTGACTGAAGCCCATATCATGGTAGTGGTGGTGGTTACGTGCATGTGTACACATGTCAAAACTAATCAAATTGTACGTTTAAAATGCATAAATTTTATCATATGTAAATTATGCTCAATATGAAAAAAGTATCTACTGGGGTTTTGTGAAAGCTGGTAAAAGTGAAGTCCAAAACATAACATATGGGTTATAAACAGACTTTATTGAAGAAAGTTTTAAGTCAGGGGTTTTCAAGATAAGGCACGGTCATTCCAGAGATGAGACCCTGCTAGATCTGTGTCCTAAGAGGGGTGGACTCTATTTCTCTCCCTTCTTAGAAGTATAAGAATATGCACAGGTCAGTGGGAGGATAGCAGAGTATTTGGATGTGAGACAGTTTTAGTTTACAAGTTTTCTGTTCAGAGGAATTGCTGGTAAGAACAACTAATCAGCACACAGAAAACTTGGGGTTCAAAGAAAGTTGCACCCCTGTGGCTGGGGATAAAAAGCTTTCTGTCCCATGAGAAATTGAATTCAGGTGCAAGCTCCACCCCTGAGAAAAGGGGGAGGGGCTGTTTCTAACATGCAATTCAGTATGAGCTTCCAGTCACCCTAGTCCGATATGTTGAAACACAGGGCCTTTTAATGCCTCAATGGTGATACTTCTCACCCTCACCTAGGTTCTGAGCAAAGTGAGACATAAGACAATAAGTTAAGGCCAATGGAAGGTCAAATTATCATATAAAGTGGGACAATTAAGTTTGCGAACTCATCCTAGAAAAAGTGCTACACACCTCATTGCTAAATATCACTACGGTCACCTTCGAAGTGCTCCCCTTGGGAAACTAACTATGCCAGCGCCTAGTCCACCCTTCAAAGAAGTTTTGGAACTCTTTTTCTGGAATGGCCATAGAGCTGTGGTCGTATTACCCTTGATGTCTTGAATGTCATCAAAATGTCTTCTTTCCAATATTTCCTTTATCTTCAGGTAAAGAAAGAAGTCATTGGGGACCAGATCAGGTGAGTAGGAGGGTGTTCCAACACAGTTATTTGTTTCCTGGCTAAAAACTCCCTCACAGACAGTGAGCTGGTGCATTGTCTTGATGCAGGAGCCATGAATTGTTGGCGAAAAGTTCAGCTCGTCTAACTTTTTCATGCAGACTTTTCAGCATTTACAAACAGTAAACTTGGTTAACTGTTGGTCCAGTTGGTACAAATTTATAATGAATAATTCCTATAATATCAAAAAAGGTTAGCAACATGCCTGACCACTGCAGTGCATACCTGAAGCTGAATGATAATGAATGTCAACTATAATTTAATACACACACACACACACACACACACACACACACACACACACATATAGTCACAGAAGTGGAGTACAGCATAAGGAATAGAGTCAGTGGAACTGTAACAGCTATATATGATGTCAGAGGGGTAGTAGATTGGGGCAGGGGGTTATCACTTTGTGATGAGTATAAGTGTCTAACTATCACATTGTTTTATACACATGAAACTAAAAAAAAACCAAGAAGTTCAACTTTCACACACACAAAAAAGGTTAGCAATATTCTTGCAACAAGTTTGTGAACTTAATTGTGCTAATGACAATGTGGAAGATATAGTTTAGAATGAAACCATATGGGTTTCGTAATATTTGAATTTCTGAATTAAATAGACTTTTCCACCCTGTTGGAAACAGTTCTGAATCTAGGAAGACTATCCACAATGGGGTCAACTTACAGCACTGAGGAGTCAAGAGGATTCATGAGCCCTCTGACCACACCAGATCGTAAGAGACAGAACGGGGAGCTGGACCAAACATGTTTGACTTTTTCTTCCCAATTTTACCAGTTTGGGAAATTATGATACATTGCCTGGGGCAAAACTAGTAAAAGCTGGAGGAAGGTAAGGAATATACAGACTTAGCTCATTTCCCATGGAACGTGGCATCAGGAACAAGAAACATGTATCCTATATCAAGAGCATTTACCTCATTACTAATCTTTATTAAATTATCCTACACACAGGAGATCATTTGCTAGACCAATTTTATATGTATGAATTGTATGAGTGCACAAATATCCTTATAAATCCCATATGTATGAATAATATGTGTTTAATAGTTGCATCCAGCCCGCTCTATATTCTACACAGATAACACATTTCTTGCTAAACAGTCCACTCAGCCCCATGGCACACCTATATGCAGGCTTTGATTAGGCTTCCTTAGGAAGTCATAGTCAGGAATTTGTGCCTCCATGATAGCATCTTGGCTCTTCATCGTGATGACCTTGGTGTTTTAGGCCATCTACTTTAAAAGACCCGATAAAAACTGGAAGGTTGTTACATTGTGTAGTCTTCAGGGTGCCAGAACAAGGATACAGTCTAATGGCAGAGCTAGAGCTAAGGCAATTAAGAAATGTCTAGATAATGCTAATATCTGCCCCCGCCCCATGACATAAAGCAAGGATATGTGCTTTTTAAAGATATATAAAGATGTAATGTACAGGCATTTTAAAAAAGGTGGCTCATTTTTGAGTCAGCAATTATAACACTAGATTTTTCATCTTGTGGTTCTTTCAGAACTATCATTCCTCTAAAATTAATACTCTCAAATCTGCTCTCTCTCTTTTATAACTTCAATTCCTGTTCGCCATTTGAGAATAGTCTCTCAGACTACCTACAAGCTTTTAGGTGCTTCCCTCGGATGTCAAAGCACATGTCTAATTTTCCTGAAACACAAAGATTTATTTCCCACTTCCCTACCCCTTAGAGAACAGTACAGTAGCTCTACAACTCTGGGAGAAAATGACGTTTGTGTTATAGTTTGGGTGTTTTCTTGAAGCAGTTAACAAAATCTCAACTATGAACTGGTAATAGAAAGACATTTTTACATTAAGGATTCAAGGTTAGAAGAGAATGCCATCAGTTTTTCTAGTGTGGGTGATCATAAAGGACAGGATTTGTTGGTATCAGAAGGATAGCTTTTTGTTTCTAATTATCTGAGTTATTTAGCTAACTACTATAAAGATGATTCACCAAGAACCACGGGGGGAAAAGTCATTATACCAAGATACTCAATGAATAAAACTGTTGAGGCTTAAACTCTTATCAATTAAAAAATTACTTCTCAACATAAAAACTTCAGTGCGGCTGAGAAAGTCACATCAAGTTCAGCAGTTCCTAAAATGGGCAGAGCTTAACTTGTATAGTGTCATAAACTATGAAGGATGGGAGAGTTTATTGGGCCAATCTGTCCATTCTCTCTCTCAGGCTAAGACCTTCAACAACATCTCTGGCAGGTGTTGTGCAACAGAGAGACTACAGTCCATTGCCCCCAATCCATTATGTTAAGAAAGACAGATAGAAAAATTTGTCATACTATTAAACCCCCTTTATTATCTATTAACTGTTTTAGTTGTGTCTATGAAACAAAAAAATAACTCAACAGTTTCATTAACATACATGGTGTCCTATATCTCTCTTAGGCCTTGTCTTTTCTAAGCCAAAAACTCTTTATTTCTCTAACTGCTCAGGATACTCAAATGGTAAAGTCATCACCAGCAGCCTGATTGATTTTTTTTTTTTAAATCAAATGTTTTCACATTTTTATAAATCTCTTAGGACAAACATTTTTCCAAAAATATAATTTATCTGAAATCATTTCATTTTATCTTTAAAATTTTTTTTCAAATTACAGTTGATTTTCAATATTTTATATTAGTTTCAGGTGTACAGCATAGTGGATAGACATTTATATAATTTATGCAATGATCTCCCCCATGTGTCTAGAACCCCACCTGGCACTATACATAGTTATTACCATATTATTGATTATATTTTCTATACTGTACTTTACATCACCATGACTATTTTGTGACTACCAATTTGTATTTCTTAATCCCTTCACCTTTTTCACCCAGCCCCTGCAAAACCCCTCTCCTCTGGCAAACATCCATTTATTCTCTGTATTTATGAGGCTGTTTCTGTTTTGTTTATTTTCTTCTTTAGATTCCACATATAAGTGAGATCATATGGTATTTGTCTAAGTCTGACTTATTTCACTTAGCATAATACCCTCTAGGTCCATCCATGTTGTCCCAAATGATAAGATTTCATTTTTTTAATAGCTGAGTAATGTTCCATTGTACATATGTACCACATCTTTTTTATCTAATCATCTATTGACAGGCACTTGGATTGCTTCCATATCTTGACTATTGTAAATAGTGCAGCAATGAGCATAGGGGAGCATGTATCTTTCAGAATTAGTGTTTTGGATTTCTTTGGATAAATACCCAGAAATAGAATTGCTGGGTCATAAGGCAGTTTTAGTTTTAATTTTTTGAGGAATCTCCAGATTATTTTCTGTAGTGGCTGCACCAATTTGTAATCCTAACTAATAGTGCATGAAGGTCCCCTTTTCTCCACATCCTTGCCAGTACTTGTTGTTTGTTGATTTATTGATAATAGCCATTCTGACAGGTGTGAGGTGCTATCTCTTTGTGGTTTTAATTTGCATTTCTCGGATGATTAGTGATGTTTAGCATCTTTTAATATGTCTTTTGGCCATCTGTATGTCCTCTTTGGAGAAATGTCTATTCAGGTCCTCTGCCCATTTTTTAATTGCACTTTTTGTTTTTTTGGATTTTGTTGTTTTTTGGGGGGGGGTTTTTTGGCAGGGGGAGGAGTGCTGAGTTGTATGAGTTCTTCTAAATTTTGGATATTAACTTTTTATAAGATGTGTCATTGGCAAATATCTTCTCCCATTCAGTAGGCTGTCTTTTCCTTTTGTTGGTTGTTTCCTTTGCTGTGCAAAAACTTTTTAGTTTGATGTAGTCCCATTTGTTTTTTTTTTCCTTTTGATTCCTTTGCCCAAGGAGATAGATCAGAAAAAATATCACTAAGAGTAATGTCAGAGAGTTTACTGCCTATGTTTCTTTCTAGGAGTTTTATGGTTTCAGGTCTTACATTTAAGTCTGTAATCTATTTTGTTTATTCTTGTATATGATGCAAGAAAGTGGTCCAGTTTGATTTTTTGGGCTATATCTGTCCAGTTCTCCTAACACCATTTATTGAATAGACTGTGTTTACTCCATTGTATATTCTTGTCTCTTCGTCATAGATTAAATGATCATATAGGCATGGGTTTTTTTCTGGGATCCTATTCTGTTCCATTGATCTGTGTGTCTATTTTTATGCTAGTACAATGCTGTTTTTATTACTGTAGCCTTGTAACATATAGCTGGGTATTGGGTAGCATGATATCTACAATTTTTTTTTTATTTTATTGAGGAATATTGGGGAACAATGTGTTTCTCCAGGGCCCATCAGCTCCAAGTCGTCCTTCAGTCTAGTTGTGGAGGGCACAGCTCAACTCCAAGTCCAGTTGACGTTTTCAATCTTTAGTTGCAGGGGGCACAGCCCACCATCCCAGGCGGGAATTGAACCAGCAACCTAGTTGTTGAGAGCTCGTGCTCTAACCAACTGAGCCATCCGGCTGCCCCGATATCTCTAAATTTGTTCTTTTTCAAGATTGCTGTGGCTATTCGAGGTCTTTTGTGGTTCCCTATAAATTTTAAGATTATTTGTTCTAGTTCTGTGAAAAATGCCATTGATATTTTGATAGGGATTGCACTGAATCTATAGATTGCTTTGAGTAGTATAGACATTTTAACAATGTTAAGTCTTCCTATCCATGAACAATCCATTTTATCTTATCACTAATTTTATTTCTCCAAGGTTCCAAATTTTGAGGGAAGTAGACATTGATGTTCCTGACATTCCTGGCAAACTTTTCCCTTCATATGAGGAACAAGCATCCTAAAATTTCTGATTTTCCCTTGGGGATACACTACCACACTCTAACTTAATACCATTCATATTTTATATAGATAAATATACAGAGATATAGATATATAGATATATAGATATAGATGTAAACATATAGATCTATATCTATATATATATACACACAGAGAACTTTATATATGTGTGTGTGTGTGTGTGTATACATATATCCTTTTCTATACCTATATATCTGTAGCTATATACATATCCTTTATATATAGATATGTCTGTAACTTGACTTCTGGCACACAGAACTAGATTTTTCATTTGTAACATTATGTCATTAATATATTCTCATTGGTTCAAATTTATCTTTTTATGTCATATTTTATTTCATATATTCCCTCTCAAAGTCAGTTTTTTTGCATGCTTGTGCTTTGGATCCACCTCCCACAAATCTTATTTTTTATGTATATGCATATCAATGTTTATATCTAGCAATGCTTTCTATATGTTTTATTTATTTGCACAAACAGCATTGAGCTATATAGCCATTCAGTTTACTGTTAATAATATTTTTATGTATTCACATTAATATATGTACAGCTAGTACATTTCTTTGGAATCCTGTGTAGTAGGCTCTCATAAAAATATTTTACACTTTATTTGGTTTTCTACTTATTTATTTCTCATTTGTTTTTATCCCTTTGCTACTCCAAATAATCTTATCATTAGCATTCTCATATGTGATACTTTGTGTACAAGGGCAAGACATTTTCTCCAGTATACACTTGATTGTGCAATTGCTATGCCTTACAAGATGCACATACTCAATTTCTCTCAATGCTGCAAATTGTTCTTCAAAATAGCTGCACCATTTTCTCTTCCACAGAGGTTCATGAAGGTTCTCATTTCTCTACATCCTCCCTACCCCTTGGTGTATCTTATCTTGCCATTCTTTTTTCCGCGCTGGTCACATATTAGTCTTTGAAATCATTCTCACAATTTGCATTTTGTTTTCTAATTTGTTGGTCATGACTGATTATATTTTGTCCCCTCAAAAAGCAATTTTCCCCAACTAGTCTCAGATCATGACTGACAGCCAGCAGTATCTTATTTAATTCCATTTGAAATTTATCACTATCTTTTCAAGAAAGAGGAACAATTGTGTAAATGGTGCAATTTTATGTGATAGCATTTCCTAAAAACCTATGAAAATAGATCTTCATACTTCTCAAACTCTTGCTAACAGCATTTTTCTCTAAATGATCTTTTATGATTTATCATGTTTTATTGAATGATTCCCTCACACCTCATTTCCTTCATTGTACATAATGCTATTTGACCATGTGTAACATAAATTATCCTAGCCAAGGAAAAAATAAAAGCATCAGGAGAAATTAATTGTATTTTTCCAGCAATCACTTTCCCACTTTGCCACTTCTTTTGTAGCAGATGTGTATGAGTCCCAATATCCCTGGCCTGTCTAGGCGTCTAGGGCATGTTCCCTTTTTATCTTAGAAGTGAAACAAAGGAAATAGCCCATCTTGTTAAACACTCATTCAGATTCCGCTCTCTACGTGATGGGCTTCCTACAACTGCGACAGAAAGTGCCAATTGAAACCAGCCCTGTCACAGAGACTTTTACAAAATATGAACAGTGCTAAATACCTTAAAGTGAATCGATTTCCACTGAAAGTGTTTAACCTCCTTTTAGGTCAAGAAATAGCAATTTTCCGAGCTTTACTATAGCCTGAGAATTAATCCTAAGAGGCAGGTGTGCACTGCATTCCTCATTTGTTCCATGAAATTCATGGAAAATGCCTTTGTAGAGGACTCCTCACCCTCCCTTCAGGCTGAGATATGGTTCTCGATGGCAATGGAATGATTAGTCTTTGAGGGTATTCTTTCACATTACAGACTATTAAACTGTTACTTCCTGTAAAAACAAAATTAGGTTAGACTCATGGGCAACATAAGATGTGAGTCTGTTTTAAATTTGTTAAGACAGAATGGGCAGTGGGTAAATTTTACAGATGAGCCAGCTGAGGCTCTGAGAGGTTTGAGACTTTAGCAAGTATTCACAGCTGGGCTTACAATGATGTTAGACCTGGGCACTGAGCGTAATCATACAATGGAGGAAAAAGCACATGGAGAAGAGTAAAGTGACACAAAAACATGATGGGCCACTGCCTAACTGCTTGTGTTCTGTATGAAGGACATCTCGGAGTGGGGCCTCCTGTGTAAGGGACAGTAACAAGATGATGGTAATAATTATTGTCACCGACAGTGAGAGCTTGTTATGTAACGGAAACTATTACTATTTCAGGTACAGTATTAGCTTATTTAACCCTTCCAACAACCTTATTCATACTTATCTATCCATTTTAATGACAAAGAAACTCAAAGGATTTAAGTGATCCAAGATCACAGTAAGTACCAGAGCTCAGAATATAATTACAGCCAAGCACCTGTATCCTTAAAAACCATACTTGTCTCCACAACTTAAGTGATACCACACAGAAACCCGTCTACTTGTCTTCTTGGATGGAGAGGTACCTATCCAAACACAGGCATTATGAATCTCTGTTCCCCACAATCTAACCACTTGGGAGTTTTGCTCCTTTATTCAGAGTCAACAGTCTTCCTATATCTAGAGCCATTAAAGGCATGTGGTTCAGCGTTTTTTGTTTTTTTTTCCACTTGTGCTAAAAATGGAAGAGCAACCCATATTTTTCTCTGATTTCACTCATTATTAAATAACATTAAAGTACCATTTCAGAATCTAGACAGGGCTCTCACTGTAGAACAATATCTTGACTTCTTTTTACACTGGGCTCTTAAATACTTTTACAAATTAGAGCCTGTCTTTCCAGCACTGACACCAATAGAGAGTGAATAAGCCCATAGAATGATTTCCCATACGAAATCAGTCAGTTCCTTGACCCTGCCTAGATTCTCAGATGAGTTTTGTTCTCTCTGGCACATTATGTCATTTTTTTTTCTTTAAATTCTGAATGTGATGCATTTTCTGATCATTAATATAATTCTTTATTTCTGGGTCAAAGGAGACTTTTTGCTGACAGATTGGTTGAAAGAAGGAATGGGAACAATTATTTATTTAGAACGATGACTCAAACTCTCATGTTTTCATTTATTTTTTCCATTGCCCTAGCCAGAGTTCTGAAATGATGTCCTAAGAAGGCTATCGGGACAAACAGACACAAGTTATCTCTGCTCTTTGCTCTCAGTTGTATCTTTTTTCTTTCATTTACTCATGAAAGAATAACTCATTCTTGGGCCATACGGAAAAATCCAGCAGAATGAGGAATGTGTGTTGCACCTGGGAAAATAGAATGTGAAAAGCAATGAACTAAGGACAATGAGATGCTTATTCTCCCAAGCAACTGGGGAGATAAAGCATTGCAAGTCCAAATAAATAATGGCTATTTTCATATGGTAGGTGACAGTAGTGTATTATAATTGTTAAAGAACAAAAGACATGGCTCTGCTATCAAAGCAGGCCTACTAAAACTCAGAAGCATGGCTCACTCTACCATGACACAAGATATTGAAAGGCTCTGGAATGATGCTGCTACCACATGTGTAAATCTATTCCTAATACAACTTCTAAGCACTTCAAATGAGTAATAGGTACTATAAGGGCCAAATTTAGATAAAGCCAGGCTCTGACACAAAGATGTGTGCTTGGCAATGGCAGAATTTGATGGAACACAGCTGGTCCCCTCTTCTGAATTCTTGAAGGAAAAATAACACAATGCTTAAGGTTGCAGGTCAGATTCCAGAATGCCTAGGATCAAATCTTGGTCATACCTTCCACTAGTTGTCTGACCTTGGGAAAGATATTTAACCATATAATTCCTCAGTGTCTCATCTGAAACGTGGTATGCTGATAACAGTGGCTGTTTCATAGGATTGTTGTGAGGACTAAAGGTACCAATACATGAAAAGCTCAGAATAGATAGGATTAAATAAACATGTAATAAATGGTAGCACTTCATATCACTATTAGGTAATATTGAGGACTGGTGATTTGGAAAGGAATTACTAAAATTATATGGACCAGATATTTTCATGTAAGGATAATGGGATGAAGATGGATCACAGACACTTTTTCCCCAAACATTAACTACATCAACCATGACTACAACAAAACCTCATTAGCAAAAACTACAGAAAGTGCCACGTTTAATTCTATAAATGTTGAAAAAGAAACAGAAGATTCTAGAATATCATAAAATGTCTCATAACACCCCACATCTCCTTTCTACCACCAAGAAGCCATTTTGGCAAGAAAGAAAAGAATATGAGCAAAGAAATTTCACTTATACACCCAAACTGGGTAAGACGTGAACTTAATGGTACCTGTATCTTCTCATTATCTAACTCTGGGGATAGTGAAATAAATTAAAGAAAGTCACTAAAATGGAATAACCAGACAAATGGGCTGACGTTTGCTGCTGGGAAAGAATACTCTGGGTAACCTTACGAAATTAGGGGAAGGATTTTAAACATAAGGTGTTCCCTCTCCATGGAAATAGACCACAGACTTTTGACTAGATACTGTAGGACCTGGACTGGAACCTTCAACAAAATTTCAGAAGAGAAAGCAGAGCTCAGATATTTTACCAAAGTCTTCACATCCCTCAAATGAGCTTTTCCATTATGTCACAGATAAAGTAACTAGTTGTTTGCTTTCAAGAGCTATTGAATGATCATTCTTTTAAACAGGTTTTATGTCCAAATCTAATTTTTACTTTGTCATATCTATTATATTTAACTAACAACAATGTTTTGTGTTGTGGATTCATTTCTCTAACAAATATAAGGTGAATAGCACTGAAGAAGCCATCACCTTCAAAATTGTCCTTTTGATAGTCTACAAGGAGAGAAAAGAAAGTTAAGGTAACTTTAACTCCGAGTACTTATTTAATCCAGATATGTTTTCCCTTTCCTTTCCTTCCTTGTTGTTGCTATTGTTGCTGTTGACACAATTGCTTGGGATGGTTTGTGCTTTCATTTCAGTTGCTGTTACCCAGTGACTGCTCCATAGCTGGAGATGGGGGAGGAGCCAACATGAGTACTTTCTAATTTTGCACATTTGTGACAGTGAAGGTGAGAATAAAATTTGATGAGATCAACAAGAGACTACTTTTAATGACAAGGTTCTTGGGCCGAAATGGGAAGTCAGAGCATGAGGAATGAGGTGAGTAATTTGAGGAGTCAAAGCTCCGTGTTCCAGGAGGCAAGCAGGGCTGCTTCTGAGCCCGGAATTCTGCTCTTGTCAGCCACAAACCTCCCACTGCATATGTGCAATTCAGAGATGCAAGCTGCAGAAAGCCTTGCTGTTCACAGATGATTGAAGGCAAGAATGGGCCAGAAGTGTCAATGTGGGGGTTATTTTAGGTCATGGACTACAATGATTTAGCAAGAAATTCAGAAGACACCCTGACAAGTCCAATCTGTTCTTTCATCAACTTTGATATTGGCTGTGTCCCTCAGGCACTGAAAGAAGCAGTCTTTGTTCTCTGCTGGTATTTGCTTTGCCAAAAGCCAAGAGAGGAGATAAAGTCCAACTTCAGCAGAAACAAGAGTCCCGAAGCAACATTTGTGCTTTCAATCATTTTCACCCCGATTTCTAGCATCCAGCCAGTCTTTCCAGGTCATTGCCATACCCTTCTTCATCAGGGGCAACTTGTGGATGAGAAGGAGCTGGAGATCAATTTCAGCCCTGAGAATGACATTCTGTGACTGGAGGTCATTTTCCCCTGCTCTTCAGAAAAGACTAAAGCTCACCTCCTCACCATCCCCAGTGCAGACATCCTTCTGGTGCCTCCAGGCTTTCCTCCCTCTGTCATTCTACACTTCCCTACCCTTCAAGACTCAACTCAATTTAGGCCTCTTCTCTGCCTTGGAGGTACAGCCATGTGTTCAGATTTTTGTTCCATCACTTCCTAGCTGTGAAACTCTTGGCAAATTACTCGGTCTCTCTGAGTTCACTGTAAGACCCACAGTAGTCACCTGAGGATTAAATGAGAAAATGTGTATATGGTGCCTGGTATATTGAAGGTAATCACTAAATGCTTACTTTATCCTGATACGTGTGGCTCTCCAATTATTCCAGGCAAGTCCTCATCTCATGTGTTGTTAAAAATGAAACCTGCAGGTCAGGAAGGATTTTAGCTCTCTAAGTTATTTGAGGGGTCACTTTTTTTTTTTTTTTGATGGAAGACTAGGGTATGCTCCTTTTTATTATTATCATCATTATTAAAGTAGAACTAAAAGCTGCATGAACAATTTTATTATTCCACTTAATCTTTTCAACAGCTTTGTAGTAGGTGTTTTGGTTATTTGTTGAAATTACCCCAAAATTTAGCAGCTTAACACAGCTACTAATTTAATATACCTCTTGGATATGTGCCCAAAGAATTCGAACATGATTCAGCAGGGCAAGTCTCCTGTTACTCGTGGTATCCACTGAGGTCACATGGGTATTTGTTTGGTTAGCAACCTTATTTGGTGTATCCAAGAGGGCTTCATTCACATGCCTGGTTTAAAGGGATGGCTGGAAGAAAGCTCTGTTGCGACAGTCAGTTGAAATGCTGACATATAGCCTCTCTATCTTGGTATTTTTCAGCATAGTCAGACTTCTTAAATGGCAGCTCAGGCCTCCCAGCAAGCCAGAAAGTAGCTACCAGTCTTTTAAGGCCTGTGCTCAGAAATTGCCAGAGCATCACTTCTGCCATATTCTATCAAAGTTGTCACAGCACCTGCTTATAATCAAGGAGAGAGGACACAGACTTCATCTCTTGATGGGAAGAGTGTTAAAGAATTTGAATCCCTCTTTAAGCCACTAGTAGGTGTTGTTATTATTATTCTCATTTTGCAAATACAGTCCAAGTTTCATAGTAGCTGACTGACTTGTCCAACATCATGCAAACAGTGGTGAAAGAATGATTCAGAAATATCTATCCCTCCATGCCTAATCCCAAGTTTTAACCAGTAATTTCTCTCTCTCTCTCTCTCTCTCTCTCTCTCTCTCTCTCTCTCTCTCTCTCTCTCTCACACACACACACACACACACACTCCAGCAGAGCTGGAAATGAATGCTCATTCAAGCAGTTCTGTTACCTTCATGGAGGAGTGCCGTGGGAACTGTGATGGCAACCAGCTACCCCGCTGCAATTGGAAAGTTGGTTAATGTATTGGCACTAATACAGCGCCTCTTCCCATCACAGCAGAATTGGCTGTTACTGTTATAGTTGGATTGTGGCCACTTCTCCCTCCTTTGCAAAATTTAAGTCTGTGATGTTCTCGTCAAGGGAAATGATGATGGAGTTACAGCAGGCCAGTGATTAAATTTGCTCAGCAACTATCCGTAAATAACCTATGCATTCCATTTGCTGGCTTTGATTTGGTCCCTAACTTGTACAAAGGGCTGATTTCCAGGTATTGCAATGGAAAACAAGCCAGGGTGTGGGCAGGGGATCCATGGTGGCAGGGGGAGGAGAGGAAAAGGCTTTGTGGGAGCCAGATTGGTCTTAAAACTTCAGTAAGAAGTGATAAGCAGACAGGCATCTTAAGAAATGTCACAGAAAATTTAAATCAGTGGCCTCTCTCTTGCCTATTTCAAGTGTCTACTAGCAATCTCTTCCCTCTTGTGCCCACTCTCTGCCTATGGCAGGCGGGCTGGGACAGCTGAATTCTATTCTGCTGGAGTCTGACTATGGAACCCAGCCTGGCTCTCTCTCATTGCAGGTGATTTCAGTGGAAAGAGGAGAGGATGAGCAATGCCATGATTCCTAGATGAGAAGAATCCGTGAATCTTATTATGAGGATTTTCCTGTTTTTGTTCTCTCATTGTGTAGGGACCCGAAATTCTGTTCAAACTCACGTAAAGAAAATGCATTTGCACATTTTCTCTAAATGCCATCAAATAGTTAGCAGGTGATGAGACAGAATGAGAGAACTAATGAGAGCTGGACTGAGATAAAGGAATTTCTGCTGTTCAAAATGCACTGACAGAGAACGCCAATTAGCACAGGTTTGATTCTCTTCATCAAATAACCATGACAAAAGAAACATGGACTCCGGGACATCCCTGCATGTACAGTATCACATTATCTTGGTCTTTTAAGCTGTGTTGTCCTTTATGGCTCTACGTTGTTTCAGGGAAAGTAATTTGAGATAAACATACTTTCATTTCTAAAAATAACTATATTGGGTATATTGTTTTGTTCCATACTATAACATTGACCTGTGTTAAGTACACAATTTCACAATTTTTAATAAATTAACAGAGGTGTGCAACCATCACTGCAGTCTAATTTTAGAATTTTTTATCACCCCCCAGAAAAGACTTTGTGTCCACTTGCAGGCACTCTTTGTTCATATGGTCAGCCTCAGGTGATAACTGATCTACTTTTTGTCTCTCTAAATTTACCTTTTGTGGAAAGTTTCTATAAATAAGAGCGTACAATACGTGATCTCTTGTGTCTGGCTTCTCTCACTTAGAATAATGTTTTTCAGTTTCAACAATATTATAGCATGTATCAGCGTTTCATTTCTTTTTATTGCAAATAGTATTACATTACATGGATAAATCACGTTTTGTTTATCCATTCACTAGCCAATGGACGTTTGGGTCGTGTCCACATTTTAGTTCTTATAAACAATGCCGCTATGAACATCCATGTGCAGGTCTTTGTATAGACTTGCGTTTTTATTTCTTTTGGGTAGGTACCCAGGAACAGAATTGCTGGGTGATGTAAAATATCTATATTAATTTTAAGAAACTGACAAACTATTTTCCAAAATGTCTACAGCATTTTACATTCCTAACAACAACCTGAAAGAGTTCAAATTTCTCTACATCCCCACCAATGATTTTTATTGTCTTTTTAATTATAGGCGTTCTCTTCTATGTGAAGTGATATCTCATTGTGAGATGAAAATTCTTAGGATTCTCAGGTAAGAACTTTTAATATTAGTGCCACAAATCAAGAACATTAAAAATTTTCACATTTTAATGGAAATGTGACTCTTTCCTAGGCACTTAGAGATTCAAAGAGGAATTTCACAAACTTTGGAGTTAAATCTAGTTCTTTTCACAAATAGATCCAATTTTCTCAAAGACTTAAGCTTATGAATAGACTAGAATCTTGTTTCTAGTGTTATTGGGACATGGTACATAAGTAATCTTTGTTCGTTACTGAAAACGTATCTCATCAACTTGGGAGTACTATAGTATCTCCTACGTCCTTCTCAACATGCCCATGACACCTTGTGTTATTTTCTCATATCTTACAAAACTCTGACTGTAGGCAGATTTCCATTCCTGGTGACCAATGGTCATTTAGAAAATATTCGAACAAGCTGAAGGAATACTATAAGGTGATACCCAATGAATAAAGAGAAGCATCTTCACAAGAGGAAATCATTAATTAGGAAATTGACTGGGAAAGACAGAGAGAGATAACCAGCAATAATGGAGATAGGAAGGATTGATTTTAAGCAGACTGTTGGACAGAGGCTCAAATTTCATCAACTGATCTCACCCTGAAAAGATAGAAACCAAAGCTCATTGCTGGTGAACATGCAGCAAGAAAACTAGTGAATGACATAACCATCTTATTATCAGTTATATTTGTTCATATAACAAATACTTCTATGTGTCTTGTCAATTTAGGTTGACCAGCTGTCCCAGTATGCTGGGGTTGAGGGGTTCCCCACAATGTAAGGCTAAAACGGAGAAAGTCCCAAACAAACTGACTGGTTACCCTATTTGTCATCAAACATGGAGCTCTGCGAGGAAGGCAGATGAGAAATTTGGTAGAAAAGTCAACCTATGGGAGCCAGGACATATGAGGTTTCGTTTTATGTTCATGCTTAGTAATTGGCTCTTACTTAAGGAGTGGCTTGGCACCTCTGACCCTGAGGAGCATGAAATAAGATATCTCAAAGATCTTTTCCAGCTCTGATGTTATGATTCCTTAGATGTATATAATTATAAATATAACTGTTTCTTTTGCTGATCCATAACCCCCAGTGAGTAGTCAGGAAAAACATAATTAGGTATGGAAATATTACATATGAATTCAGAATTGTGCCACTTCTGACACCTTAAGGATATTAATTAATAAACTGTCTGTTGTGCCCCATGGTTATTTCCACCTCTTACACGCTATAAGAGTGAACAATATTATGCTATTAATATGTTAAATATAAATATTTTGGGGGTTCGGGATTTTCTCAAATAACCCAAATTCTAATCCCAAGAGGCTAAAGCTTTTTTCATGAGATTTAAAACAGACTCTGGCTCTAACTTCAGAACTTAGCATAGTGCTTTGTCATAGTACCTGACACATTCTATGAACCTAATAAGTATTTGTTGAATTCAAATAAACAAATGAATCTTTGACTTTATTTTAAAGTTAATATGCATTGAATCGCTGGGGAAGTTTTTCTTATCTGTTTTCCCATCTTTTCATTTTTAAAATTGTTGTGATAATAATAACTAATTGACACTAGGTCTATAAGCATCAAATGGGAAAATATATATGAAAATAATAATGCAATTTATAAACATACCCCATTAATGTGTTCTATTTGAAAAGAGAAAGACACTGAGTTTATAGACACTATATAGGCATTCAAAACTCAGTAATTTATGTGGATGTTCAGTGGAGCTCTGAATTTCCATTCTGAGAACCATAGGGTTTTTCAGGGTTTATTAAAATCTCTGATTGTTTAAATGTGTATATGTACAAAAGTACAATTAAAAAATAAAATGCTGATATAGCTTAATTCCATCTAAACCTAGACGTGTAAGGTATGAAATGCAATTAATTCAAAACGACAATAACCCCAGGTAAAAACAAGCAAACAAAGGCACATATGTGTTTATACACACACATCACCACCACCACCACCACTACCACAACCACCACCACCACCACTCTCACCGCACCAAGTAACTGCTCAGGGAGGAATTTGATCCAAACTTGATAATCAACTGAGAAGATTGGTTCTTTACTTTTTAAGGCCAATGGTACTTGTTTGGTTATGATCCCAGGGTTTCTCAACCTCTGCATTACTGACATTTCAGTTGGATAATTCTCTGTTGTGGGATGCTGCCAGTGCATTGCAGGATGTTGTGCAGCATCCATGGCCTCTACCCACTAGATGCCAGGAACAACCACCCCCAAACCTCCCACCTCCCCTTGCATTGTGACAAACAAAAAACATCTCCAGACATTGCCAAATGTCCCCCAGAGGGGACAAAATTGTCCTGGTTAGTAACCACTAATCTATCCTGAGAGTATATAAACTAGCTAGGAGAAATATAACAAATAAGACATTGAGATACTTATATAAAAATTACATTGTGACCATTCTGAAATAGTTTACACGCTTATCTACAATTATTACTCATCATAAAATAATGTCATTTTTGCCCTTAAACAAAATTGAGACTATCTGCCCATCGCACTTTTCTCCCTTGGAAATAATATTGTTTCTTTGACCCTTGTTCTCTCTGGTAGTTCAAATGCAGCTTTGTTTACCAAAGTCACATTTGGGAAGGCATCCATCTGTAACAAGCAGTCAGGCCTTTAGGTGATGTTTGTTATTTCAAAAGGTTTTGCTTGTCAAATTTTCAAAAGTTCTCGGATACTGAAACTTCCCATCATTGTGTGTTAGTTTCGTTCATTCCTATGAATTTTTTTACTAACAAAGTAACACTATTCCTTGCAAAAAATGAAAGATATATCATTTTCAGTGTGCGTGATAAAATATGTCATGCGAAACTGAGGCAAGGTCTTTTCAAGAGCTTCTCCAAAGCAATGAGAATTAACGGAAGCAAACATTTTCTGAAACATCATAAATATTTGGGGCCTTTTCTCCTCCAGGAAACCCCTTCCTTCCTATGCATAATTTGTTGCTGCCTGTGTAACATTAGAAGGAGCTCAAACAAATGGAGGGAAAATTATTAAATATAAGTAATATCTAAAGTATTACACAGCTTCATCTTCACCTAGCCAGCTATATACTAGACAACTACAAACACTTTAGTGTCTAAAACTCAACCTGGCTGAAACTGAAGTAATAATCTGTCCCCCTGCAGAACAACTAGCCTCTTTTCTGAACTGCATTATCTCAGTGAATGCATCCCTTATTTCTTCTCACCCAGACTAGCAACCTAAGAATTGTATAGGTCCAATGTATTTCTCATACGCATCTTCATCTTTCCATCCCATTGCCATGAACTTGATCCAGGCCTTATATTTAGCATTTATAATGTTGAAAAAAATTAACCTGTTATGTATTAAGTTACGTATCCCCCCCAAATTATATGTTGAAGCCATAACCTCCAGTACCTGTATTTGGAGATATGTACTTTAAAGAGGTAATTAAGTGACAATGAGGCCTTAAGGAATAGTACTAATTCAATATGACTGGTGCCCTTATAAAAGAAGGCGATTAGGGCACACAAAGGGATACTAGGTGGAAAAAGAGGAAAGGCAATGTGAAGAAACAAAGAGTAGGCGGTCATCTGCAAGATGGCCGTCATCAAGGAGAAAGATCTCAGAAGAAACCAAACCTGCCAACATCTTGATCTTGGACTTTCAGCCTTCAGAACTATGAGAAATAAATGTCTGCAGTTTAAGCCCTTCAGTTTGCAGATTGTAACTGAGGCATGTATGCAATCACATCCTCTGTTCACACCCATGACCAGCTTACATGCTAAAATACCCCCTCCGTTTGGCACACCAAGAACTCCACCATCTGGACTTGTGAACCTCTACCACTCTTCTCAAGGTATCAGCTCTTGTACGCTACACTGGAATCATATTCATGGATCTTTGGAGATGTTATGTGGTTCCATGACTTCACAGTCCATCCTCCATTTTACTTCTGCCCGGGCATACCCTTTCCATAGTATTTATCTTTTGGAAATCTACTTCTATTTCTAAGTCCAGCTTGTGACAATTTTTAAGAAAAATTTTGATCTTTCCCCAGTATGGAAAACCACTCTCATGTTTTTGCTTTGTTGTACTCAATTTATCCCAACACCCACAACACTTCACTGTACTTTGTTTCTATAGGACTGTCTACACCACTGGATAGTGAGCTCCTTGACATCATTAGTCATAGTTTATCCATCTCTATATTCTCTTGTGCTTATTTAATGTATTTAAAATAAATAGAATAAATGAAGAATGCATGAGTAAATGAACATGTAGCTTTGGAAATTTCAAGACATCAAGAGAAAGTGACCAACCAAAGTGGTTTTTATTAGCCCTTCAGTATAGCTCCTTGACAAAGGAAAATCTCTTCTAACTTCCAAACAAATGTGTAAACCCAGGCTGACTTCATTTACTTGACCTTGGGTGTGAACAAAGAAGGGGCTATTTTTAAGACAAGCTAGCTGGACATAACAGGGTTTTGCTGTTCAAAGTGGAGAAAATATTCTAAATCTTGTTATTATCTCCCTTGGGGCATGAACTATCACATTCTGCCACAATATTATTACCTCATTTGGGGTTCTGGCAAAAAAAAAAAAATTCTTTATAAAATGGCATTTTCACAGAAATTTTATAAACATGACATGTTCGTTTCTCATTTCATTATGCATAATTTATCTTTTTGGAAAGGGGCCCACACATCTTAGTGGACTTGCTTAATACTCAGCATGTTACTTTCATATTCTTAAGAAAAATAAAAATTGATAGTGCTACACTGTGAAGTTAAAAGTCCTTCTGGCAAACCAACCCTTTAGTTTCCTGGAGTTTTGCCTCCTCTATGCTCACTGAAGGAAGCTCTACAAATTAGTGGGGGGTGTGAATTGATATAGAGCTGTGTGTTCCCGTGGCCCTCACTCCTATCTTTCTCTCCACCATTCAAGCAGCACTAATAGCTTTACAGAGGTACTGCACTCTGAGGGAAGGCAGATACCATGCCAGATCAAGAGTGAGTTAAATGACTAAATATAGTTCTTAAAACTACAGCAGATAAAGTCTGAAGGGTACATGCTTTAGAGGGCACGAGTTGGGCTTTACTGAGAAACGGGGGACTTCTCAGAATTTCCAAAGATAATATTAAATATCAATAACCAAGGTTAGAAGACTGGACAGAGAGATCATGTTAAAAACCATAGAGCAGAGAAGAGTGAACCTTGAGTGAAGCGATTTACCTTCCCAGAAGGAAATAACTTCTCAACCAGCAGACAAGAAGGAAGACTCTGATGGAGAGACTGGGATAAAGAGGCTGATGTTTGTCTTAAGAGATCTCCACCAACTCCTTACCCAAACTCTTCTTAGACACATAAACAAAGGATGGATGGCAGAGTAAGAGAGACATCAAGTGGGTTACAGGGTTGCGGGGAGCCCAGAGCAGTGGACTTAGAGCTGTGCTTCCCAGAGCTCACCCGAGGATAACTTCATGCCTCTGAGAAAATCCCTGAGATGTGCAAGGGGCTGAGGAAAACCTAATCAATGCACAGGGAGAGATGTGGTAATGACATTAATGACAGAGGGAAGTGCTCCAGCAGGTTAGTTTGAATAGCAGCTAGCTCCACAAAATCCCTTACACCCTAGAAAGCACAATAGCAGCTGAGAATCCTCAAACTTCCAAAGGTCTGATGAGGGGCTCTGAGGACCATAAACTAGAAACATCCTGAGTTTGAAGTCAAGATGCAGAGCTTGTAGGCCTCATAACCGGGGGCTATGGCAGGAACCATGGTCAGAGCCCAGACAGATCAAGCCACCTGTTTTGGAAGCTATAGGGGTCAAGGCAGCCCAAGAAGCAACCAGACACTATTCCTTCAATGTCCCCTGGGAAAACGGATCATGTCTTGGAAGAAGGGAAATGGAGAATTAGAGGGGCAAAATTTCAATTTAACGAAATATTTACATAAAAGAGATAGGGTTTTAAACCAAAACTATCTGAGTCTCCCTGAAGGCAACAGATAGTTTTCCAACAACAGTGTATATGTTGACTTGAGAGCAAATACAGAAAAGAAAATTGCCTTTTGCACATCTGGGTTGGTACTGTAAAATTAAATCAACTATAATACAAAAATCCGTACACATATTGGCAGCGAGAGGGAACTTTCATGGGCTGAAGCAATTTTCACCAGACGTGTCCTAATAAATGGTCCTCTAGTACTGATGTACCCTCAGTAAGGGTCAATGCAAGGAAGCCTAACAGGCAGTCATCATATTCCTTCCCCCAGGATCTGAATTCCTGACTCAATGTAGACCTCGGTTTTGCTTCTTTTATCCCTCTATTTACAACTCCATCTATTATTAGGGTTGAAAGTCGTATGGGAACCTGACCAAGAGCCACCATTGTGCCCAGTGCTCTGAACTCTGAGATAAACAAGAAAACAGCAATGTCCTCAAGAATCTCAAAAATTCCTACACACCCATACCAAGTGTGGTGAGGATGTAAAGCAACTGGAATCATTCACAAGTGGCAGGAGGGTAAAGCGCAACCACTCTGGAGATCTGTTTGGCAGCATTTACTCAAGATGGATTTACTCATATACTATGACCCAACAGGTCCACTCATAGGTATACACCCAACAGAAACATCTATCTATATTTCTTCAAAAGATTCATACAAGAATGTTCAAAGCAGCACTGCTTGTAGGAGCCAAAAACAGCCTATGTAGCCATCAAAAATGGATAAATTGTGTAATCACATAGTGGAAAAACATACAACAATGCAAATGAATAACTTAAAATGAAATAGATAACTATGGGTGAATCCTATAATGTTGAGTGTACTATTCCACTTTTAGAAAGTATACAAAAAGCAAAATGAATCCAGAAGACAGAAGAGTGATTACCGTTGGCAGGGAGTACAGTCTAGAAGGGATCATGAAAGAGGCTTCTGGGTCATTTCTTGATTTATGGCTTTAAACAGGTGTGTGTTCCATTTGTGAAAATTCAGTGGGTTTTATATTTATGATATGCATACTTTTCTGTTTATATTTTAAAATGCTTTAGATTGTATTATATATTTCACTATGTTATATTAATGCCTATTGTATTCCAGCAAAAAGTTTATAAAAATTAACATTCCAGAACACCCAAATATAAATTAGTGGAGGATCCCAAATCTATTTCCAGCATTTATTAATGCAGAAACCGAGTTTGCTTTTTCCTGAGATTTCCACACCTTTCAACTAAAACTGTCAAAGTCCTCCACAGCCAGCCACATGAATACATAAAGGTTCTTGGAAGCAAAAATAGGTAGGAAATGTCAGAATACTCATATCGCACTTCCTACTGTCCCTTTTTACTGACTAAAAAAACTTTGTGAACCCCAAAGTGAAATTTCTCCTTCCCATCTTAAATGCTCTAAAATCACAATCTTAAAAAGCATCATTTCAGAGGGAGGCAGGCACACCAGTAGGTGCTATTTCTAATTCCTCACAGCTGCCGTCTGCACAGAGTGCTGAGGGATAAAAGCAGTGATGAGAGCATTCTTTCCACAATTTCATATTCATGGAATTTGTTGTTACTTAACTTTTCACAAATCATTAGGCTGAAGTACCTCTCCATTTTTCCCCCAAATAGTGTGATTTGACCTAGTATCCAGCTTAATACAGCCTCTGCTTTTGAATAGATTTCCTCACAAGTGGCAATCTCTAATAGGGTCATGTCGAGAGGCAACCCTACTGCATGCTACCTATTGCACGTTAACGTGATGAGGGTAATTTCAAATGGCATTCAATCAAAAAATCTGAAAGTTTTATTAGTGAGGTTGGGGGCTTTCTCATGTTCAGATGAGGCTCATTGCAGCTCGACTTTGACATTTTCAACTAAGATTTCAAAGGATGGAATTTTTTAAAAGCTGTGCACGTAGTCAATGGTCCACATTGCCTTCCAGATCAAATAGTTGGTTGTGTTTTTAGAATATTGAATGCAAATTCCTTTTTTTCTTCCAAATAAGCATAATAGACTGGTTTCAATTTAATCATCAATATGAAGGATCTCCAAATATGTGAGATAAGTTATATATTAAACCATGAAGATCAACATTAGTGTCTTGGTGGGAAAAAACACTCCTCTTGGATTGCTATTAAAAATATGCACTCATATTTTGTTATTGCATACTCCCCCTTTTTAGAATAGAATTGGTTGTGTAAGAATTGAGTCCCAGAAAGAATTTGGGGGGCTAGGATGGAATTGCTTACCTTTCCCAATCTTTTGCCATTAAGAGGATTCTGGGTAGAGTCCTGGTTTAGTAGGAAAATATGCTGAAATAAATAAGCCATGACACTTTGGTAGGGATAGGGCGGGATGGGGGGTTGGATGATAGCACATATTTGCCTTCTCTGAGTATGAAAAATGCTCAACCAAGATCAGTTAACACTTTTCAAGAAATTCATGACCATGAATAGTCTAGACAAAATAAAAAATGATGCAAAATTGGGATTAAGTTGTTATTCTGGAATAAGGCATTTTAAAGATTGGGACCCTCTGAAAAGCATGTTATTCTGAGCTAAGGAGAGTTAAGATTGTTAAGGTGTTAGATTTAGTTTCTTTGTATTTTTATCACTCAAGTGACCCAACACCGAGTCAGACTGAGAATTCCTACTAGAATTTAGACAATAACTCAGATTTCTAATTGTCTTGCTCCTATCATAATTTCTTTAGAGAAAGGATGAGGACATTACCCCCTAGTACCATTTTAACCTCTACTGTGCTCTTACTACAGTTTTTATGGTCCCTGGATATTTTTCAATCTTCTACTTTCCCTTCCTGTGAGCTAATACACATACAGCTAAAATGTTGACTCATCTAAAATTTGGTCTTTATTTTTCAGATATCCATACTTACTTGTTTGTCTAGTTCTTTTTATTATAAAAGAAATTATCATGGAATTATTAAAATTTGAGTAACTGGGGGAAGGAGAAAAGAGATTTCTACTTATTTCCAACAAACAAAACACTTAGTATCAGTTTGGTAGCTGCCTTTCCATTCTTCTTTCATATATATATATATATACATATACACATATACACACACACACACACATAATCTTATAGTAATTATATAAATTATATAAAATTTTATCCAATAATCAGAAATATATTTGAGGGCATTTCTAGAGCATGCAATAATGAAGAAGCTCAACACTGAAATCTCATCAATGGTTTCTAAATGTTTTAGGCATGGTATTATAATATAGTGGAACCCCTATTCTTTAATGAGCCTATAGTCATTGTCTATCGTGACTTCGTACAAACCAACTCTATGGACTTTTCCCTTCAGTTGAAATTCAGGAAGCAGGTAGACAACACAACAAAGAAGCTCTAAAAAGCAAGGTTAAGTAGGGCTAGATAGCATTTCTCTCTGTTTGCTCTGCTTATATTTCTCTTTCCATATAGAAGAATAATACTGGACCACTAATATTCCCCTTTCGTTTCCAAGGAACTCATTCATAACTGAATTCTGAGTATATACTGTTCTAGAATGGCTTCTTTGCTGACACTGATTTTTCTCCCTCTTCCTGATCTAACTTTGCTTCTCCCACAAAGCCCAAAATTATACAAGATAGTGAGCACACATGAGGAGGGGATAAAAAAACAAAGAGGTAGGAAGAAATGATCAATATTGAGAGATTCCAGCCTGGAATCTTTTGAGCCCTGGACAACCTTTCTGTATATTCAAGAACAAAATTACACTCATTTATTTAAGCAGGTCTTGTGTTAATGAAAAGGGAGCATATATCTTCAAACAACTGGACTGAGCCAGCAGCTAATTTTCTAGCTTGTGTTTTTTAATTGAAAATTATTATTAGTATCACTTGATTTACTTCTACTGTTCATAACCAACATCGTGAAAATGCTCAAATTTGAACAGTTAATGGAAATAATTAGAAAACAACCAGATTTTTTTAAATTGCTTGCACCCTATTAAGCAAGTAGTGATGTTGTGAAATATTGGAGTCTGTCATTGCTGTTTGTTTAATAGACCATGCCTCTATTTTTTTAATTGTTTATGCAGAATATTTTGACTTTCAGGGAGAAGAGATTTTCACAAATGCTATTAAAAATGCTTTGTGAAGAGAGGTTATTTGGAGCTGCCAAACCAAAAGTTTGGCTTGGAAAGTCAGTTAAGTATGCCTTAAAGAACTTAAAATAAGTGTTGTCATCAAACCACGCATGACAAAGGTCTCTGGATAAAAGCCCTTTAAAAAGATGGATTTTAAAGTAATTAAGTCTAGTTGTGTAATGGAAATAAAGGAAATTTGCTCAGGGTCAAAATATGAGTTTTTCAAAATGATATATATCATGAGTTAAATAACTCTAAGCCCAAACTTCAATTTTAACATATTTATTATGCTCAGTACAAAGAGATTCCAAGTCCTTAGACATGCAGGATCCAGTGCTTGATTAAAACAGTGGCCTTGTAATCAACAGATATCATGTGAATTTCACAGTATCGTGTAAAAGGAAAGATTATGATGCCTTTTGCAGAGAGTCCGTCAGCCATTAATTCCTGGGCATGAGTGTTCCCTTTCCTTTTAAGCATCCACATGCGCAGTAATATTCAAACACACTACATAACAAAGTTCACAATATGTTGTTCCTTAGATTACTTTTTCAAATCACAAATACATGTATGTAAATACCCATTTTTACTTTCACATATTTTTCCATAATGTCTGATTCAGTGTACAGACTACATGAAAATTCAAAGCACCCAGAAATTTCTTCACATATTCTTTTGTAAAGCCAGGAATTAAATATCTTGACAGACATGATGAAATCTTGAGGTCAATTGATTGTTTGCAGATCTCATAGCAAAACCATGACAAAACTGAGTTTGCCTCAAACCTGTTTTCTTTTTGCCAATCCTCATGCCACCAGGGGGGGCCTATCACATCAACTTACTTTAAGTAATGGGTTGCATTTCTCCTACATCCTGGTCAGTGATTCCCCACCATTCTTAGCCCATGCTTGGGCCTACAATAACAGTGAACTGACAGTATTCTCTTACCATTGTGCACCAAGTATTTTTTTAATATTTGATCCCACTGAATTTTCAAAACAAATCTATAAGGTAGACACAATGATCACCGTCTTATAAGTGAACTAAATAAGGCTACAGTGTAAAATGATTTTACATGAGAAAAATTACTGGACAAGAATTTAAATATCGATTTGCCTAATTCCAAAACCGTGCTCCTTCCCCAGGCTATAAAAAGAGGTTTAACATCTTCCCTTTTCCAAAGGAGTGTTTGTAACACTTGCAGAATTACTCATGGTGGATATCATGCCACATGGGAATCTCCTAGCATGGTGGCTCCACATTTGCTTTCATGGCCTCAAGCTTTATGACACATTCATCTTCATTAGGAAGAAAAGGTCTCTGTAGGTTGGTGATGGGGATTTGAGGATGTAAATTATAGAACTTCTTCCTCTTCTAAATATTCTAACCAATTAACAAGAGGGTGAAAATATAAAATATAATGTACTTTAATATATCACATCATCATTGTTATTTTTGTTATGCTAGCTGACTATCTATCATCTATTCTTTTTCTTTATCCTAACAGAACCCCAGTTTTGTTCATTCATCTATGTCTCCTAAGCACTGCCTAAGAAGGAAAAGTGGACTCACTCCACTCAAGGAGTTGTTGTAAATGGTCTAAAAGTTATTTTACCCTCTGCTAATGATTGGTTAAGGAACGTCCATGAAATACAAGTAAGGCCATTGAGACTTCCCTGTTAAAAGAAGTATTTCCACTTTATGAGCAAATGCAGGAAAATAGGGAAAACACAGATGGTCCCCTTGCTGCATACTTCATTAGGACATTGATGGAAAACATTGGAGGCACTCAATATTTATATCTAAATATCATTACATGATGAGAGTGAGACAGGGGGAGATTGATTGAGAGGGAACTTGGTTATCTACCAGTTAGAATCAATCACTCTCTAAGAGCTCTTCTTACAAAGATAGTTCCTTAATGGCTACTTGGTTATTGCCTACATGATGTTGTTCTCTGGAGGAAAATTAGACTCCCCTGAAAAATCAAAACTCTTTCCTTCACAAATGATAGACCTTCCACTAAAATCCATAGTCTCAGCATTAACTGGCTTTGTAGTCCTTCATTAAAGCTTCAGTACTATATAGCAAGCCAGATTTCCACACTGACTTCCACTGAATATGGTATTATTGTGAACTGGTTGTCATTTTAAGCTTCAAATAAGGCTCCAAATGTCTCTCAGGGGTAAGTGCTGATTGTGAGCCAAACAGAAATCAGCAGTTGTTTCTTAGTGCTCCACTCAAAATTTGTAATTATAGTTTAAGCAGTTGACATGGATTCAGGAGAAAAAACCAAGGCACAAGATATTCAGGATGGGAAATTCTTGAGATAGGAGAGGGGACATTGTTCATAGAGTCAAGAGAGCAGGAGAAGATCCCTTCGGAAAAATCACATGGGTCTGCCAATATTGAAGGCAAAAACGGAGTATGGTATGACTGAAAAGTAATGTGAACTTAGGTCTAACATGATCTGAATCAGAATCTCAGGCTTGCTATTTACTCACGGTGGACCTTAGGTAGATTAATTTTTCTGATCCTCAATTTTTGCACATGTTAATTAGGTTTATCAATATTTAGCAGGAATCTTAAAAGAGTCTAGATGGCCAATCCCTCTTCCTTTCAAGTTCTGTTTCATCCCTATACTGTTATTTCCCTTTTTGTATATCACTGGCCTTATGCTTATGACATCTTGAATCAAACTTGTCATCTGGACCACGACTTCCATCGTTTTATGGGCTGCCACCTACTGGCTGCCCCTGCGCCATGAAAGTCAGACGCAGCAATAACAATACCACAAACAACATTCATGCTCTGCATTGGTTTACAAAATGCATTCATATACATTCTCAATTTAGTCTTCATAACAATCCCATGAGACCAATAGTACGGACTTCTACTATACAGATGATGAAAACGAGACTTAGGATTTTTAAGCAATTTTCCCAAAGGCAGTAAGCCAGGAAAAGGCAGATCAGATAAAAAGCTAGTCTGCTTGACAAAAATCCTGTGTTCTTCATCAGGGTATGGAAGTTAAGACAATGATTACGGAAGCAGTTTCTGTGGTAGACACATACTGGCTCCCTGCCCAGAATTGCTGTAACTGGGTGGTGTACCCATCTTCCGGCTTTTGTGAGAGTTGGCTACAACAGCTAACCAGACAAACTTGTCCCAGGAACTGGCCTCTACCAAAATGCGCTATCCTCCCATCAGAACACACCTATAAGGCTATGCCTTCTTCCCCACGGGTAGCGGACAATCCATAGGAGACAGATTCTGGGGTACAAATTCCTGCCCCAGGCATTTAGATGGGACTACTCCACATGTTGCTTATACTCCAGATCTCCCTGTACAATCAGACTTAGGTCATATCTTTGCCTAGCTTCTTTCCCCTACCCTGCTTGGCTAACTCCCTTACATGTTTCCCCTGAGAGCGTGTTCTCATAAACCAGTTGTACAAGTTACTCCATCTCAGGATCTGCGTCAAGAAAATCCAATCTCAGGCAAGAATTGGCTCTGCCTTCACAATACCTGGGATTATGTTCTGGGTCCACTATTTATTACCTGCATGACCTTGGGAAAATATGTAACTGCTCTAAGCCTCAATTTCCCCATTTAAAATACAAATATAAGAGGAGGGTCTACTTCATAGCATTATTGACAATATAAAGAGACTCTCTCTGTGCCTAGAAAATCATAAGTGCTTAATAAATGCTTGCAGGTATTAATATGATTATCATTGTTATTGCAATTTCCACAGTACCCACAATCCATGCTAGTCCTTTGGGGATACAATTTCCCTAGCCCCTACTCAACCAGCCTGCTGGCTGGAAGAGAAAAAATATACAGAAGGATAGCACAGGCAGAGATGGCAGCCAGAGGATTACAATAGAAGAGGGATAAACAATTATATACTTCAAGAAACACCTAGGCTTCCTGATTCTGCTCATTCAAATCAATTTAGTAGACATTTATGGAGTACCATGTACCGGGAATTGTGGTAGGTTCTAGACATCCAAGAAGGGACTCTATTTCTCTCATGACAAGTTGACACTAAAAGAGGGAGAAGGATTTTTATTCTGTGATGCACTAGTAATTCCCTCAATTGTTGAAGACATAAATGTATAAATGTTGGCTTATTAAGTCATAATACATTTGAAAGTCTCAGATAATTGTCTAAGAGGTGAAATAAATAGGCTTGGGGATAAATCTAGTTGTAATATAATTAAGTTAGTTACATAAGCTTTTAATGGATTATATTTTTAAGTACTAATACTTGTAAATTTTTTTGCTTTTAGCAAATTAGGTATCATTTGAACACATTGGCTGATGCTTAATAAGAATTAGAATTACATTTTGCTTGTTATATAAGTAAATATCTTGTTACATGCCTGTTTAATGCTTGCAAAAAACATTCCAAACAATCTCTTTAGAATAAGAGTCTAATTACACATTTATCATTAAAATTACAGTGAGTTAATTGCCTTGGAGATATCTTTATCTCTCTTGCAGCTTGCTTAATCCTAATGCATGTTTTCAATAATCATTTGTTCCTTAGTTAACTAATTAACAAATAATACCTGTCCTATGGAAAATCCTAAATTAAACACTTGAGGCTCTTTAATTGAATGCTCAATAACCCAACATAGTCCTTAATATTAGAACTTTTAAATATTGCAAAGATTCTATTGAATCACATATTAGTTTGCTCCTGTTATCTTTGGGGCTTAATTGGTAGAAAAAGGGCACTTAATAATACACAAGGGGCAGCCAGAACAGCAAAGTTGGCCAGCCACACATACCAGCAACAAAGGCAGACCATTCATTTAGAATATAAATGTCCTGGCTCCATGAAATTAAGAAGCACAATTTGAAAGATAAGTACATACAGGCCCCAAAGTCAATAGCCTCTGATGCAAAGCAGACACCCCTGGTATCCTGTGCCCCCTACTCTAATCTGTGCGGCTTTGAAGTCACCTGGAGGGCAGTAGTTTCTTCTATGGGTGTAGTATTTGTAGACAAACTCAAAAGTGTTCCTTGGTGCCATATCCCCTCAGATTGCTTTCCAAGTCCCCAGTCTAGACCTCTCCAATTTAACTTTGAAAACACTGCTAAAAAGAACTTCCTAAAATGCAAATCAAATTAACTTTCCATTGACAATTTCCCACCACTTTCTAAGGATTGTTTTCTAGCTTCCTTGCTGCTTGCAGCTCTCCAAATTCTAATCCCTTATTTCCTATTGATTTCCTGATATCTTCAGCCACCTCTCCCTGTACCTTATGCTCTAGTAACATTTATTATGAGCCATTACCTTAACTTTTCATGCTCATCTACTCTGTACATTATCTTCTCGCCTCCCTGCCTGTGTTACTCATTCTTCAAAAGTGCCTCTTCAAAGAATTACATGCTCTTGAACCCTGTAGTCCAACTTAAAACCACCTCCTTCCATGTTTCTTATATTATCTTCATTATGTAGTACATATTAAATTGTATTGTAATTGTTTGTATGTGTATCTGCCAACATAGAGTACAGAGTAAAAATTGAATAGTTAAAAGCAAATATAGTTCAAATTTCTGTTTCACCACTGCGTAAATTTAGAGGCAAAATACTTAATTCTCCTAATCCTCTGTTTTTACATCTGTAAAATGGAGAGAAAAATTGTACTTCTCTCATAAGGTTATTGTGAGAGTTATATGACATAATGCATACTAAGTGCCAATAACAATGGTAAATGATAAATGATTGTGAGTTCATTTTAATGTTATTGTGTACATTTAATATTGTATTTCTTCTGCCTTATGCAGCTTATGGCACATTGTATGTATTCGGTAAATGTTGCTAAATGACTGGATGCATGAGTGGTTGCATGAACAAATAACTGTATGAATGCTTAAAGTATTCATACAGAGGAAAATTTGGGAGTGACATAGAAATTTATATATATATTTGAAATTATGTTCTGCAGCAAAGGGATCAGAATTTTACATGTGGCTCCAGAGAGAGATCTATGATCATAAAGTAAATCAACAGAGAGGAAGAGATGGGTTGAATGTAAAAATTTTCTTTAAAAAAAATAGAGCATATTTAAAATCTAATGGGATTTCTAATTTTCCCTTTATTTCATGTGTTCAAGCAGACATCAAACAATAAAATTGTGGGTGTACCATAGAGCTTTAGGGCTGGCTTATATGAATCAAATGCCCCGATGTCTTTAGGATTTTGTGACAATTATAGTTCTTAGGAACACTACATGTTCTATAATTAACAGTGCATGTATTCACTGTTTTAGTGGATGCAGCTATAATCCATTCATTCCCTGTACTGTTCAGTGTTCAAACTTATTAAAACATTGCTAAAGCTCCAATGAACCCCTTTTAAAATTTTCTTAGTGACTCGTTTCAATTAGTAGCAGCGATAGGGACACTAAAGTTATACTTTCCTTGCGTTGTCTGTAGATAAGAAACCCTTGGGAGGAGTCTGAGCTCCAAAGCAAGCACCAGAAATAGTGCATATTAAAACACTGACTTGAGCACATATTAAGACACTCTCTTTCCTTGCAAAATATTTTCAATGTCTGTTTGCAAGTTTTGATATTGTTGTTTACGTGTTGGGGCTTTTCCCTCTCCAGGAAATAAAATTCAAAATCTCCCAAGTTTGGGACAGCAATAATTTGATGTCACCTTTTTTTTTTTTTTTTTTTTTTTACAATTATGCTGAAGCATTAGAAAATCAGTAGCTTTGAAAATATTATCAGTTGGACACGTCATACTTGGAAATTGATGCATACAATAAGTGAAAATGAAAATCATCCACCCTCCCATGAAAGCTTCAGACTAGAGAGAGTTCTGAGAAATTACTGTTTCATAAGGAAACACCATGTCCTAATCTGACCATCATTATTTTGTATTTATTATCACTATCTATAAGATAAATGCTAGAGGCATTGCCTTCCAGAGAAAGAAGCAGTAGCTTCCCTCCTTCTCAATAGTTTGACACTCATTTATGAAAATAAAAGCCCTGCAGATAGTCTGAACTTAGTTCAAATTAACATTATGCTCCCAAATTTTGCTGCAAATGTTCATAATTTACCTGTCAGAGAATGTGAAAGGTGTCATTATAATTCCAATCAAAGAGTTTTCCTTTGCTTGTGTTTAGAATGATTTCTCTTGGTTTCAATAATGTTTTTATTAAATCCCATAGGGTGAGGAAGAATAATAGGATATCGCTTAATTGAGTATGTCATCGTGACAGGAGGTACAATACTCCATTTGAAACACAAGGAAGCTTGCTGGCTACCCCGTTGGATTGACTGCCCTCATTATGTACATAGTCTGTGTTTTCCTCCCCGGGTTCACCCTCTCCAGCACCCAATCTCCACTGAGCTGGTGAAATCCTGTAATGCAAATTAGCCGTGAACTTTCTATTCTTCAGCCTTTCTGCACTCAAATTGTTGGTACTATTTCAAATGCCAAGAAACGGGACAGAATTCTGAAAACGTACATTGAAAGCTCTTTCTTAAATAATTTAGCATAAGGATCACAGCCTTTTCACCAAGGTAGCAATTAAGTCATCACTGCTGCTGGTCCTATAAAAATTGATTGGGCCTGTTTTTATCCCCCATCCCTTCTAAACTGCTTTCCTGTACAATCTGACACCAAAGTCAGAAATCACACAGTGAAAACTAGTAACAGGCAAAGAGAGAAAGGTCATTAAGTAAAACTCATATTTTTTAAAATATGTTCTACTGATATTAACCCTGCAGAAAATGACCAGGCAGGTAATGTTTCAGGTACCCATGTAATTATCATGGTTAAGGACATCTGTCCAATCAAACATGCTTTTCCTATTCAACCAGGAAATATACACTAACTTCTGCTTCAGGGACATCTCATTTTTCAAGACAGCTCAGCTGGAAACACCCTTACTTGCTTATTTTTCAAAATCCTTAATTTGCCTCTGAGCAATATTTATACACACCAGCCTTTGTGACATGTCACATCTCCCCTCTGCCAGCCCTTTTCCCCTCCTCCTCCCCCACGAATGTCTGTGTCCTATTATATAACAAACTTCCCTTGGAAAGCCTGCTTATTATCCTGGCGGGTGTTTTGCTCTTTTGATTCCATGGCTGTTGTTCTCTTTTTTTAAGTTAAGTTCTACGGCTTTCAGAGAGCAGTCAGCAAAGAGCATCAGCTGAGGCAGACCGGGAGCCTGGCCCTCATGCTTCGGTAACTTCCACAGACAGCTCCAACGTGGGCCTGACATTTACAGACACTTAATTCTCCTGCAGTGCTGGCACAGGTGAGGAAGGGGAGGACCGGGCACTGGATGCAGAGTGCTTACAATAGCTGAAGGCTTACATTTCACCACTGAGAAAGTTAGAGGAACCCATCTTGCTTGGAAATACCTCCATGAAGACCAGCTACCACTTGGCTGAATATCAACATTTTTCTGGAATTGTTGTTGCTGTTTCTCCTCTATTTTATCTTTTAGTCTTATCGCAACTCTGCAAAGTACATATCGTTAGCCCCACTTCTCAGACTGGGAAACTGAGATTCAGAGATGAAAACTCACATTCCCAAAGACCCCCAAAGCAGGAGAAAGGGACTTCTAATCCGCCACAGTACAAATCCGTACTTTTCAAAATTTGTTGAACTTAAAAATCACCAGGGGACCTTGCTGAAATGCAGCCTTTGAAGGTCTGGGGTGGGGCCTGGGAATCTGCATTTCTAATGAGCTCCCACTGATGTCTTGCTGCTGTTCATTAGACCACATTTCGTTTAGCAAGGGTATAGGTTGTCTTTTTGAATGAAAGGAAACATTTAATGGTGAATACAAGAAGACTTGTGCAAGGATGCCATGCATTGGCCCTGTGGGCACATAAAATCTTGAATCTCTGATGCCAAACGAAGTATAAGCAGGTTGTGCCGGGAATCAGGCCAGCATCCATGTCCGACAGGCAATGTTGCTCTCTGCCAGCAAGTGCTTTGGCAGAAGGGCCAAATGCACATTTTTGTCTGGCCAAAATTTGAATTTTTTTTTCCCTCCCTATTTTGTCCCAGTATATGCCTTACAAGATTCTTTCCTGCTTACAGATAGCTCAATGTTTTCTAAAGAGTTGTTAAATAAAGAAACTGTAACAGGGAGAGAGCTGTCCTGGGATTCAAAAAACCTGGTGTCACTCTCATCTATGGCATTTTTCTAGATGTATGATACATATAAGCACTAAATCTCTGTCTAATCAGTTTCTTCATTTTTAAGGTAGAGGAAATAACACTATTTCACTAGCGGCGGGTGTGTGAATACTTTTTCAACTATTAAAAACAATTAATTAAATAAATAAAAGCGGACCGTGCAGGCACAACCATTTTGGAAAACAGTTTGGCAACTGTTAAAGTTAAACCTATCCTCCATGCCAGAGGGATGTCCCCCGCCTGCCAGACTCTCACCCCTGTGTATATTCGCAAAGAAAATGAGAGCATATGTCTACAAGAACCTTCTTAGATGCTTCACTCATCGTATCCCAAACAATGGAAACAACCAAACATCCACCAGTATCTGAATGGGTAAATTGCTGCATAGTTATATAAATAATACTACACAGCAGCAAAATAGAACACGTTACCAGTACATGCAACATCTTGGATGAATTTAGTACACAACATTAAGAAAAGGGAGCCTTCCTCAAAAGAGTCCTTACCATATGATTCTATTCATATAAAATTTAAGAACATGCAAGGCTAACCCATGTTGACAGAAGTCAGAATTGTGGTTACCTCCAAGTTGGGAGTGGAGGTGAATATTGATGTAGAAGAACATGAAGGAAACTTCTGAGGTGTTAGAAACATTCGCCATCTTGATTTGCATGGTGGTTATCAGAGGGTGTAGATATGTAACATTGACCGAGTGGACGTTTATGATTTGTACATGTTAGTGGTGCACCAGGGGCAGGACACAGGCTGATGCAATAAGGAGTGCGCTGTCCAGAGAATTTATAACAATAGTAACACTGGCCAAAAGTTGGGTCTTCTTTTTATCAATCACCTTGTCCTTGCAGTTCTAAACAATGCTAGTGATAAAATACTTCTTCCTATGGGGGCCAAACAGTTCCCACTGCCCTGCTTTAGGCACATCACTGGGGCCCTTTATCGTGGGCACATAATTTTAACAACAAAGAGTGAAAAAAGAAGCCAGCTGTGTATGGACTAATGATGAGAGTGTGTCATCAGCTACACTAATTTTGTGTATTGGAAGTACATTAAGAAATAGAATCGTTAAAATAACATTGACTTAATAGAATTATGATCATCAGAAGAGATACTTTTTTCATTGTATTTTTAATTAAGATATAATTGACATGTAATATTGTATTATATAAATTTAAGGTGTACCACATTGTTGACTTGATACATTTAAATATTGCAGTATGACTGCCATAGTAGCATTAGCTAACACCTCTATCACATCACATAATTATTTCTTTCTTTTAGTGGGAATAATTAAGATGCATTCCCTTAGCAAGTTTGATGTCTGTAATAGAGTACTGTTGTCTATAATCACTAAATTTTGCATTGGATCCCTAGGACTTATCAACTAGATGTAAGCTGTACTTTTAAACATCTCCCCAATTCTCCCACCGTCAGCTCCTGGTAACCACCATTGTAATCTCTGTTTCTACAAGTACAGCTTTTTTAGATTCCATATAAAACTGCTATCATACAGTATTTGTCTTTCTCTGACTTACCTCACTTAGCATAATGCCCGTAAGGTCCACCCATATGTGTGTTTTTCAAACAGTAAAGGGTTTATGGATGTTCTGAAAACCACAGGATTAAAGCTACACTGGCACTTTTTAAATGCCTCGTATACCAGCCATTTTGTGAGTCGTTTCTGTTTTTTGTTTTAATTATGGACGCAATGAGCATAGTTGGGAAGCAGCGTGTCAGGTGAAGCTCTCTCTCTGATTGCCCTACTCCATTTACATGTGCAGTCTCATTTGAGGAATAAGTTATGGAACCCCGTTCCTAAATACCTTATCTTTGCAGTATTAACAATTCAGACAGGTGTTACAGGGATACAAAAGAGACAGAGGTAAATTTGTGGGGAGATGAGGTAGATGGATTGATTTCTGGGGTGCTAATGCAGATTAATAAAAGCAGACATGTATTGAGAGCTTATTCTAAGCATGCAAACCTCGCAATGATCCTCTAAGGCAGGGACCATTATTACCCTCATTTCACAGTTGACGAAACTGAGACACGGAGAGGCGAAGTAATGAGCAACTTTCCCAAAGTCTCATGATTGGAGAGTGGTGAAGACAGGGTTTGAATTCAGGTCGTCTGACTCCATAATCTTTTCTGCTTCACCAATAGGTAGTTCCAAAGTCCTCAGACAGCTGCAACAATCACTTGCACACATCTGAAGAGTTCTTGAATTAATTTTGGAGTTCTACTTCAATATCACAGATCCACCTTATCAGACTCCATGCCTGCTGGGCCTAAATCCTTTCCCAGGGGAGTCGGAAGGGGTTGAATTCTGGACAAAATCAATGGAAATATCTGACTAGGGATTCTCAACCATTTTGTGTTTGCAAAATATTAAACATTTTATCAGCAGATGTAAATGGATGGAAAAGATTGAAAATAACACTAAACATGTCCTCCATAGCTACCATAAATGAATCCTTTCTAACGTTTAATGCTGTCTACATGTTTATAAAACTCTTTACAATTGTGACATCATTTGTATGTGGTTACTCTTCAGGCCCAACTACTCATCACTTCCTGAACTGGCCACTATCCACACAGGACACAACTTAACAAGAGAAATCAGCCTGCAGGAATGGATAGGTGCAGGGACATCGGAGAGAATATTGGGTTTGAATCTGGGCTCTTCTACTTAGTAGCTATATGGGCTGGGTGTGGGGTGGGGAGGGGTTGGGAGATGTTGTGTAGGGGACAACTTGCAGCTAGTAGATAAATAAATCCTGAAGATCTAATGTACAATGCAGTGACCATAGACAACAATGCTACATTATAGACATCAAACTTGCTAAGAGAACCGATCTTAATTATCCCACCACAAGAAAAGTTTAGAGGTATTAGCAAACACTACGATGGCAATCACGGAAGTGACTTAACATCTCTGTTCCTCATTTTCTACATCTGCACAACACACATAATTGTGACACCTTCCTCATGGGGATATTAGAAAAAAATTAATTCATTAATTGATGTTTGTAAAACATTTAGACAAATATCTGGCACATGATAAGCAATATATTTTTAAGTAAATAAATGTTATAATATATGTATGTACCATTTTCCTTAGTATCAGTTTTGATATAATGCTATTCTTCCTTCTATTACCTTTACTAAATTGTGCCCTACTCCACGCAATCTATCTAATACAATGACAATCCACTCCACATTCTCATATGACAGAACAGAAATCATAGTTAACAGTATTAAAACTCAAGGGAAAACAATTTTATATACTTATCGAAATTGCATAACATACCAATGAAGGATGAGATGACCAGCTGAGATAAACACAGACCCATAAACCCACAGTGGAGAATGTGGGGAGATGTTGGTGATAAGCCTTATTGGCCCTCTCCCGTCCTCCCTTCCCAAAGATGCCTGGCTGAACTCTGTAAGTGCTCATTCCTATTTCATTTTTGCTCTTTCCGACAACCACACTCTAGCTATGCCATACTATTTATACTTACCCAAGCCACATATCCTAAAGGCGTTGTCAGGATTCTCTCCCTCAACTTCTAATTCTCCGTATCCAATTGAGCACTGTAGGTTCATCCCCAAAACATCTCTTGAATCTGTGCCCTCCTTTGCATTTCTGAACATACGTTCTTGCTTCAGTCCTTCCTGCCTTCCTTCTCCTGGTCTATTTCACCGGTCTCCTTACTGTTAGTATCCCCTGAAAGATGGACCATCCTTCACATTATCCACCAGTTTCATTCCTTATTTTAAAAATGTCACAAGATTCCCTATTAACATTCTCATTTGTCTTTCCACTCATTCATTAAGTAACATTTATTCAGTGCCTACTGTGTGCCAGGTATTATACAAGCTTTGGTGCTAAAATGGATGCAGAAGTGGCCTCGACCTCATCCTAGACCTCTTGTAATCTGGCTGCTGTCTGCCTTACTGGTGATGTTCTTCAGGATGCCTGGGCCATGGCCAAGTGCTCACTGAACCCATGGTGCCCTCCAGGGACTTTTCAGGATGGTGCACATCCTCTTTTCTCTGCAGAGAATTCAGTTCGCTTCCATCTTCACCTGCTAAACTCATACTCATCCTTCAGGAACACAATTTTCTCCGAAGCATTCCTCAGTTACCAAGGCAGAACGCAGACTCCTTCTTCTGTCCTTCCACAGCATCACTGGGTGTTCTTTTATTTATCACGATGCATTGTAATTATTTATCTAGGAATTGGGAGAGCCTACAGTCCAGATACTGTCATGTCATTCTGCATGGCACTTCCCAACTAAGATATGGAGAAGGAATGTAAACTACCATGTTGTTACTGTAAGCAATGGGAGTACTACGTTGAAAATGACAGGTACCCATCTCCTAGGGATTGGGAATTGTGAGGTCAGGTGTCACTTTGGGGATAGTAATATGTGGCCCCTAATCTTCCAGCTTCCTGAGGAACTCTTAGGCCAGGTCACTAGAGAACATTCACTGGTCTTCACTTAGAGGAGCCAGTCTCTAAGGAGAATAGGACCGGGAGGAGGACCCCATAAGTTAGGATGGAGCAGCCTCTCCATCCAACATTCAATGGGTGTGCTCAGGGAAATGAGCCACCATTGGAAGTCACGCCCATTTTCACCAAGCAGGCAGCCACATGTGATATGCAAGCCATAGAAGCTCCCTTTGGCCAAGTCACATAGCAAATATAAAAGGACCAGGACATTCAACGAACGTAAGGAGATCCTCTGTGTGACAACCAGAGGATCAATTTTTATGTGGGGGAAAAAAATGCCACATTGAAAAAAAAGAAAAACATGGTAATTCTCACTGTAGGCTTCTCTGAAATCACAAGCTGTCACGACAAATATAAATCACATCAACCACTCTGGTTTGGGGCATTTTCCCATGTCCAGGTGACTGATACATTTAAAAAGGGAAACTAGTAAGCTCTAGGCCAAAGGGAGAAGGCAAAGAGGAGGAAGAAACACTAATTCACCTACTTGGAAGAATAGAGCCTGTACACCACTCCCCGGGGGCTTCCTCCCCATCTCTTCGCAATCTCGGTTCCTCCTTCGCACCTCCTTTTTCCCAAACACAACATAATAAAGGGAAAAAATAAAGTCTTAGTCACTAATGCAGCTCTGGGGGTGGGGGTGGGGGGGAGGTTACTCTCCTAAACACAAATTTAAGTCAGAAAACTCCCTGCTAGAAATAATAAAAAAAATTCTACCAGTTTAAATACAATACATTGACTAAAATACAATGAATGCCTATATGCTATGATGGCATCTTCCAGCCATTGTGAAAGCGGGTGGAAGGGCCTAACTGGGCCGCCTCTGAGCCTCCTCACACCTCCCCAAGAAGGAAGGTGGAGACACCTGATAGCCACACCGGTCTTGCCTAGCATGCCTCGCGGCGTGAAACAGCAGGCAACGGGAGACCGCCGTGCCTCCAGCGAGAAGTCCTCCTGTGGAGTCACCTCTGCACCACTGGCTCTCCCTTCTCCCCCTTCCCGGCCCCCCCGCCCCCCGCCGCATTCCCCTACAGGGCTTCACGCCCCTGCACCTCTGTACCCCAAATGAGCAGCCCAATGGCCCTGACACAGTATCTTTGTGCAAGCCTCCCAGGAGCATGCCTGAGGGTGAGTGGGCTGTGGAGGGTTGCGGGGCAGAAAGGGCAATGAGGCTGTTCCGCCCAGCTCCCGCCAGCCAGGGGAGAGCAGAGCGCCCTTTCAAACTGGGTGTCCCAGATCGGCGGCTGAAATAACTGGTCACGGAGAGCGGCAAGCAAATTGCTTTGACAAGGCTGTTACTGTTGTAAAGGTTCAAGGGTGCCGGCCACTAGGTCAGCGGCTGCCAATCAAGCGGACAGAGAAAGCCGCTCATTGAGCCTGTGATTTCTACCTAGGCCGCAATTATCCCTGACTGTTCCTGTACCTCAGCAGTTCCTCTGATTAAACCTGCCTCCTTTTTACATCTCTTTCAGAGTGCGCTTCACACACTAATTAGTTGCCTGCTCTCCACTGAGATGTCAGACCCTCCGTCAATTTATCTCTATTTCAGCCTGCTCAGAGTGACTTCCCCAGTTATCAAAATTTAATCATGCCTTCAAAAATGTTGAAAAGTGGTCATTAGAGGCAAAAGGCCACAGGATACAATATTCATTTTTCTCTATCTTCCAGCCATCCAGCTGGCATCTATAATGGATATCCTGGGGGCTGTGAGAACACGTTGATTTATGCAACCTCGGCCCTGCTCTCACTGTGCTCCACCAGGCTGCTTGAGAGAACAGGTTTTAACAAGGTCTGAGGTGGGAGGACATTAATCACAGCCGCATTGTATGTGGGAAAGGGTGCTGTGTAGTCAAAGAACCCCCTACAGTAGGGCAGTTAGATTTTTTTTTTTTTTTTTTTTACCACCTTCTCGGTGATAAAAGAGAGTTTGACAATTGATTAGACCTTTCTGTAACCTTGCAGCCCTGTGAAATGATGAGGGAGAGAAAAGAGGGAGAGAATGATTCTCATACCAACGGTTTTCAATGTGCAATAACTTTATGATTCTTGACTGAAACTGGCTATCAAAATCAGTCCCAACTCAATACCATCTAAAAAAGAAGATCATTTTTGGAATAAGAGCCCTTTTGGCACGATGTGTCAGAGCCAATCACAGGCGCGAGAGTCCCGCGGGGACTGCTGGCCACCTCATACGGTGGGTTCTGATAAAAATCACACCTGATAAATTCACCTCTGCCTGCCTGCTTGGCTGAAAAGAAGGTTTTAGTCCAAAATCAACACTGATGTACTGAAATGTGCTGGCAACTGGGAACTGCTTGTCACCCTCCCTCCGTTTTGTTTCATAGCTGCTCACTTTATGGCTTTTCTTCTCCTTTCTCCTTATCACACTGTTCTCAAGCCTAAAGAAGAGAAGAGTGGACACCGGACCCCCTCCATCTAGCTGCCCTGCACCCCCTATCCCCTGACACATTCTGACTTTGTAGCACCTGGGCCCCTCTCCAGGCTTTTCCCAACCCTGCTACTGAAAGTTAAGTCTCCCATCACCACCGAACATGCACGGTGATTTTTCTGCCTTTTTATTTATGGCAGAAACACTTTATGTTAACACATGTTCGATCTTCGTTCCTGTCTTTCTTTGATGCATGTCGTGGTGGGAGAAACAGTCAAATAAAAAGCCTTTAGAGAAACTTAAAAAGGACCTGGGTAGCATGATAGAGATGGGCCGTAATGAGCCTTTCATATCCACTCTCTTGTTCTTACCCACTCTTATATGCTCATGCTTCCACATTCTAAGGCCCAAAATGACTTTCTTCTCTGTGAATTCAGTTTAGGTCTGGAACAGGAAGGGGCTGCCACTTAAAAAATAGTCAGAAGTGTATCCTGACCTCAATATTAAGCCCAGAGAAGCAAGGGGATTTCTTCTGTTCATGTTGGAGTGTTAGGGAAGGTGATTCGTCTGAAATGATACATAATTGTAGAGCTCCTGCCCCAACCAGATTTCTCCCAGTGCCATCTCAGTCTAGAGGAGGATCAGGTTTATGATTAAAACAAGAAATAGGCCAGACTAGGAAAGGAAACAAATGGGAAGGAAACCAAGTGTTGTCTCACTTATTTTGCTGAAACCCACCAAACATCAGCTGTCCCATTATGGAATACATGTCAGATATAAGGGCAAGAACATGGACCTGATAATAACAAGAGCATAGAATACAGAAAAGTGATAAGAAAGGATTGCGCATATCTACCTTGAATTAGTACCTTGTATCAACAGTGGATCCTGGCACCAATGTCTTCAGAACCCAATCACAAGGAGCCCTATACACCTCCAGCTTCATTTGTTATCGAATTGGAGCCTGTATCAGTTCTTGCGTTAGACTGCACTTTCCAACCTATTAACTGCATCCTTCCAGACACTTTGCCTTACCTTTTTAATACCTCATTCAACATAGACCATGGGCTCTCTTTAGTAATATGGAGTATCCATTCTTGCTACTTCTGGTTCTCTGAGACCTTGAGAACATACCCCAGCACTGGGCAATGTGGCTAGTACTGACTCTGGGTGTAACCCTAACTCTGAGAAAAAGACATATTAGTTGACAAACAAACACCTATGATCCATTGATCCAATAAATGACCAGAATGATTGGCGGAATGCTGCCATCTGTTTCTCTCTGAAAGTATGTACAGTCTCTCAAGCTTGTGAACCCAGTGAGATCTGAATGGAGAGAATGGTGTCATGGAATAAAATGGAAAGATGTTGTCATCATAGTTCTATATAAAAATGGAAGATATTTTACGTGATCTGCAGTGTTCGTGACAGAAAAGCAGACATTTGTAAAACTGAATGCACACAAAGAGAATTTTTTTTTAATAAAAGTATCTGATTTTATTTACTCTACCAAGAAGCATGATTCTACCTTATTTGGGCTATTTTACTACCTTAGCCTCGTACCTACTTAAATAGGTATGAAAAATAATCTGCCTTCCTCAAACTTAGTTAATATTATTTTAGAGCAGGGATACTTAACCTAGGGTCTATAGACACCCCCTCCTCCAGCCAAGAGGTACCTTGATATAAGTCAGGAGGTTTAGGAATTTGGGTGAAAAAGTATTACTTCTTCATTTTCACTACCATCCAGCTGTAATATAGCAGACCATAGAGCACATTAGCACTGGCAGAATGTGTGACTATGTCACCAGTAGAAATCAGAGGTATTTTCATATCACATTACATTTGTGGCAGATATCCAAAACATTTTTTGTTTATTACCTCTTTTAAATTATAGCTGTTATTAGACCTGCTGATAGATCTTGCTATTTAATGTATTCATAAAGAAGGACATATATTACTGTATCACATATTTTTAATATTCATAATGGCATTTCAACGTAATTGATTTTCTTTGAAATCCAATGAATTCCATTGTATGTATTTAAAACATGATTCTAAAAAAGCCTCCAGAGGCTCTCTAGACTGTTAAAGGGCTCATGATACCAAAGAAGAGTTAATAATACCTGTTGTAAATAAATTCAAGTCTCCCTTTTTATTTAGGTAGTAGGAGAGATAGGTTCTAGGGTTTCCTCTGATTCAAATGTGTTTTATAAAACTCTTTCTTCCTCATTCCCCAAACCAGCAAAGCAATCGAACCAGATACACACACACACACACACACACACACACACATACACACACATTGCATCTCATGGTGCACATCAGTGCTAGAATAATCAGAAGCTCATTATTTGAATGTTGGATATTTTTCATGGGATCTGTGGCTGGCAAAAATGAAGAACAAACACACACAGCATCCCTAGGTGACCTATAATTTATTGACTAAGTAAGGACACTTTGAGAGTGAAAGAGACACTACTAATAATTATGCCAAGACAACAGTTGTAAACTAGAATTATCCCCCAATCAACCATGCAGTATAGCCACATTAGCAATAATTTAATTTCATGTAATATTAATAACATTTTTGCCTATTTCCATCTTTGAGTCATTCAGACAAGCCTACACATCCTAAAATATATTATGAAAAGCAGTGAGAAAAGTCCACTGATTAGCCCTGCAGAGCTTTCACGTGACTAAGCCTTAACTGCAGAATTTGAGATCTGCATTATGTGGAGTTGAGAAGACAGAGTGTACTCGCTGTGTCTTGGGCTTCAGTAACTGAATTTTAATCTAAGACAGCTGAACAAATCCAGTGATTACCCTCAATTCAGAGGAGGGTACAGAGGATATTCCTTAATACCTGGCATCAAAGATTCTTTGATAGTGGCTTATATATGATAATTCTAGTATGTCATTTTTGATCACCACAAGGCATATAAACAAACAAGACTCTAATACTGCACTGTTATGTCATAAAAATCTTTAGTTCTTCTATCAGCTCACTGTTAGCACAAATTATTCCCCAGTAAGTCACATAATTAATCACGTAGCATGAAGTTGCTTGTATGTAATACACTTGATGCCCCATTCTCAACTATTTGTATTTTTAAAATGTGAAGAAGAAGGTAGGCAACATTGAGGAATACAGTTACAATATACTCAGCCCACCAGCCAACAAATCATTTTACAACATACAGATAATTTAACAGTGAAATAAATTAAATAAAAAGGGTTATAAAGCACTGAAAATCATATCTCCAGCAAGGACACTTAAATACCCATTCCCTGTGTGTAGATTATCACAGCATACTTTTCATTGCTACCCACTTTGCGTCCATTCCTACCTCCCTGCTTCTGGCCTACAAGTTTCCCTTTATGACCTTGGTTATTCCATATGAATCAGTGGAAGTGCTTTAGCAATCCATGAATCTTTATCTGCCAAGAATTTGAAATAAGTAGGAAATCCAGCTAATGTTCCCCGAAACTTAGAGATTCCATGATTTTGAACCCACTACCACAAATGTGCTAATGAAAATATCTTCAAATACATTTCAAGATAGAACTCCAGACTGTTAGATTAGCCATGACATTGGTTTAACTACATCAATGCCTCCATCCATCAGTGGTTTTAAACAAGAGGCATCTCTCTTAAGGAATCTATAGGTTGAACGGGATACATCATAAGATTCCTGACACCAATTTAAGCAAGCCTATACTGTTATCTGAAAACACTGACCTTTAAACATAAAAGAGATAGAGTCACTGAAAAAAACTGTGTCCAAGAATGAAATCTGTGATTCCATATTAACTACAGAAAGGTGAACAAAAAGATGTTTGCTAGAGTTTTAGAGTTTTAGGAATGTCACTTACAGGAATACACAATAGGTGCACTTTTCCCTGTGCCTCTCACTAAGTATGACTAAAAACACTGGCCATTACATATAAAACAAACATGAAAGTTGAAGAGAAGAAGGTAAACTGGCAAGGTACCTCAGTGCCAGGTAACAACATGGTGGTGAGTTCCCTGGGTTTTCCGTTTGCCTCATATATCCCAGACTTAAAGCAGAAGGAGCCAGCGACCCAGAAATGCCAAAGAGATCAGACACAAAAAAAAGCCCCAGTGAAAACCTGCTGTCTCTATCCAAAAGACAGAAAAGGGACATCCTATCAAGAGAGAAAAATTTTAGACAATAATCATTCTACATCAACCAAACACCAAAGAGCTAGGACTTTACCCATCTCCCAACAGCAACGAGGCCTGCTCTCACCATAGTATCACTAGAGACTATGTGAGAGTCAGACCTCCTACTGCTTAGGAAGGCCCCTCCTTTGATTTAAGGGATTATGAGTGGGGAACTTGGATGTCTACCTCCACCTACAAGTAATAAAGTGGTGCCCCTGTTTCCCTGGCCAAATCAGTGGTAAAGAAAGTTAGCTAAAAACAGAAGGCTTCAATAAGATCCAAAAATCTCATAACAATATGAAAATGTCCAGATTTTAATTTAAAAAATCACTGATCATATCAAACAACAAGAAGATCTAAAAAATGAATGAAAAAAATTCAATAGATCCCAACACTGAGAAGATAGAGATGCTAAAATTATCAAACAAAAATTTTAAAGAAGCCATGAAAAAAAAAAATGCTTTAAAGAGCAATTACAAAATAAATAGAAAGCCTCAACAAAGAAATAGAAACCATCAGCAAAAAAGTAAAAGGTATAAAAAATTGAATGGAAATTTAGAAGCAATAAGCACAATAACCAAAATGAAAATATCAGTGGATGGATTGAACAGCTGAATGGAGGGGACAGAGAAAGAAATACTGAACTGAAAGATAGAAAAAGAAAAAAATTACTCAATCTGAACAATAAAGAAAATATACTGAGAAAAAGTGAACAGAGATTCAGGGACTGTGGGACTCTAGCCAAAGATCTAACATTCATGTCATCAAATCCCCAGAAAGGAGAAAAAGGGAAGGTCTGAAAAATTACTCAAAGAAGTAATGGCTAAAAACTTCCCATATTTGACAAGAGATATAAACCTTCAATAAGCTGAGCAAACCCGAAAGGATAAATCCAAAGGAACCCATGCCAAAACATCATAATTAGACTTCTGAAAACTATACACAAAGTCTTGAAAGGAGTCAGAGAACATTGATACCTTACATACAGGGAAATTATTTTTTAAATAATATCAGAAACCATAAGGGCCATAAGAAAGTGGCACAATATTTTTCAAGTACTAAAAAGAAAGAACTGTCAACACAGAACTTCATAGTAGCAAAAAAATTCTTCAGAAATAAAGAGGAATTTATTTTTAGGTAAAGGAAATGTAAGAGGATTTGTCATCAACAGACCTACTCTAAAAGAATGGCTAAAGGAAGTTCTCCAAACAGAAAAGAAATATAAAAAAGGAATGTTGGAATATCAGGAAGGAAGGCAAGGCACAATAAGCAAAAATATGGTTAAATTATATATTTTATATATTGTAAAATAAGTATATTTATTTTTTCCTCCTTTTGAATTTTCTGAAGCATTTTTGATGGTTAAAACAAAAATTATAACACTGTATGAAAGGGTTCTAAATGCATATGGAGGAAATATTTTAACACAATTATATTATAAATGGGATAAAAAGGTAAAAGAGTATGTATTTATTTGTAATAATGCATACATAACAAAAAAGGAAAAGTCTCAAATCAATCATCTAACCTCTCTCCTCAATAAACTAGACAAAGAACAAAATAAAACCAAATCTAAGAGAGGACAGGAAATAATAAAGGTAAGAGAAATCAATGAAATCTAAAACATAAAGACAATAGAGTAAATTGATGAATCAAAGGGCTGGTTCTTCAAAAACATCAGTAAAATTGACAAACCCTTAGTAAGACTGACGAAGAAAATAGAGAAAAGACACAAATTAACAATATCAAGAAGGAAACAGGGATATCGCCACAGGCACTCCAGGCATCTAAAAGAAAATAAAGAAATACTATGAACAACTCCACATACAGAAAATTGATCATTTAGATGAAATGGACTGAACTTTCACAAAATATAATCTACTACAACTTACTCAATATGAAATAAATAACCTAAATAGTGCTATAACTCTTAAAAATTTAATAATTCAGAATTTTAAAACTCCCAAAATAGTAATCTCTAAGCCCAGATGGTTTCCCTAGAGAATTCAACCACACATTTTTGAAAAGAATTAACACCAATTTTGCAGTATATGTTGCAGAAATTGGAAGAGGAAGGAATACTTTCTGATTCATTTTATGAAGCTCAAAATACACTTATCTCAAAACAAGATGAAGACAGTACAATAAAACTATAGGCCAATATCTCTTATTAATATAGACACAAGAGTCTTTAACAAAATATTAGCAAATACAATGTAACAATATATTAAAATAAATTATATACCATGACCAAGTGGGGTTCATTTCAGGAAAGCAAGGCTGGTTCAATATTTTTAATTAATCAATTTAATACATGGCATTAACAGGCTAAGGGGGTGGGAATCACATGTTAATAATAATAAATGCAGGAAAAGCATTGAAAAACCTTTAACCATTAGACATGATTAAAAATTCTCAGAAAAAATAGGAATAGTATAGGATTTCCTCAATTTGAAAAAAGAGCATCTGCAAAACCTACAGATAACACTATACTTAATGGTGAAAGACTGAGTGATTTTCTTCCTAAAGCCAAAGACAAGGCTTATTTAACATACTGCTGGAAGTTTTAGCCAATGCAATAAAGCAAAAAAGGAAATAAATGACATAGGGGTCATAGAGGAAGAAGCAAAACTGTCCTTATTTACAGATGACATGATTGTCTAGGTAGAAAAATCCCAAGAAATCTATAAACAAACAATAAAAATTCTAAAACTAGTAAGTGAGTTTAGTAAAGTCACAGAATACAAGATAAACATACAAAAAAATCAACTGTATTTTTATGCTAAAAATGAACATGGGATGACAAATTAAAAATGCAATACCATTTACAATCTCAATGATAAAATACATAGGTATAAATCTAACAAAACATGTACAGAACTTACATGCTGAAAACTACACAATGAAGATAAAAGAAATCAAAGATTTAAAAAGATGAAGAGATATAGCATGTTCATGGATTGGAAGAATCAACATAGTAAAGATATCAAGTCTCCTCAAAACAACATTGCAGCAATGTTTATCAAAACCCCAGCACAAGAGTTGTATTTGTGTGTGTGTGTGTGCATGTGTGCACATGCATGTGTCTATACATAGATACATATGGTATATAATATGTATATTTGTATATTATGTGCATACATAAACACACAAAACTATTCTAAAAATTACATGAAAAGGCAAAGCAACTTAAATAGCTAAAACAATTTTGAAAAAGAAGAAGAAACCTGAAGGAATCAGTCCACCTGATTTTAAGAATTATATCACTACAGTGATAAAGATTGTGTGATACCAGCAGAGGGATAGATACAAAGATCAATGGAAAAGAACAGATACCCTCAAAAATATGTTCATCTGAGTTTGACAAATGTGGCAAACAATACAATAGAGGAAAGGTAGCTTTTTCAATAAATGGTGCTGGAACAACTGGACATCCATAGGCAAAGAAAAAATGAACTTTAACCTAATTTTTAAAATTAACTCAAAATAAATAATGGGCTTAAACGTAAAACTGTAAAACTTAAAAAAAATAGAAGAACATTTTCAGGGTGTAAGGCTAGGCAAAGACTAGTTAAGGATGCATCTTGTACTCTTTGGGTAATCTTTAAAAATATTCCGAAAGTATGTACAATTAAATTTCATATGCAAATATTTCTCATCAACTCTTCGCCAATTTCATTTGCTACTTAAGTTATTTTGGTTTTGAGGAGCTTCTTGGGAGAAATTAGTGCGATATTTTAGAGAAATTGTCAGTGTCATTACTATACTACCTCCATATGTGTCAACATTACCCAACTGCACACACTTTCTCACCATGGAAAGGCGTAGCAAGCATGGATGACGTAAGTGGCATAGAATCCCAATGGCCAATACATTTTTGTTTTAGATCCTATGGAAAATAAGATCCTGAAATAAAATATGAGAAAATCTCTTTCCAATTTTAACTCTAACAGAAAGAGAAAGCTTGACATATTAAAACAGTTTTAGCTCCACCTCTGCCACAATTCTGCTATGTGACCTGGAATAAAAAAAATCATTTAAAATATAAGATTCAACTTTATAGAACTGAAATTATACAACTGAAAAAAGATGAATTTTTCCAACACATTATACAATGTAAGCCATAAAATAAAGGGGTTGCACAAGATCATCTTTAAATCTCTCCAGAGTTTAAAATTCAATAGGAAAACATTTGCCTTTGCAAAGAATATAGGTTCTAGTCCACTGACATAAAGCATTGAGAATGATAGTTAGGTACTTAAACAAAAATGGCTTTTTTTCCCTTCTACCAATTACTCTCTCTCTTACTCCTCTACATTCTCTCTGCCCTACCCCACAACTAAAAATATGTATGAAAGCCATAATTTTCATTAAGACTCATGCAGATACAGAGCTGAAGTTATTCATATATCCAAAATTAAAGTGCAAAACAGACAATTAACTCACAAAATAGAACTCATACAATATTTGTTTCAAGTTATATGTCAGAAAATTGAAAATGTGGCAATGTTGGGTAATAGCTACACGAAAGAAATTTGGTACAATCAAGAAGAAGCACTTCTTCCTGCATCTCTTTCTTTTCACCTGAAGCCCAGCAAATATGCAGATTCAAAATTACATATAAAATATCCAGTGTAGAATAAGGTGGGGAATAATAATAGTGAAGAAAGGGCATAGCCATTTGAATAAATTACAGTTTTTGAAAACATGCAACTCAACATAACAGAATGTTGAAGGATCTTCCTGTCTCAGTTGTATCCAAGGTGTGAAAGTACTAACAAATACCAACAGGCGTTGTGAGGCTGTGGGGACTTGCACAGAAACAGAGCCTACATATATGATGATTCTTTAACCTCTCACAAATAGTGAGGGCATAATAAGTGTCAACATATGCAGAGAGCTTGATTTGTCCTATAACAGGTGACTTCAATGAGTGACTATTGAATTAGGGAAGACCTTGATTTTCATAGTTTATTGGGGACAAAAAAAATATGAGGCTTTCTCATAGACAAGAGGTTAGTCAGTGCATAAAACAAAGTTGTGTTAGGCTGTTTTGAGTCAGTACAGAGAAGGCTGCTTAAGAGAAATCTCAGAAGATGGAAGCCAAAGATTTTCTAAGGGCTTTGAAAGGAGCAAGCAACCAGACAGACGAGAGATCGATAAAATAGTAATAACCCACACCAGAAACGGGGAGGAGCCTGTTCCCCACTGTACTCATGAAAGCACTCATGAGAAAAGGTTTTTCATAACTGCCGGAGGTGCCAAGCATACTTGACTGCCGTAGAGTATCAGTCAAGTGTGAACTTTCTGGCATCCTTTAGGTCTTCTCCCTTCTGCCACTCAAACGCTAAAGGGATCAGAAACCTCAGGAAGCAAGCTGGGGAAAGAAGAGTAGGGAAATAAAGAAAAAGCCCTAGAATGGGTTAGGAAGAATTTTAAAGCAAGTTTAGAATTTTAATTATTATGTGACTGGATTTTCAATAACCTAAGAGCAATGAGAAAAGTTATGAGAACTTTCATCCAGGACAGGAAAAGAACTTCCATACTGAATACATTTTAAAAGAGCAGTAAGAGTCAAAATTAAGTTGGCTCATGATTATAAGTTAAGAATTCAGCTTCTTCAACCTACCAATGCCATTAATTATCTCTACATACTAAGTTTTGTTGCCAAAATTACCCAAATAATTGTCAATTCCTCCTCACTCTATCGATGCAAATATAAACTTAAGACTTTGCTATTTCATTTTTCAGTTCTAGGGAATTTTTTTAATTATAGATGTTGTTAGTATACAAGAACAGTGCAAAAGAAAATTGGAAGAAACTAATCTTAGACAATATGTATCGTTAAGAATTGATGACTTCCTATTCAATGATTTTCATCAATAGCTATCAATAAATCAACTGGCGGTACAATGTCTACTACATGCTAAGTGTTGTGTTAATCTTTGAAGATTCTATAAAAGAAGCACAAGATATTTGTTGTGCTCACAGAGCTGATCGTCCAGTTCTAAAATCATTGTTTAATAACATGCTACTCTTGCCCCCTGAGGATAAGACACTGATCATTTGGTTTCATTTCTCCAGTTTCTATAATGGCTTCGTGTTTAGACCTTCTCTGTGGATCCTCTGGTCCCCCCATAGGAATCAGCAGGATACTTTGCACAAAGATGAGCTGGAATTGGCCCACCCCTCTGGCCAGGGTTTCAGATGGAAAGGAACCCTTCTCCCACACAGGGGCAGTAGGCTACAGAAAAATCAGTATCCAAGAAAGTTTACCCTGATTTCTATGTGGATTTTGCTTAAATTCTCTGGTGTGTTTTTCCTCAGACCAATATAATTCTCCCTGAGAGGAAGGATCATGTATATTGATATACTCTTGTGGGAAAACAAAATCTGTTTTGACTACATATGTATCGTACTGAAAGACTTAGAGTATCATTGTAGCTACACAAAAATAATTCAATGTGAGTGATATCTATCTACATAACGCCTGAATGTTAGTAGGTAACATTTCCCAGTTTGTGGCTTCTATCTTTATTGTCTCCAAATAACAGAACTTGTATCAGAATACTTTCATTCTCATTAAGTGAATGGGCTAGAATTCACTGGTCAAATGCAATGACACCTAGTTACGATAACTGTGTTTTATATCCATATAATGGTAAATGTATCTCAATTTTATATTAGTTCCACTGCTTATATTCCTGGGATTTAATGGTCTGGACTGACTAGTTTTTCTCTTCTCTCCACCTCAAAACAATGCATTTCAAACAAGCAGATCTGGAGTGCACATAGTGGGCATTCAATTAATACTTGCTGAGCTGTGAAGAGCTGTGGTAGTATACAATCTCAATCAATATAATAAAAATGATTTACATACTACATATAGGAGCAAACAAATTCATTTTTGATTCTTCATTTGCTTGTGATGATCAAGTGATTCCACATGTATTTTTATCTATCTGATTGCTTCCTATTAATTCCTAGAGGTATGAAAGAACATCCTGCATGGAATTAGCCCACAGCTTACTGAGGTCTTATTTATGCGATGGATTAAAAAAAATAAATAACCAGTCTCCTCTATTTAGAAACCCTGCACACCCATGAAGTAAGGCCAATTTGTGTATGCGGAAAGGTTCTTTGAAAGCACGTTACTAAGCCACATCATCAGTAACAATGTGAATCAAGTCATGTTTTTCCCATATATGGTGACGTTACAATAGAAAACTTGTGACCTGAGCCTAACTAGAATAAAAAGGTTTTATTTGGGCTTGGGTTATGAGTTTGATTTGAGCAACAGCTCAGTAAACTGAAATAGCCAGGTGCATATTTTAGACACACCTTTCTTGCATCCTCCTCTACCAGGTTGGTAACTGGTTGAGTTCCTGCCGGGTAAACAGAAATAGAAGGATACATCTCCAATGCCTTCCCAACTCCCAAATGAGATAAAAGGACTCTCAAGTCATGTCAAGAGGGACAGGATAACTATATCACCTGCAACAAAGGAAACTCTCAAGAAAAAGAGATAAAATAAGCCACATGTTCTAAAGTAATCCACCCACAGCAAAATTATGGCCCTGCTCTATTTATACACATGGGTACAGTGTTCATACACTCTTATGGTCTCATATTATATATCTTTAAATCATCCAGCAAAAGTTTCTGCCTGTGCCTAATGCTGGCTCTAATTTAGGATGAACAACTACTCTCATAAAGAAAAACTGCTGCTGCTGCTGTTTATTAGGCTGCAGAAAGGGCTCGCTGACTAATGTCCCAGGATTAAATGAATGTGGAATAATAAGAGCTGATTTATTTGTGCTCTGCTAGGATAAAGCTGCCACTGATTTTACAAGAAACTATTCATCTGAGGCCCACTATAGCTAGTAAATTGTGGCTGTTGCTGAAATTAGTCTCCAGGCCTTCATGTAATCTACAGTGTGAAGTAGTGGTGTGGTAATAAAGCCATTGTGGGCACTTGGTTTATTTAAAAGGTCCCCTTTTTATTCTCATCTTCAGGGATTCTAAAAGTCAACCTTCTGAGATCACTTTTAGAAATTCACCTGTCCCTTGCCCACAAACTGCATTCCTAGCTGTAGAATTTAAAGCCAGAATTAAAAGTATATAGCCCCCAATAAATAAACACCAGAACAGTCAGATCTCTCACCTCAGATTTTTCTTTCTGGCCCCGCGTACAGGGATAGCATTTCTCAGGCTCTTGGCATGTACACGGTGGCAATCGGAAAGTAGCAGGCCCAGGACAAAAAGAGAATAGCAAGAGAGAGCGGTTGTTCCATCTCTAAAATGTGTTTGGATTTTCTGCGCTCTGAGACCATCCCATCAAATTTGCTGACGGCCATTTTATGTAGGGCCTTGTCCGAGGCACATCCGTTAAATGAAATATTAAAGCAAACTAATGGAAAAGTCCAGCTAACAGAAATTAGCAAAAAGAGGTACAATTGCTGAAGCTATGACACTATGAATGATACAGAGTCCTTTAGAAAGAGTTCTAATTGTCTCATATCCCCTCTAGAATGAAAGCTTTTCACAAGCAACAGTCATATTTTAGACACTACTGTCTAACTTGCTCTGGCTCACCATAGTTATTCAACGTTGAACTGAAAAAACAAACAGTATATTAACTTAAGAACCAATCAAACTAACAACTGCTTCTCTGGAGAACAGATTCCTCCACAATTATAATTAATGAATGGTACTATCAGAAATCATTTTCAAGTTGTCTTCACTTTATCTGGCCTTGCTTGTTAGACTGTCTATGGAAGCATGATGCTCTGTATGCTTTATCATAAATATGGTGAAAATAATAATAAAAACAACAACAATAATAATAGTTAACCCGAATAGTGCCTACCCACTGCGTGGCATAGTTTTCATAGAAACAATAATTATGCCTTTGCATGCTAAAAATTCATCATTCTGCATGATATTTAATTGAATGACAATCACTGTCAATACCTTCTCTAGCCATAGGAAAAGGGACCTCCAGGCCCATGTTTTAGAAGTGGTTCCTGTTCTTGCCATGCTCCCCTCAATGGAGCCAAGGTGACATGTCCATCCTCAGGCTACTTTCTCCTTTCTAAACCATGTTCCAGGTGCGAGGCTGGTAAATTCCTTTGCAAAACAGCATGAATAGACAGTCTCTTCAATAAATGCTGCTGAGACAACTGGATAGTTACAGGTAAAAGAATAAAACTGGACCATTTTCTGACACCATATTAAAAAAATTAACTAAGAATGGGTTAAAGAGTTAAATGTAAGACCTGAAACCATAAAACTCCTAGAAAAAACATAGGTGGTAAAATCCTTAACATTGGTCTTAGCAGAGTTGTTTTTTGGTTTTTTTTGGATCTGACTCCAAAGGCAAGAGCAACAAAAGCAAAAATAAATAAACAGGACTACATCAAACTAAAAAGCTTCTGTACAATGAAAGAAATCATGAACAAAATGAAAAGGCAACCTACTGAATGGGAAAATATATTTGCAAATCATATATCCAATAAAGGGTTAATATCCAATATATATAAGGAACTCATACAACTCAATAACAACAAAAACCCCAACTTGATTAAAAAATGGGCAGAAGATGTGAATAGACATTTCTCAAAGGAAGACATACAGATGGACATGAGACACCTGGAAAAATACTCAGCATCACTAATCAGGGAGATGCAAATAAAAAACACAATGAGATTCCATCTCACACCTGTCAGAATGGTAATTATCAAGGAGACAAGAAATAACAAGTGTTAGCAAGGATGTGGAGAAAACGGAACCCTCATGAAGTGATGGAAGCATTGTAAACTGGTACAGCCACTATGGAAAACATTATGGAGGTTCCCCAAAAAGTTAAAAGTAGAACTACCATATGATCCAGCAATTCCAGTTCTGAGTACCTATTTGAAGAAAATGAAAATAATAATTCGAAAAAACATATGCCCCTATGTTCATTGCAGTATTGTTTACAATAGCCATGATATGGAAACAACCTAAGTGTTCATCAATAGATGAATGGATAAAGAACATGTGGTAGATATATACTGGCATACTACTTAGCCATAAAAAATAAAACCTTGTCATTTAAGACCACATGGATGGACATGGAGGGTGTTATGCTAAGTGAAATAAGTCAGACTAAGAAAGACAAATACCACATAATTTCTTTTATAAGTGGAATCTAAAAAACAAAACAAAAGAAAACCAGACTCATAGACCCAGAAAACAGATTGGTGGTTTCCAACGGGGAGGTGAGTTGGGGAGGGGGCTAAATAAGTGAATGAAATAAGGACGTATAAACTTCCAGACGTAAAATAAATAACTTGGGAGGGTATAATATATGGCATGAGGAATACAGTCAATAATAGTGTATTAGTTTTCTGTGGTGACAGATGGTAAGTAGGCTTATTTTGGTGATCATTTTGCAATGTATACAAATATTAAATCACTATGTTGTACATCGGAAACTGATACAATATTGTATGTCAATTATACTTCAATTAAAAATAAATAGCGTAAACAAAGTTTGGGAGTGAACCAAATTTGGCAGTTTGGGTTAAGTTGTCCATATACTACATGAGACCCCTTGTGGTGTGAGACAGATTCGAGGTTGGCAGAGATGGCAGAAGGCTGCAGGGCAAGCTGGTGAGGATGGGACCTCTCTGCACAACGAACCTTTGCATGGAACACCAAAGAATTTGAGAACTAAAATTTGGATTTGGCTTTCCAAGATCAATATGAAGATTGATTTACCAAGTAAGGAGGATAGAACATTATAGTCTTTAAGATTTTGTTAGCTTGAATTATACCTTTAAATATTTAGACCCAAGGGATAAGGACCTCCATCAGTCCGCTTGCCCAGGGCCCCATCAATGTTAGGGTCAGACATAGAAATAGTTTGGGAAACACACATCGCTGACTCTTAGCAGGTCCACAACTCAGCTGGTGGGAGCAGGAGTGACCAGAGCATATACCAGAGCATCCTCCTAGCCACAGACATTTGAGAAGACATGGGTACCAACATGTACCCTAAGGATGGAATGAGGAGTACAGATTAATTTAGAAAGGCAGGTAAGTGAAAGTTGCTTTGAAGAGTTTCTCCTACATTTAAACTCACTAAGCCTCAGTCTTGGATCTGTAAAATGAGGATAATCATGCCTAATACACAGGCTTATTGTGTGAATAAGTAGGTCAATCTACAGAGTGCTTAGAACGAATGCTAAGCACGTAATACATAGTAACAATCACACTTTTTTCTTCCTTTTTGTTCCTTCGCTAAATTATCCTAGTTAAGTATATAATATTAATAGTAATATCAAATAATTACACAGCACTCAGTATGTGCCCTTGAGGATACTTTTATCATCCCATTAGCTTAACAGATTGGGAAATTTAGGCACAGAGAGCATAAGTAACTTGCTGGTTAATGGTAGAGCCAGAATCCAAGTCCAGGTATTCTGTCTCTAGAGTCCATGTTCTTTAGTGAGTCTTTCTTTGTGTCTTTTCTCTCTCTCTCTTACTTGGATAGGACCCTCTTTTTATTTTTTATACCTCCTTGAAGTGGTATTGTACCTTAGTTGAGCCTGTTAGAAAAATATGGTGGCTACATCAAATGGATTAGTTATATGGTACAAGTGCTTCATAAACTTTCAAGTATTACAGCATATACGGTGAAAATAAAGACATTTTCTTACCTCTTCCTATATCCTAACTTTCCCTGGGCCATACAATTTATAAAAGATGACATTTAACTTCCAAGTCATTATGACTCCAAGGATTTTTTTCTGGCCATTGTTTTTACATACATCAGTTATTTTATGTTTACATTATGGGTGTGTGTTTCTTTTTGATTCTTAAGTGAGCAATTCTACTTCTATCAAGGGAACTTTAACTTGTTCATTTCAGCTAACCTTTCACATTTATGGCAAATTCTGAGTTGCTTACTACACCCAACTAAGTCAAGGTTATCAAGGAATTTACACAGCACCCTGCTATTTCCAAATATAAGACCATGAGAATTAGAAATAACTTGTCAAATTCATTGATTCCGAGACAAGATCTCATGTATACACCCTGAAGCCAGTCCTTCATTAAGACAACCATGAAGAAATTTTCACCCCAGTGAATGACAGTGAAAAGAAAACATCATGATTAAATGAATTTTTCACTATAAATATCTAGTTTGGAGATTTCAAATTTGCAGCCTGGGTTGAAATCAGTATAGACAGCTAGCCAGCTAGCCAATGGTGTTTCAAACTTCTTGCCAACATTTAGAAATTAGCAGAATTTACATAAAAACTCAGATTTCCAATTTCTCTTGAAAACTGGAAAACCTGTTCATCCCACCCAGATTTGCACATGGTAACCATCAGCCAGAGTGGAGCAGCCATTTGAATTTTCCAGGTTCCCCACAGTCACCATCATTCCCTATTGTCTTACACCTCCTGGTTCAGTTATTTAATCATCTACCTGGACACCCCCCTGTATTTGATTATAAAACTCCTCATCCTAATGGTTTGGTGTAGCATAGATAAAAACAAAGTTTGGTGTTTCAAGAAACTCTTCATCACCTATAGATGCAGAAGCTAGCCAACATTTATTGATGACCGAACCATATGACTTAAAGTCAGATTCAGTTATAACAACCTCACTGCCCTTATCCTTTCTAAGTCACAGGGTTGTCTACTAGATTATAACAAAAAGCTAATCTGACAAGATTTATTATTTACATTGATTGTTTCAGTACAACTCATTCCTGTGGATCTCCCTAGACCAGTACTCTATTTTTTTAATTCAGTATATTAAGATGATGTGTGATGATTTTCAAAGTTGTCCAGAGCTCCCAGAATGAAAATGCTCTTCCCTCACATGGTCCTAGTAATTCAAATGAGTTACTTCCACCATTATTTCAGTGTTTGAAACAAATTTTACACAGGTGAACAAAACTCGGGCAAATTAGTCACAAAAGTAGCATGTGATAACTAAGGTATATTTGCATTGGAAATTTAAGCAGCCACAAAATCTGAACAAATGATAGTTGTGACTTTATAACAGAAATATAGAGCAAAAGACTAAAACATAGTGTTTTGTTCTATAATCATTACTCATATTCATAAATTGATTAATAATGTGTATTTGTAGAATCACTGGGTTCTAGCCTCTAAAATACTATTTAAGTCACTTAACAGAACAATGTCTTGGATGGGAATTCTGACAGGAATTTTAACCTGTGGAAAAAATACCTTTTATAAATACATGCTATAACACCTGGTATTATAGTTTGAGATATAACGTATAATAACTTGCTTGGGTATAAAAATGAAAGGAATAGAAAAGAGTGAGGCAAAATTCTACAAGAAAGCATGTTGATATTTTTATTCTCTAAACAGCCTCCTTTTTTGGTCAAGAAACAATTAAACACCCTGCATTCTGGTTTTCACTAAATTATTTAAATGGACCACTTATTACAATCACTAATTCTGCTTGAAGGTTGCTGGAATGCCGAGCAAAACATGCTACCAATAATGAGCTTTCAGTCTCCAAGCTGCCAAAACAACAAATGCATTCAGGTCTCTGATTCAGTCGGTTTCATCTAAACAGCTGTCAACAGAGCCCAGCCTGACTGACCTTCTCTGGAAAGAGCAAGGTGACTGGCTGAATTTTCCATCATTTGACCAAGGAAATGGATGCTGTGTGTGTTGTTGGGGTGGGGGTGCAGTATGGATTAAGTCTGTTTTACCCATTAGGAAGTGAGTTTGGCAAGGGAAGGCTAGAAAAACAGCCCACTACTTTTTACTCCATTTCAAGACACTAAATAAACCATCAAATGACCAAGGAGAAAAGGAAAAATCCCAGGCTCCCCAATGAATACCTGCTGCCTCTTTACCTTGTCCCAGCTACAGCTGATTTTATCTCTTTACTGTGCAAACCTACCCACCCCACAGGGCATCAGCTCGTTAGAAAAGGTCCATCTGCTTGAGAATGTGCCAGAGTCACATTTTCTAAAAGTGCAAACCTTCACTCCGGGCTTATATTCAACTATGAAGTGGAACCAAATGAAGAAAATAGGGCTGTGCAAAGGCCGATTGGGCTTATTTTCATACCTGAATATGCCTCCAGAATTCATCTCATAACACACAAGGCCACGAAGCCCCAGAAGTCTTTTTACTGCATTTTAGAATGTTAATCACACAGAGTTTGGTTTTGTATTAGGTAAAATAACTTGCCTGGATGGATAAAATAGACCTGATAATATAAGACAATATAGGATTGGAGTAACAAGTCTTCAGTACAACCTAGAATTCAAAAATCCTTGTGTTCACTGTTGCCTGATGAATTTAGAAGGATAAAAATTGAAGGAAAAAAAAAGTATAAGTAATACAGCCCTAAATCTCACAGTCAGCAAAGGACCAGCCTTCCTCCATGCCCTTCAATATAAGAGAAGATGAAATGGTAAAGAAGAGATGAAATCAATGAAAACATGATGCTGGAAACAAAACTAAGCCTGGAAAGAGGAAAGTTCTTAGGTATGGCATTGGCTAAACTGTTAGAATGGAGAGCATCACCCAGAATACAATGGCTTGATCAATATAGAAGGCTTATTTCTTTCTCATATAGTAGTTCAGAGATAGACAGTCCAAGGTTGGGAGAGTAATCCTTAATATGTGGCTTCTTTCCTTGGGTCCAAAGTGACTGCTCTACTTCCTTTTTCCAAGCCAGCAAGACAGAAAAGGAAGTAGACATTTAACAGCTTCCCTAGTAACAACATAACCCAGAAGTTGCACCCATCACTTCTACTCACATCCTATCAGCTAAAGCTTACTGCGTGGCCATTATACCTATCTGCAAGAGAGATTTGCAATAATGGGTGGTCATTAAATGTTAATTATATCCAAAAAGTAACTTTATGGGGACAACCTGCATCCATCAGGCTTGGCGAGGGTTCAGTCTCTAGCTAAGCCAGGATAGGGTGGTAGGTATTCTATTATTAAAAGTTAAAAGGAAAATGAATATTGGAAGCCAATTAACAGTGTCTGCAACACCAATAAGAATTCAAGTTCCTTTGGTCTTTCTTCAAATTGCTAAAGGCAGACAGATACGTTAGCATACAGTCAATAGCCAAGGGAAATAAAAGGGAAAAAATGTCAAAACAAAAAAAAAATTATCAACTTTGTGGGGTTTTTTTTAATGTATACGATAGATATTTTAAAGCTTTCCCCTCTTTTAGCATAGCTGTATAACCAGCGTAAGTTCTACAATTATTCAAGAATAATTACCTCCAGTTGGATCTGACCTTGCCAGATAAGCCTTTCCATAAAGTCCTCAGATGGTTGCTCCCCCACTTTCTCATTCTCCATCTTCCTCTACAATTTCCCACAACCAGAAAGAAAGGTGAAACGAGGCAGCATTGCCTTATTATCGCGGCCCAAAATAAAGTAAAATACAGCTTTCTTCATTCATCCTACAAAACTAAAAGTTTTCGTCCTCTGTTCCATTTGAAAGAAATAATAAAGAGAAAACAAGTCAGCAATATTAAAAATCCAACAAAAGAGAAAATATGATTGTATATTATGATGAAGATATAAGTACTTTGATATGTAGAATAGACATGTGCTAATAGAACCTTCTCAGTAGACACTGCAGAAGTCATTCGTGCTACTTGCCAAATATTCTGTGTTTCCTGTTTACGGCAAAACTAGAATTTACCTACTGGTTCATTAGTGATTGGGAGGAGTCATACAACTACTTTTGGCTAGTAAGTTCTAAGGAGAAAGAATGTGATTCATTTCCAGGCCAGATCATTTAATTACAGATACAAATCCCTCCAGAGCTTTCTTTTGCAGTTCCATGATTACCAGATGGTGGTTGTCCAATGGGATTGGACCCCAAACTGAGGACCATGTAGACCATGACCATGTCAGCAAGACAGGACCTCAGTGGACATGATGTGTGACAGCGACATCAACCTTTCAGCTTAAGCCACTGAGTTTTGGGGCTTGTATGTGACCACGGAATAACCTTGCCTATCCTAACTGATGCTAGCCCTCCCTCACACAACTACTCTTTGGAGTTAATGAATATGTAACAATTACCCATTACATGCCAGGAACTCCGCTTATTTCACCTTCATGCTAACCCTTTACTGCATAGATGAGGAAACTGAGGCAAGTTTACACAGCAAGTGGATGGTGGGTTTAAGATCTGAACCCTGCCTCTGTGTCCAGCTCTCATTACATTACATCCACAATTCTGTTTATTCAACCACTAAATCCTTTCTCATCAATCTCAGGTCACCACATTTCGTCTCCAGAAAAATCTGTGGCTCCCAGTATTTCTGTGCATTAGAGACATTTCCTTCTCCAAATGGGCACAAATTCGCAAAATCTAACCTTTAAAAAATCACTCTCCTCAGAGAGCACAGAAAGAGTTCAAAAGTAGGAATTAAAAGAACGATTTTCCTTTCAGTGACGTCTTTACTCCTCAACAAGAGCAACAAAGGTAGCGAGCTGAATGCTCGGCTCTCCCGGACCCCGCGTTGGCTGTCCAGGGCAATCCCGGGCACGGATTGGCCGCCCGCTGCCATCACCACTATAGAAGCAGTCATTTCCCCATTATGTGGCTGAGCAGGTGCCGGATGCAAAGCTGGACGGTGACCCAATTTGCTGTGCTGTAACAACAGACCAGCACCCCAGCTGGAGAACAGACATGTCAGCTTTGCTCTTTTCAGAGATATTTGTATAGATAAATGGAAGTTTTATGTGGGCACAAAGAGAATATATTGTCCTCCCAACACACACGTGTAACTTCGATTCTGCCAGCAGTCATCATCATAATAAGGGAGGTTTAGAGAAGGTTCTTTATCCAGAAGGATCCCAAAGAGCTTTACAAAAACTTCATAAATTACAGACAAAAAAAAAAAAAGCCTTCTTTCACATCCACATGGAGAATCTCATCACTAATATTCTGCTTTCCCGCACAACACCTCCAGATGTCAATGAAAGATTACCCACGCATCAGGAAAATGGAATATTGGAGTCAAAACCTACCATGGGGCCAGGAAGAGGGGAATTTTGCCCCAAATACAAATAGTAACTGTATCTTTGCCCATCTTGGGGAGTGGAAATGACAGCTGCTTAACAGCCACCCACAAGCATGGCACACATGGCTTCATGTTAAGGGTCAAAAAACAACATTGCTGCACCCGCTGGAAAACTTCATGGGGAGTTTAGGCATAAAGAATTGGAATTTGGCCTCCTTCCTCTTGCCAGATGTGCCAAAAGCTCACTCATTCCAGATTTAATAATATCTACAGATTGAGTTGGGATAAAAACCAACAACTCAACTGTAAAACAATTCCTAAAACAAAACAGCTCTAGGAATGACTGAATTGGAGTTTTCTAGTTGTTCAGTTATGATTTGGGTTTTGGTTTCCTACAAACTCAGTAACTATGGCTTCAGTCAGAGGGAATTCAATTTAAATCTTGAAGTTGCAGTTAAAGAATTAAGTCACCTCTTTCTGATGTACTTTGAGGAAATTCAGAATGAACTATATTGTGCGCTAATTCAACTTTATAAGGAAGGAAATGTATTACCCCATTTTCCAGATACAGAAACTGAGGTTCACACTCACACAGTTGATAAGTGTCAGAGTCAAGGTTCAAATTCAGTTCCTCTGACTCAAGCCCAGAATTGTATTGACTTTAAGTATTCTGGCAAAAAGTACATACCTTGATATATATTAAACATATATCTTTTGTAAAAGAAATATATTTGAAGGATTTGATGTGTATTTTTTAAACCAAGAAATCCTTTGAGGTCCATTTTATTAGGTTGGTGCAAATATAGTTGCAGTTTAAAAGGTGAAAAATCATTGCAAAAACCACAATAACTTTTGCACCAACCTAATATGTGGTGCGTGTTCATAGTACTGAAGTGACTCTCTATGTTCAACCAACAAGTTCGTAAATAAAGTTAGTAAGTATTTCTAAAGGCTGGTATGGTCCGGGTTATGACTAAATTATACCGGGAAACTTAAAATCTGGTAAGGAAAGATAAATACATATTTTAAACTCAGATAGTATAAAAACTAGATAATAAAAATTGTCTATTAGAGACTATATGAAAAGAACTAAACTGAGTGAATAATGATGAAAATACCAACATCCTCAGCTATTTGGAGGATCAAGTAATCAACCTGGGGATGGCAAAGTTGGGTATGCAACATAAGCCGGACCTTGAAAAATGAATAAACAAGGCCGAGTGACAGGATTATTCAGAGCTATTGCTGCCTAGGCTGTGCTGGTTTCTGGGCCAATATACCTACGTATCCATCTGGCAGCCACCTGCCTCTCCCCTCTCCCGAAGCACCTGCCTGCACCAAAAGTCAACAAAAACTGATATGAGAAGGGCACCATCCTCGGCAGCATGAATGTAACTTAAATACCTTTTCATAATCACATCTAATTAAATTTAATTAACTCTTCTGATCTAAGAGAGAAAGACCTAAACATTCAAAGTTGAATGTTGAAACCCTGAAATGACTTCCATTTCAAGATGACTAATTGAACATCCTTGCTGAAATGCTTGCCTACTCCCTTATAAATTACCACTGAGATGAGCAAAAATATACAAATGATAGAAAATAATCTGCTTTTGTTTTGAATTCCATATGTCAGAAGTTTGAACTGGAGGAAGGCTTCATACGCATAGCACTTATTGTAAAATATATACTGAGTGTCAAAAAAAAATGTATACACATTTAAAGAAAGGAAAAAAACTATTAAAATTGTAATACTCAGTATATACCAATAACGAAAGATGAATACAAGTCACGTTTGACTTCTGCAATTACAGGTGCTCAAAGTGGTTACCATTAGCATAATTTTAATACAGTTTTTTCCCTTTCTTAAAATGTGCATACATTTTTTGGCACCCTCTGTATTCTATTTATCTACATATATTTAGTAGATGTGACTTTGTGCATAAAATAGAAAATCTCTGGACACAAAACAAAAGCAAACTAAATTATGAACAAAATTGAAGACAAAGAACTAATGGCAATATTTACAACAGAGGTGATAGAATAAGGGGGAATATATACAGGAATTTTACAAATCAATAAGGAAATAGGAATGGCCCCATCATAGCAAGTGGACAAGGAAATAAATATATTTTAAAATGTTAAAACATCATCAATAATCAGAAAGATGATTACTAAAACAGTGATATGTTATTTTGCACCTGTCATACTGGTATTAAAAAGCTATGCTCAAAAGTAATATAAAGATATTGGAAGTGTAAACCATTAGAACCTTCCTGCAGAGATATGTGGAAGTAATGCAAACATTTTTGCCTGCCATTTGACCTAGAAATTTTATTTCTATGAATTTAGCATAAAGAAATAACCAACAGTGTGTGCAATGGTATACTCCAAGAATGTTCACCAAAGCATATTTCATAACAATGGAAAATTGAAAATAACTTAAATGTCTAAAAATAGGGGACTGATTAAGGAAATCTGTTTAAAACAATACTTGTGCAGCTTTTTAACATGGTTTTATATTAAATTTTTTAAATAGAAAACTCCTTAAGATTTTCATGTTGTACATGCAGCACAACCCCATCGTGTTCTTAAAAAAATTATATACATAGAAGGAAAGAGATGGAAATCCAAGATGGCAGAGTAGATAAACACTGTGCTTGCCCCATCCCGTGAACACACCATAATTACAACTAAATTATAGATCAACCTGGAGAACCATCTGAAATCTAGCTGAACACAATTTTTATAACTGAGGATATGAAGAAGACACATCGAGACTGGTAGGAGGAGTGGAGACACAAAATAGGCTGGTTCCACACCCATGTGTGGCAGTTGAAAATCAGGAGAGATATCTTGGCCACAGAGGTTCCCCACATAGGTGCAAGGGACCCCAGCCCTCCACACCGAGCTCCCCAGCCTGGAGTACTGATTCCGGGAACAAGAGCCCCCATAACTTCTGGCTGTGAAAAACTGGGCATTCCAACCACCTGGCTGGGACAAGAAAGCTACAGAAAACCCAGACATCCTCTTAAAGGGCCTTCACAGGCACTTAACCTGGGCTCCTGATGAGGGACGGATGTTGGAGACATATGGGGAGAGACTGAGTTGTGTAAATTTGGGACAAGGACTGGAGGGACAGTCCTCATTTTTCCTGTCTGGGGCCCTTCTCCCATGCAGCTGGCAGGTAGGCTTCATCTTTTCTGTGTTGAGCCTGCCCCCACACAGCCAAATTTGAATCTGATTGGCCTGGTGTGGTCCATGTCTCCCTACTGATTCACTGAGACCCTGTGTCACCCAACTTGCATAACCATTGGAAGCTTTATCAGCAGCTGAACCTTATGGAAGCCAGCAGGTAGCAGAAGGCTTCAGAGTGTCCTGGCTGTTTGTGGAGCTACCCCAGGCCCGGTACTGGTAGCAGCCATGCTCAGTTTCACAGTATGGCCTCTCCCACATGCCTAGAGGTAAAGCCCAGTAAGTGACCAACTGTGGATCGCTTTATAGCTCCTATCAGGAACTCCTGAGCTAGTCACAGGCAGTGGCTGACCTGGGCCTGCACTGGATCCCCTCCCAAGAGGCCCCATAACCAACATACGTGGAGGTTGGCTTCAGAACACAGTAGAGCACAACCCAGTTAGCCCTACAAGTGGCACACCTAAAGGGCAGTCTTAACGGGCACCAGAGTCTTCTGGGGTGAATCCCCCTCTGTAGGCTAAGACCTCTGTACAGCAGCCTGTAAGCTGTAGAGATGGCCAAACCCCATAACCTGCCAGCCTGAGGGTCAATACCACCCACTGACCTGGCTCAAGGCTCAATTATAACAGGAGGGCACACACAAACCACACAAAGGACACTCCTGGAGCACCCAGAAAGGGTGATCAGGAAGACTGTGCCACTGGGACCCACAGAGTACCTACTACACAAGGCCACCAGACAAGACTGGGAGACACAACAGCACTATCTAATACATAGAAACAAACACATAGAGGCAGCCAAAATGAGGAAACAAAGAAATACATCACAAGTTAAAAAACAGGAGAAAACTCCAGAAAAAGAATTAAACAAAATGGAGGTAAGCAACATACCAGAGACAGAGTTCAAAACACTGGTTATAAGGATACTCAAGGAACTTAGTGAGAACTTTATCAAAGAGATAGCAAGCATGAAAAGAGGCAGAAAAAAACATTTAAAAGAACCAGTCAGAAGTGAAGAATATAATAACTGAAATGAAGAATGAACTAGAAGGAATAACAAGCAGATTAAATGAAGCAGAGGATCAAATGAGCGATTTGGAAGATAAGGTAGCAGAAAACACCCAATTGGAACAGCAGAAAGCAAAAAAGAATTCAATAATATGAGGATAGTTTAAGGGACTTCTGGGACAATATCAAACATAACAGCATTCACATCATAGGGATACCAGAAGGAGGAGAGAGAAACCAAGGGACTGAGAACATATTTGAAGAAATAATGACTAAAAACTTTTCTAACCTGGGGATGGAAATAGCCATAAAGCCCAGGAAGTGCAGAGAGTCCCAAAAAAGATGAACCCAAGCAGGTGCACACCAAGACACATTATAATTAAAATGGCAAAGTTGAAAGACAAAGAAAGAATCCTAAAAGCAGCCAGAGAAAAGCAATTAGTTATATACAAGGGAGCTCTCATAAAACTGTCAGCTGATTTCTCAACAGAAACATAGCAGGCCAGAAGGGATTGGTACAATATATTCAAAGTAATGAAAAACAAGGACCTACAATCAAGGGTACTCTACCCAGCAAGGCTATCATTTAAAATTGAAGGACAGATAAAGAAATTCCCAGACAATAAAAAGCTAAAGGAATTTATCACCACCAGACCAGTATTACAAGGAATGTTAGAGGGACTTCTTTAAGACGGGGAAAAAAGAAAAGGTAAAAAATATGAATGAAATGGCGATAACTACATATCTCTCAACAAATGCTCTCAATGTAAGTGAATTAAATACTCAAATCAAAAACTCCGGGTGGCTGAATGGATAAGAAAACAAAGCACTTACATATGCTGTCTATGATTCACATCAGATTGAAAGACACACTGAAACTGAAAGTAAAGGGATGGACAAAGTTATTTCATGAAAATGGAAACAAACAAGCAAACAAAAAAGGTGGGGTAGCAATACTTATACCAGACCAAATAGACTTTAAAACAAAGCCTATAACAAGAGACAAAGAAGGACCCAGTAATCCCACTTCTGGTATTTATCCAAAGAAACCCAAAATACCACTTCAAGGAGATGTGTGTATCCATATGTTCACTGCAGCATTGTTTACAGTGACCAAGATGTGGAGGCAACCTGGGTGTTCATTGACAGAGGAATGGATAAAGAGGAGGTGGTACATATATATACAATGGAATATTTCTCAGCCAGGGAAGGCAATGGGTTCTTGCCATCTACAGCAGCATGGATGGACCTGGAGGGTATTGTACTGAGTGGAGTACATATGTCAGACAGTGAAAGACAGATGCAATGTGATTTTGCTTATATGTGGAATCTAAAGAACTGAGCAAACAAAACAAAAACAGATTCACATATACAGAGAACATTTTGTTGTTTACCAGATGGGAGGGGTGTTGAGGGGGTGGGTGAAAAAAGGGAAGGGATTAAGAAGTACGAATTGGTTGTCACAGAGTAGTCATGGGGATGTAGGTCATAGCATAAGGATTGTATTAATCAATATAGTCATAAGGATTATAATAGTCAATAATGTAATAACTATGGTGTTGGACAGGTACAGATTTATCAGGGTGATAGACGGGAGGGGGGTTGGGGAACAGGGTGAAAAAGGTGAAGGGATTAAGAAGTACAAACTGTTATTTACAAAATAATCATGGGATGTAAAGTAAAACATTGTGAATACAGTCAATAATATGGTAATAACTATTTATAGTGCTAGGTGGATACTAGACTAGTCAGAGGTATCACTTCTTAAATCATATACATGTCTAACCATATGCTATATACCTGAAATTAATATAAAATAACATTAAATTTCAACTGTAACTGAAAACTTAAAAAGTGGGGGAAGGTGAAGGGCATAAGTGGTCCAAATTTCCAGGTATAAAACTACTAAGTCCTGGAGATGTAATGTACAGCAGGGCAATACAGTCAATAATATTGGGATAGCATAGTACGGTGTCAGATGGTTGCTGGGCTTGTCATGGTGATCACGATAGGTATATACATGTTGAATAACTATTGTGTATGCCTGAAATTAATATAATATTGTATGCTAAGTGCATTTTTAGTAAAAAAAAATTTTTGAAAAAGAAAAAAAGAGATTAACAAAAATGTTAATATCTCTGGATGATGAAATTAGAGATAATTATCTACCATAAACATATATTACTTTTTTATAAGGATAAAAAAAATGACACTTAGGCAAAAACAAGTCACTAACCTATACAGGTCCCTCACTAGTAAATGTTCAGTTATAACCTTGTTTCAACGAGAAGCCCTGAAATTTTGTGGGAGGATTGCCCTTACAAAACAGCAGGACTGAATCTGCAAAGAAAATAGTTACAGATACAAAACCAAAATCATTTTAGGAAATTAGGTTTCAAGAGCAATGCTATTTCTATATGCAAACCTTTTGGTGTACATCAAGCTCCAATCTAGATCAAGGTCATTCATTCAACATTATTTATGAGTTTTATTCCTTCAGACCCTCAATCTCATCCACATTAATGTCCTCTCTTCCTGGAGAATGGTGTATCCTTTCATTCTTGGGTCATCCCAGAGCTCCAAACCTTTTCCCCATGTCTGCTCAGTGGCCAACGGGGATAACTGTCCCTGCTATATTTGGTATCATAGCTCCACAGAAATATTAATTCTCCAGTTATGGACTAAATCCTCCCTGAATTCATATGTTGAAACATTAATCCCCTCTCCTACCCCTACTGTATTTTGAGATTGGGCCTCTAAGGAAGTCTAGGGTTAAATTAGGTCATAAGAGTGGGGCCCTGATCTGATAGGATTAGTGTCCTTATAAGAAGATACACCAGATCACTTTCTCTCCCTCCAAGGACACAGAGGGGAGGAGGGCATCTGAAAGCCATAGAGAGGGCTCTCACCAGAAAGTGAATCAGCTAGAACCTTGATCTTGGACTTTCCAGCCTCAAGAACTGCAAAAATAATTTTTTCTTGTTTAACCACCCAGTCTATGGTATTTTCTTATGGCAGCCTGAGAAGACTATGACATCTCCCGTGAAACTCTTGGATGGACCTCTATCTGCCTGCCCCACTCTTGTTAGATTGCCCCAAAGACAGACCATTGTGCCCTGTGCTGTGTGATTACTATAAAGTTGCTGGACGTAGTAGAACCATACATTTACTCATTCCTTTCTTGCCATACTGTCACTATTTGAAACATATGCAGCAATGACTTCCCCTCCAAATTGTCCCATTTACAACATTCCATCCCCATTACCTCCACAACCATCTGTTTTGGTTCCAAATCAAGACTGGGTTTTCTAGGCCTTCTTAAACTCTGCAACTTGGACTGAGGGTCTCTCAACCCTAAAGACTAATCCTATACTTTTCTCAGTTCTTCTAAACCTATACTATCAAAATCCAGGTCCTTTCATTTTCTCCCTTCCCTAGTCTAGGGCACTGAGGCCCCAACATGGATTGCAGTCAAAATATTTAAATTTAGAAAATAGTCCCATAGTCTAGCATTGATGTAATAACTAATCTGATTATCAAAACTTATTTCACTTCTCTATGGATGAACCTGAGGGCTTTATTTTCTTTGGTGGGAGAAAACAAAGGAAGAGGTAGACAGTGCATACGGTGGTACACACCCCGTTTATCCCTTCAGGAATATTCAGGACTAGGCACCATTCCTAGAGCTCCTGGGAATGCTGACTCCTGATGCTCTCACCTGAGCCTTCTTCTGAGAATTGTCCTCAACTTAAGAAAGCCACCTCATTCAAGGTCTCCCCCGTCCTAGGAACAGCCTATATTGAATTACAGATAGATGTAGTGGTACCAAGGCCAGTTCCTTGTCTTAAGGAGGCATAAATGTGAAGAGTCATCTAGCTCCAGAGCTCTTTGTGGAATTGGCCAAAGCTTTTGATGAGACTGTATCTCAGTTCCACTCCTCTTTCTGCCTAATCCTATTTCTTTCACTCACCCACAAGTGCTGATCCTGAAGGTGTTCCCAGTCAACCTCTGCAAGCAATTATCCATCTTAGAGTCTGTTTCCTATGGAACCCAACCTTAAGCAGGGAAATTGAATAATTAGTACATTCCTAGTTGCATAAATTTTCATTTAGGATATTCCAAAACAGAGTTTTCAAAATTCTTTCCTCCTTTGCTCAACAGCCCATTGATCACAAACCTCATTTCATGCCTGTCTTTACATCAATCCCTGGAGAGTGTTAGACCCACATTGTTCAGAATTAAACTCTAATTCTTCCATGGTTGGCTAAGGTCAGCTGAGCTTATGAATGGCCCTTAAGTAAGGTAAGTTTATTGTGAAATGTACTGCCTGACTAGCATAAGACACTCAATAGGTATTCTTTTATTTTAACACAACACACACACACACACACACAATTAGGATATGTATTTCTTCTTTTATCAGCCTTGTAATTCATCTGTTCATTCAACAATACGATGGCACCTACTATGTGCAAGAAACTGTACCTTTCAGGAGCTATGGAAGTACCAAAAATCTGTCACAAGCTAGAGCACTTTTCCCCAGAAGGCACAGTGCCATACTGAAACAATGAAGAAACATTCTGTGTCAATTTACAATGAAACTGGCTCCAGGTTAGATGCTGTGTGAGAGATCAGGGAGTATAAGACATAATGTGCCCTCAGATAAGAGTGCCAGCTGGTTGAGGAGAGAAGGCAATGTATGCCCAACATCAGGTAAATGTTTGATCACTAAGTGCGACAGTATTAAAAGGGAGATCAGAAAAATAAGATGACAATTCTGGATAGTCTACACCAGCAAAATGTCACTTCTATGAAGTGGCCTGGTACAAACTGAACATTGCAGAGCTAACTTTTCACTCATCTGCTATGTTTTTTTTTCCCTCAAAAGAAATCTCTTTTCTTTCTATCTTCGCACAAGGAAATAACTTTTGCATTTTCTCCCACTAGGAAGACCCTGCAGACTTTAGATATAAAACATGAACCTCATCCATGATGAAACCTCAAGTTTGGATCTCTAGGAAATTTCTCTCATTTGCCAGTTTTGTGAAGGAATGTTCATTTTCATGACTGTATTGTCAACTTTTGCTTTAAGTGATTTTTGCTTTTAATCATAATTTTGATAGATTTCAAAAGAAATCAGCTTAACATTTGAATTTAATACTCTATTACGCACAAGCACACACAACAATCACTGTTAGAAGCCCGTTACCTGAGAAGTTAGGTTTAAATTAAGATCAGCTGATCCATTTTAAAAATATATTGAATGGGATTTAATTGTCTGCATTATACAGTGGGCAAATTTTTCAGGATGCTCATTACTAAGTGAATAGAAGTGATTGGAGCCCAGTTCATGGCCAAAACCACCGACAGGAAATACCTATTGGTGATTTTTAGAAATTACAATGGCTGAGTCTGCACAAAAATCTCTGGGTGACTCTGATTTGCTCAAGGTCAACGAGCAAATCCTATATGGTGAAGAAAGATTTGATTTTGGGTGATGAACACACAATGCTTAATACAGATGATGTATTATAGAATTGTACACTTGAAACCTAAATAGTTTATTAACCAATGTCACCCCAATAAATTTTAAAAATAAAAGCAATGGTGAGTTTTTCAAAAAACAGTTTGCATTGCTTCCTAGGTTAAATAGATTAAGATCTTGTACATTTCTCCCAAAATGGAAGTGTAATGTAACAATTTTGATTTCTCTACCATTCAATAAAAAGAAAAAGAAAGTAGACATTTTAAAATATATTCCATTGTTTAGGACTAGCAAAAAATTTGTTCAACAATGATATCACTTTCTAAAAACCAGCATTGGGTTAGATTCACCATAAAAATGTAAAATCAAGACTTGGAACCGGCTCTGAGAATATCCTCACCAGCACTATTATAAACTTTCATTTTCCACCTGTGAGTCATGAAATGTATCCATTCTCTTTGCACCTGATTTTCAAGTTAGGTTGCATCTCTGCACAGCTTTAATTGTTACCGGTGACTGGTCATATATAGCATTTTTCTTCAATGGTAATCTCATTTTTCACCATTGCTGGGTGTTTTCCATTTCAGCCTCCTACTAAAAAAATCTTGCTTCATCGAGTTTATTGGAATATCTGAAACCCCATTCCCCATGCACAGCTCCTCTGAAGAAAACTGAGTAAACCAAGTGAAACGTGTGGTACATCCAGACAAAAAAGTTCTTCAACACCAGAATCTGGCCCTCAATTTTCAGGTGAGACCATCTGAACTGAGCTCACACTAGGGAATGAATAGCATGCAGCTGGCTGAAATAGTTAGCTGGAGCACAGATTCTTACTGAAGTTTGTGCTTGTGTAGGTATATACAATATAAATAAATAAGCATGATCTGTACATAAATAAGCATTGGTCTGGTATTAAGGTCCAGCCCTTCTCACCAGGAAATTAGAAAAACTCTTCAGGCAGTCCTAATGAGGTCCAGATCATCTTCTAGAAATATCACCCAGGATCAGTATTATCTATTGATTCACGTCTGTGCCCAGATGACTGCACTAGAATAATGGCCTCCTCTTATTAGGGACAATACTCATTGCCAGGGAAATTATCAGTATTTGTCTTCAATTGTCAAAAGTTCAGGGTTTAACTGTAGATTGTTTATCGGCTTTGGTACTATGGTTGAGCCAATAATGTTACTAATTTTGTAACACACAGGTGTACATAATATGGAAATCAAATGGACTGCCTTTTCTTCTATATGCACTCTATAAAGCACTTGCTATACCTGTCTTATTACCTTAGGCAGCTTTTTCCACCACTGGGAACAACATGTGTGCTACAATCCATCATGAGGCACCTTCTAAATTGACTTCTTCAGTATCTCTCCAAGTCTCCCTCATTGTGCAGACACCATATTCTTGTTATATCTTCTCTTATATGAGATGGGCATCCCCTTGGCATTTGGCAGTGGACAGAAACATGGCAGCTTAGCCACTTTAAGCCTACTTACAGCTACACATGTGTTGTAGAATAACAGAAGGACTTAACAGCTAATGGATTCCAGTTCCCCAATTCTAGAAGCACAAAGCCATGGAGAAGATATGTTAGTTTCCTTAACAGATGTTTCTTTAAGTGCCCACCCTATGCTCAGCCGTGACACAGAAAGATAGTAAGACAAAGCCTCTCTCTTTAAGAAAATCAAAATCAAAATTCTAAGGCAGGAGTAAATAATATGATAATTATGCTGTGACTCACTAACTATTTCCTTGAGAGAGAGATATTTGCAAAGCATGATCACTATATAAAAGATACAAAGCCAGTTAATGGCAAAGCGGAAAATAAAGATTGGGTCTCTGTATTTGCATTCTACTGTGCCTCCCACACCATGAAGGCAACCCCAGCAGAAGCTTCACATTTTGTGATAGACAAGCATACACACAGCTCAGGGCCCTGAAGCATCTATAAATGCTGAAAAGGGCTGACAGGAGAGCAGCCTGCCTGCCATCAACTGCGTCAGACTCTCCTAAGACAAAATGAAGCCACAGCCTGAAGACAGTATCTCCTCACCCATCTTGCCCCAGGGTTATCACCGCTGTGGCTTTAAGCAATATGCTTTGACATAAGGTATGGCAACAACAGTAAATGAAGAGAAAAAAAAAAGTGGGACAATATTACTTTTATGCTATCATACTGCTCCTGGCTACAAAGAACCCATTTATTAGTTTCTACTAAAATGCAGGGAGACATAGGTAGTGTGGTGTCTATATTGCTTTTGTGTGACCAAATTACATAAGTACAGTATGTGTGTATGTGCTTTCCACAACACATGTATTTGCATTAACCTAGAACATAGCTTGCATGAAACCTATATACCATCAAGATCTTAGATGAAAGATGAAGCATAACTTATGGGCCAAGATAGATATGTCATGTTCGTTCTTTATAGGTTTCCTATTCTTTCCTCTCATCCTCATAAAAAAAAAATCATTTCCTCCTAAATTTTTTATACACTACCTTCAGGTATCTTGCAGCTATCAACTAATAAACTGTACAATCAGTAATGATGGTGAAATTAATGCCAATGGCCTGGTAAATCCTACATAACACATGTACCCAAAGGACGTTTCAGAAAAAAAGAGAACTTTTAACTTCATGACACCTCAAGGACCACCATTACGATAAACCCTTTCAATGGTTGAATCTATCTGCCTGAGTGACACTATTCCCTAGAAATACACTTCAAAGTTTTGAAAGCTTCAGTTCCTTTTCCAGTTATTTGTCTGGCAGTTCTTAAATATCTGCACTGCCCCTAACTATCAGTCTCAAGAAAATATGAGAAACTGAAAATCTGACCTGTTTTGTTAATAAGAGGAAATTATGAATTCATTGAAAATGCAACTCTAAAAATATCAAGAATTCTATACCAATCCTCCATTTAAGAGGAAGGCCAAGAATACTAATATTATATCAGGGAAGGATTTCTTAAAGAAAACACAAAACCCACAATTTGTAAAAGGATACATATATATATATATATATATATATATACATATATAATATATATATGTGTATATATATATATAATATATATGTATATATATAAATTATATATATATAAAATGATATATATATAATATGATATATATCATATATACATATACATATATACTTATACATATATGATTAAATCAAATTATGGAAATTCATCCAGTGACATCTAAACCAAGGAAAAAGATATGGACATAAGTATCTGCTCAGAATACATAAACAGGTCCCAAAAAATAAGAAAAGGCCAAACAAAACCTCACAGAATAATAAAGAAAATAATCAATACAGAAACAATGATAGATACTAAAGCCAAGAATATGTTTTCAAAAGACAGCTCAACCTCACAAACTATAAGGGAAACAGAAATTAAAGTAACCTATACTAATGCTATCATTTTGGTCACAATTCAAATATCTACAACTATCAAGTGTTGGTGAGAACACAGAGATAGAGAAGTCTCTGCACAATGCTAGTGAGATTAGGAAAAAGAGGATTAGAGGGGACCAAATGAACAATTTGGGTACAACAGCAAAATTAAAAGTATGCATGTCCTTAAAAAAAGAGTATGCATATATTACCATGTTTCCCCCAAAATAAGACCTAGCACGATTTATCAGGATGACATCCCTTGAACATAAGCCCTAATGCATCTTTTGGAGCAACCTTAATATAAGACCCAGTCTTATTTTCAGGGAAACACAGTATGATCCAGTGAATACAGTTTAGAAAAAGTCTGAGCTTACTCAGAAGAAAAAATAGTCGTGAGATACATACATATATATATATGTATGTATATATACACACACACATACATATATATACCATATATATACCATATATATACCATATATATGTGAGATATATATATACCATATATATATGTGATATATATATATATATGTAAATTGTGGCATTATTTATAATTGCAACAAAACTAAAAACAATCCAAAACCTCATGATTAAGGAAATTTATACATAAGATATAGTATCGTTACATGCTGGGATAATCTGCCTCAATTAAAATTAATAATTTATAGCAACATGTAGCATTTGAGTCAAAAAGGATATTATAGAATATTAAATACTATAGCATTTATATAAATATTTAAATCACAAAAACAGCATAGGTAGTATCGTAATCATATAACTGTTCCTGTTACTTACTGCTGTAAAAAACAAACCACCCCAAAGCTTAGATAACTGAAAAGAGTAACATTTATTTTGCTCATGCTATGAACTGATATATGTGTCCCCCTAAAAGTCATATGTTGAAGCCCTAACCCTCAGTGTGATTGCATTTGGAGTAAGGAAGTAATTCAGATTAAATGAGGCCATAAGTGTAGGGGCCCAATCTGATAGGAGGACCCCAGAGAGCTCGCTCACTTTCTCTGCCATGTGAGCACACAGCAAGAAGGGGGCTGTCTGCCAGCCAGGAAGAGAGCTCCCACCAGAACCTGACCGTGCTGACGCCCTGGTCTGGGACTTTTCAGGCACCAGAACCATAAGAAAATGAACTTCTGGTGTTTAAGCCACCAGGTCTATGGTATTTTGTTATGGCAGCCCAAGCTAACCGATCACAGCTCACAAAGGGCAAGTTAGGCAGGACTTGGTGGAGACACATCATTTCTGCTCCACTCACATCAGCTGAGCTGGATCAAAAGCTGGAGGCTGAAATCATCTGAAGGCCCGGTCACTTATCTGTCTGCCACCTGGCAGTTGGAATAGCTGTGCCTCCTCAGAGACATCTCTATCCCTACGTACGTGGTCTCCAGCTCAGCCTGGTAGCTTCAGCTGAATTACTACTGCTGCTGCTCCTGCTACTTCTTCTACTATTTCTCCTCCTCCTCCTCTTCCTCCTTTCCTTCTCCTTCCTTCTCCTTTCTTCTCCCTTCTCTTTTCTCCTCCTCCTCCTTCTTTCTTTTTTCTTCTTTTTTCTTCCTTATTTCTTCTTTCCTTTTTTTTTTTTTTTTTTTTTGGCTTCAACAACATAAATTGACTATCTTATAGTCCAGAAGTCTGACACAGGTCACACTGGGCTTTACTTAAGGTGAAAGCAGGGCTGATTCCTTCTGGAGGGTTAGGGGGAGAATCCATTCCCTTGCCTTTTCTAACTTCCAAAGGCCACCTGTGCTCTTTGGCCTCAATCCACCTTCTTGTTTTCATCATCATATCTCCCCCTTCCTCCTTTGTCTCCTATTACCTCTCAATTTTAAGGACCACTGTTTTACACTGGGCCCACGCAGATTACCCAGGATAATCTTCCCCATTTCATGATATTTAATTTAATCACATCTGCAAAATTTATTTTGCCATGTATGGTAACATTTCCAGCTTCTGGGAATTAAGACATGGACATATTTGAGGAGCCATTATTCTTCTGCTGAACTTCTTACACGTCATCTCAGAGCTTCCAATAAGTGTGTCCCAGTGGGGAGAAACCAGGTAGAAACTGTATCCCCTTTGATGACCTCAACTTTGCAGTCAAGCAATGTCCCTTCTACATTATTCTAATGGTTAGCAGTGAGTTACTGTATTCAAGTGTAAGGGCTGTAAAACACTAATCTTGATGGGAGGAATGCCAAAAAATTTGCATACATGTTAAAACCACCAGTATATGTGTGTGATATGTGTGTACACACGCACACTAAAAAATATCTTTAAAAATGAACTGGACACACACAAAATTCATGACAGTGATAACCCCAGTAGGGGAGATGAATGGAACCTGCAAAAATGACCCAAATTTTTAACTAATATTTTAATTGAGAATATAGAATTTTAATATGACAAAATGTTCATAAATATCAATCCCAGAAGGTCTGGAATAATGTGTATGGTAGGTTAATTGCATTGATAGCCCCAATTACCATGTTTCCCCGAAAATAAGACCTAGCTGGACAATCAGCTCTAATGTATCTCTTGGAGCAAAAATTAATATAAGATCAGGTATTATATATTGTTATATTATATTATACCCAGTCTTATGGTAAAATAAGACCGGGTCTGTGGGGACAGAGCCCCAAAAAGCAGTTTCCAGGCTCTCGGCCTCACATAGAAAGGTGCTGGCTCAGGTAGTAAATGGCCATCGACTGTGATCAAATGGCCAGCAGCTGTGGCTAGTTGGCCGTCAGCTGTAACCAGTGAGCCATTGGCCATGAATATAACTGCCGTGGCTACGCTAGCAGGAAATAGGGGGGGGCTAGCAAGAAGATGGTGGCTGAGTCTGCAAGCGGCGCAGTGAGGGTTGAGAATTGTGTTGCTCCTGGTTCCTGTGTCTCCAACCCAGCCGCCAGCGAGAGTATAGTGGTGTGACTCCCCTACCTATGGCTCCGTGGGTGTTCCTTTTTGGCCTCACCATGTCCTGCGTTCTTGTGTGGGGAGCGGGACCAGAGACCCCACAGACCCCGCCGGACGCCCCGCACGACAGGGTCTTATATTAATTTTTGCTCCAAAAGACGCATTAGAGCTGATTGTCCAGCTAGGTCTTATTTTGGGGGGAATACGGTAAAGTCCTCCCTATATCCACGTCTTTTAAAATACCATTTCATAGCTCCTCCCATCAAGAGGTGGAGTCTGTTTCTCCACTCGTTGAATTAGACTGGCCTTGTGACATGCTTTGGTCAATAGAATGCAGCAGATATAATGGGTTGAAACCAGTTCTGAAACTAGTTTCAAGAGATCTTGACCACTCTGTTTTCTTCCTTTCAGACCACTGTTTTCACCATGAGAACCCTGAACTAGCTTACTGGAAGATGAGAGGCCATGTGGAGCGTAGCTGAGTCAGCCCGTCTTCGGCCATCACAGACCAGCCAGCCCCTGTCCCCTACCACGCTGACCTATCGGCTGTCCACTGCTAAAAACAAGACAATGCCCCCAAATGTAGTCGCTTATGTTAAGCCCCACATCATCAAACCAAGATGTAATTGTAGTTTCAGCTCTCCCAGAAATGGAATCTTACCCCAATCAGGAATCACCTGATCAGCACTAGTTAGGTGATCTGCCTGATAGACCCCTGTGTTCCCCTGAAGGAATAACCAACCTGTCTGTAGGTCTAGTATAGCTTTCTTATCCCTCCTCTCTTTTTCCTATAAAGTTTTTCATTTTGTACAGCTCCTCAGAGCTCCTTTCTAGCTACTATATTGGATGCTGCCCAATTTGAATCCATTTTTGCTCAAATAAACTTTTAAAATGTTTGATATGCTTCAGTTTATCTTAACACCACCCATGCATGAACAAGCAAGCCCAGTTCAGAATTTCCCATCTTGCCCCTGCATTCCTGAGAAATAATGATTAGTGTTTTAAGCAACTAAATTTTCAGCTGATATATTACAAAGCAATATGAAATGATATAGAACTCCGGTTATATTATTTTCTATTTTTTTTTTTTTTACAATTATTCAAGATGGGAAAGACATAGAGGGAGCAAAGTTGAAAAGAAAGAAAAACTAAACCCACATTGATAGAAGGTTCAAAATCTAAAATGAATATTAAAATTCAACAGGTACTTATTAAACTCTTTGTACTTGAAAAGAGGGTTTTTGTTGTGATTCAAATAATACTACTAAAAATATAACAAAACAACCAAAACACATTAACGACAATAAGAAAATTGCACACTAGAAAATGACTACTTGTGTTGCTTTGATCCAAGGAACCCAAAATACTTACAGTAATTAATCTTCATTTATTCCCTGGGATGAAATGGGCATGAAGTAGACAATTACTATTTCTATTTTGCATATTAAATAATGGTAGTTAAAAACAACAAATGATAATGCCAAGATTAATGAAGTAGGAGCTTAGTAAATTAAGTTTTATCAGCCCAAATCTTCCAGGATCTTCAGAGGAAATTCAATAATGGTAATCTTTTTACTCAATGGTATGGACTAAATGTCTGTGTCCCCAACCACGCACAAATTCATATGTTGAAACCCTAATCCCCAGTGTGATGGTATTGAGAAGTGGGCTTTTGGGAGGTAATTAGGTCATGAGGTTAGAACCATGTAAGGATGCAGCAAAGACTGCCACCTACAAATCTTCATCAGAACTCAACCACGCTAGCACCCCAATCTTGGACTTTCCAGCCTCCAGAACTGTGGAGAAAAAAAGTTCTGCTTAAGCCATCTGTCTGTGGTATTCTGTTATAGCAACCCAAATTGACTAAGACACTCATCCAGTAACATCTTTATGCACTAATCTAAAAAATCCACTATAATTACATGAGGAGATTTGTATAGTACTTATAGTTAGTAATTTATTTTTAGAAAACAATATGGAAGTTTTCAATATTGAGAGAGAGAATTTTAATTGATTATTTTGTTACCAAGGAGAAAATAAGCATTTCAAATTTTGCACAACCACTGCAATTGCATTGAATTTTATTCTTTTCAACAAAGATACCTCATTATATTAATAACCAAAAATAATTTTAGTGTTTTACTGTGCAACTCTTCCTATCAGGAGATTCAACAATGAGAAGAAAAAACTTTCATCAGACCAGGTGACCTAATTTTTGGTTTGAAAAAATATAATGTATGTGTGTGCACACACATACATGTGCTGACCTGGAAGTCATTCTTTCAAGGGCTTCTGTAAGGCTCATCCCATAGAGTAGATCAAAATTAATTGTTGAGGGAGGCAGCTATTATAGTTCTGTCCTCTTGGACCAATATATATAAAGACAATGGTAGAAAATCAATAATGTCACTAGGTCAAGGGCACTTGATAGTACAGAGCCAATAAATGTTCTTCGTCCATATTTACACAGAGCTGATCTTTAAAAAAAAAAAGCTATTTCCAAAGCCATAATCTCTACTCATGTGAAAATCTCAAGGCTTCTGTAGAAGTTACTATCCAGTACATATTTCTGCTGTCAGACTACTTCTGTCACTGCATTTAAACCATGAAGTGCATTTGCTGCTGATTCGACTATTATGGCAGGAAAATGACCTGTAAAGTTCTTTTGAGGAGCCTGGCATTTTGCATATATTATAGAAATACAAGAGGAGAAAAATGTGTTAAAAATGAAGTTTATGAAAAGTCATCCAACTCAACTTTACATTTCATAGAATACCGAGGCTGCCTGATTTGTGAGACTAAGGGATGAAAAAAAGAAACCTGTCAAGGCAGAAAATCTCCATATTCTCATGTTTTCAAGGTCAGTTGTCACCTTTTTTTTCCTATCTACAAAAATCTCAATGGTAAGTGACAGAATGAAAAATGTTCCAAACTATATTATTTGATCTTTTTGTTTTGTTTTGTTTTATTGGTGATTCTGATGTGCAAAAGAACTTAATAGATGGAAACATATGCTTTATTTGGGGAAGGAGGGGACAGGTGAAGAGTGACATGTGTATGGACCAAGATTTGAGAACAATCTATGATTGAAAGCAATGACAAAAGCCTCACATTTTTATGGAAGAGACCATAGTTTCATGTGAGGGAGTTTAGAATTACGTCCCTCAGAGGTAACAGTGATTATCTCTGCTTAATTCTTGGCAATCAAATAGTTGACTAAGAAACAGAATTTCTGAGTCTGTACCACATACTGCTGCCAGAACATTTATCAATACTGAGCGTCTCTCATCACTGATACTGTGAAAAGAAAAAAAAATTACTCAGGGGCTGAAGGGCACTGCTATTTTCTACATCAAGACATTTCACCAAGAAGATGCACAGGCTTAGAGGTCAGTGAGAGCCTTGTTCCTGCTCCATTATCTCCAGTTGGGGGGACAGGAGGAAGAGGAGGCAATTAACCATTTCACTACTGATCAAAGATAATTGTCTTATTAAAAGGTTTTTTTTTCTTTGTTTTTTTTTTTGTTTTTTTTTTTTTGGTACCAGTTGAGTGCTCAGAAATCAAACCCACAGTCATGTTTTCTGACCCAGAATGGGATTTTATTCCTTAATCATATCCCCCTGGCTGCTTCACTGACCAACTTCAGTGCAAGATGCGAGCACATTATTTACAAGAATTAAAGAGCTTGGGGAGTCCGGTGGCGGCAAGAGGGCATTTTCATCATAGCAGCACTCACAAGCATCAATACAGCTAAAGGTCAGTCTGCATTTCCATCAAAACCTCCTGATTTCCAGCCATTTATAACTTGGCTATAAAAATCACTCCTGGGCTGCAATTCGGCAAATAGTACCTCAGCTGAGGGGAAAATCGTCCCCTCTTGGTAGCTGTTGGCCTGTTTTGGTTTGCCTTTTGTTTTAGTGATTTGAAGAAATACACCGTTATTTGAAAGATGTTCCTTAAATGTAACTCAGATGGAGAAAATGTTAGCACTTTAAGTCGTTCATTTGTATTTCCACCTCCAGTGTTAGCGGTGACTTTGACTTCACAGTTAATCCTGTCATGGTCACAATTACTTTTGACATTTTTCAAGAAACAAAGACAATGGGCAAAGCCTTCCATTCAAAGGCAGTTAGTCAGCAGAAAGGCTGTAAATGTTGGTGAGGTTTGTATCCCCAGAGCCACCTCAAAGGACAGGCTGTTGACTGTTGTCTCAGAACTAATTTCCTCTTATAAAGACCGAATCCCTGTATTAGCACCAGGGAGCTTAGCATTGTTAATTGTCTCAAGGTGCTTATTTACAGGGAAGGGATCAACTCAGGAGGATCCAATAGGGAAAGGAGAAAAACTTCGCTCAGGTTTTCAAATGAACCCAATCATTTTCTCCTCTCATCACTTTCACATCTGTGATTTTCTTCCTTTTTTACAAGAAGGGGACCCGCTTTTCTCTGCCATCAAGGAGAGATGATTACTAGGGCCTGAGTCAGATGTTCCTGGCCTGTTTCTGGAGCCCTGGTTGCCCTCACCTTTGCACTTATGAGAAGCTGGCAGCTGGCAGTGCCCTCTGCATCCCCAGTGCAAAGCCACCTGGCTGGCTGGGGCGCGCCTGAGCGGAAAAACACATAGAGATTGAAAGTGCCTCAGGGAAAAATAAGCCCTCGGTATTTAAGTCGTGAGAGGAAGAACGTGAGGCAGCACTAGTATCCTAAAGAGCAAGGGGGTTTCCTGCTGGGAGACCTGTGGGATTCTAGGCCCAAAGGAAGGGCATACGGGGGCCTGATTGCTGGGACTGGAGCAAGACATTAGAGTTATTCTCTCACATTCATCACCTCACGGTTTACTCCTTCAGATTCTTGAAACTCAACATTTATCTTTTTAAAATATCCCTAAGAGAGGGAACTACTCCCATTTCACCAATAAGGAAAGCACAAATAGAAAAGCCAGCTGATGTGTTATCTGAGCCAATAATGGAATTTTGTCTCATATGTCCCCATCTGGGACTCTAGCCCCCCTGGCCTGGGGGATGGGGATGGAGACTAAAATGCTCTTTAAATCTTTTGTGAGTTCTAAGAAAATGAAGGTGGGGGGAGACATTTGGAGTTCTCCCACTCCGAGCACAGCACTTAAAGTATGGCAAGGCGCCTGCCCTGGGACTCACACATTTGGGAGCCCACGCCTTTGCCTCCTATGGTTGGGTGCCAAAACAAGAAGTCTGCGAGGCCAAGGGCACACGGGCGCCCTGCCTTCATCAAGACCATAAACCCAGTATCTCTTGCCCAAACAACTTCCAATTTATTTGGACCTTGATGATAGAAAAAAATGTGATATTTATCAATTTTGAGTTTGACGTATATGGGATGTGAGTGTCAATTTGGACCCTTGCTCTCTCTAGGTTCTTTGAAGACACAGGGGAGGCCTGTCGCAAAGCCACCCCAAGGATGAGCTGAGCTGTGCCCAGAGTTTTCATGAGTATACCTATATAACTGATTTTATTTTGCTCTCGGTTTTCCTCCTTTGAAACCATATGTGTAATCCCTACTTTAGTAATGGCCCGGAAGCCTACCTGCCATCTTCTTTTGCTTTTGCTGCTTATTTATTTTGTTTCTAGTTCCTCTTTATCTCTTTCTTTTCCTGTCTCACTCAGATTTCTATTTATCCCTACCATACCATAGTCTCTCTGGTTTATTTGGAAGTTGTAATATTCTTTTCAATTTTCTAATGATTATTTTTCTATTCATATTAGTCATAATAAAATGTATGTTGCTCTACTATTACATCAAAATTAAAAATTAACTATAAGCACACACACTAACATGAAAATTTCAAAAGGTGTTTGCTTCCCTCTCTTTCCTCTCTGGCCCATTTCCAAATGCAGGGTTATGCTTAAGTTAGTTTACTTTCAGGCAATGATTGACCTTTTAATAGCTTCCACTGCAAGAATCCTTACTTAACACTTAGAGCATCCCATCTGGAAGACAAAAGTCTGCTTTCCTAACCTCTAGTACATACAAAATCCAATTCCTCTTGGATTACAGATTAAGTGTATTATAAGCCCTTTATAACTAGCTGACAAAGCCCTCTTGTCAAGGAAGCTATAGACACCTGAGAAAAAGGCAGATGTAACGAGGGAAGGAAGGCCAAGAACACACTAGAGAGCAAAGCTTTTGGGACTTGGGGCATACACAGAAACCAAAGACAGCAGTGGGAAAGTTGTCCATCTGGAACCAAGGGTGTGGGGATAGAGCTAGGAGTGCAGTTTCCAGGCTCTTGGCTTCACGTGGAAAGTGCTGGCTCAGGTAGTAAATGGCCAACTGTGATTGGATGGCCATCAGCTGTGGCTAGTTGGCCATCAGCTGTAAGCAGTGAGCCATTGGCCACTAATATAACTGCTGTGGCTATGCTAGCAGAAAATGGGGGGGCTGGCAAGGAGATGGTGGCTGAGCTGGCAGACGTGGATTGCAGTTAGCACGGCGGATTGCAGCTAGCAAGTGAGGTTGGTTGGCAGAGAAGTGGACGGCAGGTTGCGGATCAAGTGGCTCCTGCTTCCTGTGTCTCCAACCCAGCCGCCAGTGAGAATATAGTGGTATTAGTGGTATGACTCCCCTACCTATGGCTCCGTGGGTGTTCCTTTTTGGCCTCACCTTATTCTGCGTTCTTATGTGGGGAGCGGGAGCAGAGACCCTGCAGGCCGCCCTGCATGACAAATGGCGCAGTGAGCAATGTCTCCCATATGACTCCCCACACGACAAAGGGTCATACCAAAACCAGAGTTCAGGGAAATGCAGCAGCAGAGCAAGGCCTGACAAGCAAGAAGGACAGCAGACACACCCACGTGAATCCTCATACTCTGACGTTAGGATCGAGAAGGAAACAATACCTAAATCTCCAGCACACTGCAAAAGACACCAACTCCTCATATTTCAACAGCACTTGGCAGATTACAAAGCACTTGCACGTATAATATAAGATTTAATCCTCATGAATGGCAAGTTACAGATTATTAACCCCATTTACAGATGAAGAAACTGAAGCTCAAAGAGTTTCCTTGCCTGACTCAGTGTAAACCTGAAAGAAAGAGGGAGGGTTCTTGAGCCCAGATCTTCCGATCTTCTCGACCCAAACACATACTCTTCTATTTCACTACAGGGCTTTAAATTCAGCACACGTGGGAAATAATGCCAGCTCTCAGCTCACACAGTAATGCTCCGACTTTCTGGATGCCTTTTGTTACCCGCCACGATTCACGTGGGAGTGACAAGAAGAACCTCCATACTATTTCTGGTTGTCATTTCTTGAACAGCCATTTATGGCAGTTCCATGAGTCTGACCACTGGCAGCACCGCAGACACGTCATGCCAGTGTCAGATTTATGACGATCCTAACTACTGCCATCTAATCTCCTAACCTGTGCAGGGCACAGACAACAGGAAATATGTCTTTCTGTAAATACTATACAGGGGAACTTATTTGTTGTGGCAGCAAGGAGCAGAAAAGGACATTGCTCTTGGGGCCCCAGAGGGGGGAAAAAGATGTATGATGTGAGGTAGAGTATTAATCATGCCTGACGCCTCTGGATGAGCAACTGGATTCATCCTTGGGAACAACTTCTTTTCAAGGATGAAATGGGAGAGTAATAAATAGGGAGGGGTTATTAAACGAAACAGAATAACCTGGTAAGAAACTGAACTTCTACAGCTCAGTATCCTTACTGCAAGACTGGCTGGCAATTAGGTTCAAGTGTTTGAGGGCTGTCAAAATGCTTACTGAATGTTTTGTTTTCCACTCATCTCATTTGCACCAGCGTCATCCCAGTAGTAGCTCAAAGCCCGAGTTTCAGGAGGCCGGCTATATAGGCCAGAGCTACTACCCCTAAGATTCCTAACATCATGAAGCCTTTCCTGTATCTCCTAGAGAAGGTTAGCATCATCTGCAAGTCCCCAGGCCGGCTCAGGCAGAGGTGGATCTTATTTCTGTCTGCTACAGGTAACTGCACTCTGAGATACCTAATAAAACATGAAACATAAGCCCCTAGATGGGAACCTGGTGCCACACGAAGTATGTGAACAGACACTTGCTTCAATGCTGAGTACTGAATCAAATTAATTTTAAGCCAGGGGGAAAATACCAACCCCCTCTCCATTAGAGCACAGAGGAGTGAAGGCAAGCAGAAGCCCATGGAAGTCACTTAATCAGGTATTAAATCTAGTCCTTTCATAGCAAAATTCTACTACGAGGTGAGTGGCGAGTTAAATGGCTTGTGATATTCATGAACGTGTGAATATGATCCCTGATCAAACTGCGGCCATTTCAAGTGCTTAGAATTAATGCCAACCTCTACCTGTACTCACACAACGGAAAACACTTTAATATTTCAACCCTTTTGAACTTGAAGGAATTAAAATAGAAAGGTGATCAATATCTTTCATTGAATTGTTCATTTCCTTTGTTACAACTCAGTGCTCAGATTTTTATTTTTAATAAAAATAGTCTATAACTTTATAGTCTTCTACATTTCACAAAAACCTTTCATCATTTTAATTTTTCACAACTCTGCATTTTATTTCAACAAATAATGATGGAGCACCTGTTTTGTACCACGAGGAAATGCAAAAATGAATACGTTAAGAAAGCTGTCTCGAAATACCCAGAGTCTAAGAAGAGAGACAGACGCATATGAGGCTCACAATGGTATTATGTAATAAGGGCTGTGATCGAGATATGTGCAAAATAGTTTATGAACACAGATGGGATTGAGTGACTTTCCCAAGGTCATAGCATTGGTAAGCGGTTGAGGAAAGAACTAAAGCCATGGCTTCTGACTCAAGTCTGGAATGTTTCCTCCTGTACCAAGGTTACTTTCTTATGTCAACCACACTCCTAGCCTCACATCAAATTTCCTCTCAGTTATTTAAAAATCATGATTTATAAAATTGTTAATCTGCTCTTTTTTGCACCCGTCCCCCAGATTCCTTGCTCCACATAAGCCCATACACTGATTTCATTTTTCAGTCTTAGCCACTAAGTGCCAGGGGCCACTCTTGCCCTTTTTTATCCTTTAAGTCCAACAAGACTCACCAGCCTCACCCAACTAGAAAATCCTTTCCTTCTTGCTTTCTCTCCATCTTCTCTACACTGTAGTCTGTGCTGAATCTACCAGGCATGACTCTTCTTGAACAAGCATATCACAACTCAGACAGACACAGGAACATACAATTCTTTAAGGCAATCACCATAAAAGGAGGTTATACATTTATTCTAATGAGGCTGTGATTGTTCATAGTCATATCATATTAGGAACTTTTCTTTTGGAACTACATTTGGCATTTGCAATTCCTTTTGCTTTGAATAGCTATAATGGAGGCAAAACTTCATCCTTTTGATGTTGGCTTTGATTTTTGGAAATAGTCAAAAGATCCATCCAGTGAAGATAATTCCATTTGTATTCAAAACAAGTTATTACTTTAATCTGTTGATGTTTTCTATAGTGGTTTCTAAACAGCCTCAGTGAGTAATTTAAATATATTTTGAGCAATGTTACTATTATTGGGATAAAAATATAACTTCCTATGGTGAACTTTTTAAGGAGATACAGAAGTTTAGATGTTAATGTTTATTATTAGTCAGTGGAAATAGACATACTAAGTTATTTTCTTACTTCTTTGTATTGTTTTTAACTATAAAAATATACTGAAAAAATGTGTAAGTTCTCAAGGTATTTTTAAAAGAAATGCCTATTTGGACATATAAAATCTATATTTGTTAAAAAAAAATCTATGTTATTATCTTAGAGAAGTGCTTTATAGACAATGCTTTGTGCCACCCATTAGATGTTTGAGGGACCTCTCAGAGCCAAGAAGGATAAACATTTGGGGGTCGCCCATAAGAAAAGTACCCAGGTGCCTATTCTACCTTGCCCACCCCTGAAGTGGCCAGCACAAAGCTACGCTAGCAGAAATTTTAATGCAAAGCACTGCTTTGCTTTATCTATTTCTCACATTGGCATGCTGGTTATATTTTGTTTGAAGATATAGTTTGCTGCTAAATCAATTTTGAAAGGCAATACTTTGAGTACAAATACTGCTCTTTCCGCCGCTCACATATCTCATGTATTTACATATTTTACTTATTTCGTTTTATTTTACTTTGCTAAGTTACTTTCCTTGGGTTAGAGCTGATTTAAAAGTGACAGGAATGGGGTGGCTGTTTGGCTCAGTTGGTTAGAACACGAGCTCTGAACAACAGGGTTGCCGGTTCGATGCCCACATGGGTGAGTGAGCTGTGCCCTCCACAATTACATTGAAGGCAACGAGCTACCGCTGAGCTTCTGGAGGGGCAGCTAGATGGCTCAGTTGGTTAAAGCACGAGCTCTCAACAAGGTTGCCGGTTCAATTCCTACATGGGATGGTGGGCTGCAACCCCTGCAACTAAGATTAAAAACAGTGACTAGACTTGGAGCTGAGCTGTGCCCTCCACAACTCGATTGAAGGACAACAACTTGGAGCTGATGGGCCCTGGAGAAACATACTGTTCCCCAACAGTCCCCAATAAAAATTAAAAAAATAAAATAAAATAAAACAAACAGGGCTTAAAAAAAAATAAAGTGACGGGAATGTTCTGGGTTTCAACCAGTTAGGTTAAATATGTAAAGACTCTATACCTATTTATCACTCTTTTACTTCATCAACCCCTGGCAAAAACTGGCCTTTTTATTGTTTCCATAGTTTTTTTTTTTTTTTTTTTTTTTTTTTTCCCGGAGCACCATATAGTTGGAATCATACAATATGTAGTCTTCTCAGATTGGCTTCTTTCACTTAGTAATATGCATTTAAGTTTCCTCTATGCCTTTTTCTGGCTTGTTTGCTCATTTCTTTTTAGAGCTGAATAATATTCCATTGTCTGGATGTACCACAGTTTATATATCCATGTACCTCCCAAAGGACATCTTGGTGGCTTCCAAGTTGTGTCAACTATGAATAAAGCTGCTATAAATATCTATGTGCAGGGTTTTGTGTAGATAAATGTTTTTAATTCCTTTGGGCAATTACCAAGGAGTGTGATCACTGTATTATACGGTTAATAGCATGTTTACTTTTATAAGAAATAATGAAGCTGTCTTCCAAAGTGTTTGTACCATTTTGCATTTCCACCTGCCATGAATGAGAGTTTCTGTTGCTCTGCATCCTTTACATATTTGGTTTTTCACCTTAGCATAAATAAATTCACATATACACATAATGTAATATAGAAATACTTCTCTAGTATAGAAAAGATCTTACAAATATATCACGATCTCACTAACTTCTAGAGCTGTGGTTCTCAGCCTGAACCAGAGTGGTTCCTCCAGGATGTGCCATTCCGCACAGCTAATCCTACCTATACAGTCTCTGAAGGGAGCATTACCTAAGTAACAAAATTCTGAAGGAAGGGGAACATTAACCTCCAGTTTGAGGAAAGGTCGAACCTTCATGTTTGAAACATTATCTAAGTTATCAAATTATTATTGGAAGAAATGTGGCCTTCTGTTGCTTTGAACCAGAGAATATTAGAACAGCATAGACATCTGAGTGAGTGATTCTATCACCACATTTCACACGACTTGGTTTGCTGCCAGTGTTTGTAGTAGTCAGATTTAATTTTAGTGACACTATGAAATTCAGGGTGCTGCACGTAAAATATTAATGTAGCACATAATTGGGCAGTCCAAAATAACCAAGTATACGTACTCTGATAGATACTGACTCAGTGAAATGCTCTGTCTTGTATAGACTCTCCCAGAAAGTAAATTATAATATCTACTTTAATTTCAACTTCTTCCTACTTCTTCTGATGTTTCTCAACTGTTCATGCACGTTAGAAGAACCCAACTAGTATATAAGAACAAGCACTCTTTGTTGGGATAACAAGAGAATGGATCTTATAATTTAGAATTAGACACATTAACACACCCTATCAGGAAATAGCAAGAAAACTTTCCCGATAGTCTTTTCATCCATAGGTCAGCCAGCTAAGGGGCCTACTCTCATCACCTGATCTGTGTGGATTTATCACTGAACTGTGAGTTTACACAGGATTTTTTCAAATGTGCTAATAAATAACTACTTATGGAACCAGAAGAAGGAGATTGGCCATAAATAACAGGCTAGTACTAAGAAACTTTCATGGAGCAAGTAAATTTTTCAACCCACTTCTCACTCTCTGGTCTGTGAACTATAGAGCACGGAAAGGTCACTTTCACAATCCTAAAATCTGCTAAGAAAGCACAATATTTTGGGAGAGCTTTAGTAATTTCTGAAGTTTTCACTTGGGATATTGCTTTTCTTATAAGGGAAATTTCGTTTACCCCTGACTTGATTATTTATCATTTATCATGTTTTCCCTGCTATCCTCTTTACATAGAGCCATGCTTTAGTAGGTTGTTTTCTTGGGGTTGAAAAAGTACATATTAAAATGCTTCCCCATCCAATCTGTTGTCTTCACAGCACATGGGGACATAGGGAAGGTCCTGTGTACACAGACAGGCCTTCAATAGGGCTTTATAAATGCTATGTAAGAAAAATTAGAGCCAAGGATCAAATCCTCAGAAATAGATACCATTATGCCTGTGGTCCCTTGTAACTAGTGTAGTTCCATGTAAACATAAAAATTGTATAAGTTCTCACTGGCAACATGGCAAAATAGTAGTGGTTATAGACTTATAGAAATATAAATTCTGATACTGGGTTTGCACATGTGAACTGACAACCTGCCAAAAACATTTTCCTCTTGAGTTTTTTTCAAAGAAATGTTTTTAACCTCCACATTTTTCAAGCTCCCGGACAGGAAAAAAATAAAAGAAAACCCTCTCAACAGATACCCAACCTCAAACATCTCAGAGAAAATAGACCTCCCTCAGCTTCTTGCCCTGTCCCTCACCTACTAACTCAATAAAATACATAACTTTCCTGCCTCCTGCTTCCTGGTCCTGATAAAAGAAGCTGTGAACTTTCTCCTGCCTGTGGATAAGCCCATAACCTTGGCTCTGGAACCCGTTTCTGTCCACTTCTTCTGAAAGTTTCCTCTATCTACTACCCATCTTTCATGCATCATTAGTACTTTTAGAAATCTAAATATCATCCACTTTCTCTTCTTTATTAAAACACATCACACATAACCCCATCTAACTATTTCTTTTCTCCGTTTCACAATCATATTTCTCAAAAGAGACGTCAGTACTCACCCTCTACTATACTCCTTAATTTACTATAAAAAGGTTCTGAATGCTAGTGGTCATCCAAAGGACCGGACCCAAAATTAACGGACACAGTATTAGATAATGTTGATTGTGTCTTTTCTGTGGTCTAATCCTTTGTCTTTCATGCCATCATTTCTTCTGGTTCCGACATAATTCCCTCATGTTTCACTTCAGCTCTCTTCATGGAAACCACTTCCTCTGCCTTTACTTTAGGTCTCAGGGTCCCCTGAGCTTTCATTCCCAGTCCTCTACTCTTCTTCTCACTCTGCATGAAAGATTTCTCCCACTCCCCTAACTTCAATTATATTTCAAATATGTCAATGACTGACAAATCTTTCTGGCTAGCCTGAATTTCTCTCCTAAGTACCTAAAGTTAATATGGTCAACTGCCCGCTGGCCATCTCCACCTGGATGTTGACATGTATTTTGTCCTCAATTTATCTAAAATGGAACTTTTCTTTCCCACCTCATTCTCCCAACCCGCTCTTCCAAGGAGCTCTACGTTCATACAAAGCAGTCATCTACACCAAAGTCCTTACAAGTTCCCTAAGAACAATTTTTACTCCTTCTGTGCACAGATAAAATCAATGGCTAAGTCATTTCCTTCTATCGCTTAAATCTGCCTACTTCTTTTCAATTGCGTTAGCATTATCTCTACATTCTTTCAGACCACAACCACTTCTTGATTGGATTACGATAGAAGCCACTTTTCTCCTGATTTTCACTTCCTTTTAAACCAAGGTTTAGCAAACAAAAGCCTACTGACCAAATCTGATCCCCTGCCTTTTTTTGTAAATAAAGATTTATTGGAAGACAATCATGTCCATCATTTACATATAAATTCATTGTCTATTGCTCCTTTTGTGCTACAACAAGCCAGAGAGAGACCAAGTGACCCACAAAGCTGAAAATATTTATTATCTTGTCCTTTACAAAAAAACTTTGTAATACCCTGCTCTAAGCCATTCTCTACCCTTTCCAAAATAGAAACAACATAAACCACTCTTTTGCCCCAAATGGCTCCCTAATTCTTAGAGGGCAGAATTCAACTTTCTCAGAACATCAACTAAAGTGATTCAAAAATCTGACTTACCTTTTTAGACTCGTCTCTCACCATCCCCCATCGCATCCCACTCTCATGCTCACAAATGCTTCAGAGACTTGTTCATGGGGTCCTTCTCCTTGATGTGTAGCCTGAACCTCTCTCCTCCTTTACCTGGGCGCCTCTCACTTTCTCTTTAGGATTCAAATTAGAGGTCACTTCCTCAAGGACACCCTCCCTAATTGCCACATTTCAGTCAGGGGTCCCTCTTCCTTGCTCCCATAATTCCCTGTGCTTCTCTCTCAATCCCACTCTATAATAATTGCCTCTTCTTTTTCAGTGTCCCTTAACTATAATGTTTCTGTAGACAGGAACTATAACTTGTTCACCACTGTATCTGTAGCAGCTATCACAGTGTCTGGCAGGTAGGCTGTGCTTAAGAAATATTCACTAAGTGAATAAACGGTATATCTGAACTTTTTCTCAACTGTGAAATGGTGATAATAAAATCTGACTTACAAGGTCATTTGATGATTAAGTATAATATATACACCACTAGAACATATCTATTACCTATTGTTACTTAGCACTCAATAAATGCAAGTCTGTTGCCCATACCTCCCATAAATGAGCCGGATTTCTATTGACCTAGGTAAAAAGAACAAAAATATAAAAATATATAGCTTGTGCATCCAAGAAACTTACAAATGGGTAGGTGGTGAGAAAAGAAGTCACCACAATTCAAAGTGCAGAAGCGTGATACCCTGAGGTATCCAAATAAAAGGACTATACTGCCCAGTGGCTTATTTTAAATAAATCATAGCTGGTTTATCATTTTTTAAAATATATTGTATTAATACTGAAATGCTACCTTCTAATGTTACAACAACAAACATAACGATAATGGTGAGGTTAATTTATGAATAGAGGTTGGAGCTTTGTAGTTAACAGAAATATGTGAGAAGCTTTCTACAAGTGTTTTATCTGAAATTATATAAAACACATACTGGGCTGAAACTGTGCCTTTCCAAAGGACATAAACAGCAAGTTCACACACACACAAAAACAGTAGTGACTTGTAAGTAAAAAGAAATGTCAAGCTTACAAGTAAAAATTCTGGACTCAAATGGAACCAGTCTGTTTTACTAACTTGGACAATTGCTGAAACTCTCAGCTTTAATTTTGTCATCTGTAAAATGGGATAATAATACTGTATTAGTCAAGATGCTTATAGCCTCAAGAAACTGAAACACTAACTCAAAATAGACTAAACAATGAGAAACATGACATCATACTTAGCTATGTCTAAAAGAAAGAAACAGCCTCTTCTTTGGTTTCTTTGCTTAACATCATTTCCAGAAACTCCCAGCCAACTCTCCGTGTATCATTGTTTAGAACAAGTAACCCTTACATGGCTGAACTAATCACTACCTGTTTGAATGAAAATTATTCTTATATCAATTAGGCCCATCCCTAAAGTTAGAGGTAGGATAACTTCCTCGTAGATATAGGGTACAAAGGAGAGACATGGATTCTTGAAACAAATTGCAGTTTTGTTAGGAAGTGGAGAAGGGAGATGGAGACTTTGTAAATGACCTGCTGTATCTGCTGCATAGATTAAATGCAAAGACTTAATACAAAGATTAAGTGAATAGATGTACATGAGTGTTTTACATAGGCTTGGCATATAGATATGTTAAATTCTCAATAAATATTAGCTATTTAAAATATTTCATTATTCAAAACCTGCCTTCTGTATCAATCATGAGTTAGATTTCCCTCATACCTTTTATGTCTTAGCAAACAATCAATATAGCTACTTTTAATAACAGTACTATACATAAAGTATGAAAGTATGAACACCAAAATATTAAAAATAATTTTCTCTAAGAGGTTGGATCATAGATGGTTTAGATATACAATTTTATTTTTCTTATCTTGATTTTATATATTCTATACTGAAAGTCTATTGTGTGTATAGAACAAAACGTGTGTTTAAAATTTTATACTTCACCCTCTTAAATCATAAAGTTATGTGTGTTACCAACTAGTCAGTATAATGTATCAAACTGTCAATTTATGGTTTTCTCTGTTTTTCCTTTCCTGTTTTAAGCAGGTAACTGGATACTTAGTAATTCCTGGCTTCAGAGATATTTTATATATATATGTATTTTTTTTAATATAAAGCTACTAAAGGCAGAAGATCTTCCCAGCTTTTGTAAAATATAAAACTCTTTTCAAAGACTGTTTATCTTCTGTGTAAACCTCTGAAGAGGGTGGAGATAAAGAAGAATGTCTTTAAGGAGTATTAGAAAAAAAGAAAAGAATTCTGTTCTTTTAGATTGTTGAAAAAGACAAAAGTCTAGAGGTCCCATGACAGCAGAGACCCACCATGGTAGCTTCTTGGAAGGTAGCCAAGAAGGAAATGGCTCATAATCCACCAGGGTAGGACTCTAGACACAGGCTCCTAGCCTCTACATAAGGACTTATGCCTTCAGAATGTCACAGGCTCAGTGCACCATGAGGGTATCGTGCCATCAGGCCAGTGGGCACAGTGGTATCTCAGTGCTGACCAGTGTGGTGCTACAACTGATTACCTGAGGATTTGCTGACGTTCTGGCACTAAGACACTGAAATATAACCACATCTCTGTGTGGGAAGTATTAACACCCGTGTCTGAGATTGAACTTCATCTGCCAAATGAAAGCTCAGAGTCTCATTTAAATTGATTTAAATAAAATAATAAAATTACGCCTTATATATCTGATTGTGTGAACAAAAGGAATTCCTTTTATTGAACAGAAAATTTTGTAACATGGTTATTGCACTGTAGCGGTGGGATAACACTGAGAGATAATGGGATTCAACCTATTTGCTTTAATGATAAGGATTCAGAATCAGGGGAGGGTAATGTATTGCCCATGACTGCAGTTTATTAGTAGCACAGCTAGAGCTCAGGTATCCTGGCTCCCATTCCAGAGTTCTTTGCATTACATCCATAATGCCTCATCTTTTCAACAATAAGTTATAAGAATGAATCAATCTGTTGTTTGCTAAAAGGTTACTCACTGCTCAAATAAAATGCTCAAATTAGATCTATAATTGTCTGTCCTACACTTTTGATGACAGAAGCAATTTCTCATTGCATTACATAACTAATGTGGATTTGGAGACATCAGAAGATCTCATCACAAAGATGTCATAGGAGGGAAAGGGTATCATTGATACCTTTTCATTCTGTCGCCAGTTCATTTTCCCCTCCCAGCATCAAATGACCTCTTAGGAGATGTGGTGTGCTCACAGGCCCAGACCACAGGAGCCAGACACCTTTTCCTTCTATTCTGGGATCTGACACATAGACTCCCTCAGTGGCCTTGGCCAGTCCCTTCACTTTCCTGCCTTGTTCATCCTGGATTCCAAGATAATACCGGCTGCAGAAAGATGGCTGAGTCTGAGAAGCATCAAAAGTACTCAAGGAGGATTCTGTACAATCTCCCTTTGTCCTTTAGATAAATACATTCTTCAGTGTTCAAATTAGAAATATCAGAAGGAGATATTTGTCTCATTTTCTGGGCTGGGGGTAATAAATTTATATGAAGGACAAGGGTCAAAGACTCTGGTGTTGAAAGGCTTTTGATACGGCAGCCACCTTTCAGATGTATTCCACTTTACATCAGACCGCATGTCTGATTGGATCTGCTGTGCAGAAAGCGGTGCCGACTTCTTTATGGTGTTCCAGAGAGCAGAGATAAGAGGAAGAGTTTCAAGTTATTAGACAGCAGAACTTGCTTCAATGTAAAGAAAACAGGTCTAATATTTATATCAATATTTATGTTTCTGAAAATACTAGTCCCCTAGCTCTTACTTGGAAAACACTGCATAACATAGCACCCTTTCAGAAAATCATAATGTTCATGAAAATACGAAGGGCTCTGAAAAGTTATATGCAATGAAGAAACCTGTATTGATTTGTTTAACCCAGAACTTTGCAACCTTCTTTGACAAGAGAACACATGTACCCTCGAGCATGAATTAACCATATCAAAGAACTGGGCCTCTGAAAATACAATTCTGTATTGAAAAGAACTTTCTCTGAAAGAGGAGTTTTTGTCAAGCATGATTATAAGACCCAGTTCCAGGAAGTTTCCAGGGATTTCTGCATTGGATGGAGTAATAGACTGAAAGATTTCAAAGATCTTTTTCAATTCCCAAGATTTAATGAACCTATTCTACTCTAAATCAGTAACATTACTTAGTACCTTTTGTGTCTACTGTTAGACACAAATGCCACAAGTTGTACTAGAAAGCCCCTTAGATTCCTTATCTCATTTCATCGGTGTAATAAACCTGAAAGGAAGGTATTATAACCCCCAATTTATAGATGAAAAAGAAACTGAGTGTCAAAGAGCTTAAATAAATTGCCCAAATGGCATAGCAAGAATTGCAACCAAGGTCTATGCATTTTTTACTATGTACTACCACTTCCCTAAATCATACCAGTCTCAAAGGAGACAGTAAAAGATATGGTTGGACCTGGAGTACTGATGATTCAAAGGTATGAAACAAAACTTCTGGTATTAGCCTCCGTAGTCATTAGTAATAATACAGAAATAATGCACTGCTTCTTTGGGCTCATGGCATCAACTCCTTTTCACTTTCATGTATTTCTCATTTCTCTAAGCAAAGAATAGACTTATTTTTGATGGATGGCCTTTGTACTTGCAGTTACCTGTTTCTGAAATGTTTTTTTTCCAGAGCTGGCTCCTGCTCATCCATCGAGTTTCAAATCTCATGATGTCCCCAAAGGCCAGCTAACTTTTCCTGTTCACCTGCAGTGCCTCTTCTTCTGGGCACAAAATAGGAATGCTCTTCCTGGGCCCCTTGGGATTGCGTACAGCCATGAGCCTAGTGCTTGCCAAGAATTTCTGCACGAAAGTCATACGTATCACTTCCTGATTGGAGCATCTAGTTGCAACCCCCCCTCCCCCAGCTTTCTCATGTCTTTCATGGTAACCATAATGTATTGAGACAGTGGTAGCTGCTGCAGCCTGTGCCACCCACCTAAAGACTAAGGGGAGCAGAGCCCCCTGCTGACCCATAATAGGCATGCAACATGAAACTGTTTGTAGCTCTGGGTTTTGAAGATATTGCATAACCTAGCCCAAAATTGCATAACCTGCACCCAAAATTGAGGTGCAGAAGAATCTCCTAGAGATCTCCTGTCCAGAGAAAATGACTCAGTAAATCTTTAGATCAAAATTCTAGTAGCCCTTTGGAAATTTAGATTTCTAAAAAGTTTCTAGGTGATCCTGAGGCTCCCAGACCACACTTTGAGTACCTCTGACCCTGCCAATCCTGACTCATACAACCTCTAATCGAAAGTAGCGTCCTCCCTGTTTTCCAATCAGGTGCTGTCTCATCACCATTTTCATTTGCTCCATATCACTTAACACAGCTGTTATTATTTGTTTGTTTATATATTGTTCATCTCCTCTCTTATGACATAAATTCCATGTAGATTGGTACCTTGTGTTTTTTACTGTCTTTTTTATCCCCAAAATGCTAAACAGGGCCTAAAATCAAGAAGTCAATAAAAGAATAAATGAATCCTCAAAAAGTGTGTTTTCAATGTCTGCTATGCATCATAATTTCTGTTCAGGCCCTAATCTCCCACGTACCTTCTTTTGATAGTGAGACACTGAGAAGAATAAACTTATTAATAGATCTAGCTAAATAAGTCTCTCCTCCATCCATCAACCCCCTTTATGTGTACAGAGATATTTGAAGTGGTCAACAGTTGAAGTTGCTGAGTACCAAAGAATAAAATGCCCTTCTCCTTGCCCTCGCTCCAGAGCTGTGAGGGCAATGGAGCCACAAAAGTCAGGACTGCAAGACAAAGTGAGACTTTTCTTTTCATTTTTTCCTTCCTCAGATCTCCATGGGTGGGGCTAGCCTTTGAGGACACAAAGCATAGACTCAGCACGAGAGTGCACCTCAGTGAACCATGTCCCTGGCAGCCCACAATGTGATATACAGATGATGTATTACAGACTTGTACACTTGAGACCTAGGTAATTTTACTACCCATTGTCACCCCAATAAACTTTAATTAAAAAATAAATAGATAAATAACTGACATGAAAGACTCGTAAGTTTCACAGAAGCAACTTCAACTCATTATTGTCACATACCCCCTTGTCTGGGAAATAGACCCCTACCGGGCACTGGGGAAGACAGCAGAAAAGGGGCCAGGGTTAGGAAGAATAGCTGGCCCTTGGCCAGGCATTGGTCATCACCACGTCTGGGTCTACCTACTTCACAAATGGCACTTCTGCTGACATCTGAGGGCGAGGAGACAATACACATAGCCCGTAGCATGCTCATGGCCTCTTCCTGCAGATCTCACGATCATTTCTTAGAATGGGGAAAAGTCATTTGGGTGTCTACTATCCATAGAAATTATTTGGAAAAATTACAATTGACTTAGGGATGCTGAACGAGACTCCGATTGACACACAATGATATGCTTGGCGCTTGTTGTATAATACCGTATCTCGCCTTCACCTCCCCTCACCACCCACACAAAGCAGGGAGCAACAGAGAGAGAAGAAACAGGATTGGCCGTGAGTTGATAATTGTTGAAGCAGAGTAGATACATGGGAGGGGGCTCAATTATAAAATTCTCTCCACACTTGTGTATGTTGGAACATTTTGTAACAAAATGTTTGGTTTTTTTTAATGAGATTCTCATCCAGTGTATTATGAAGAAAGACAGTCCCAGTGCAACCTGATGGTAAAAAAAAAAAATAACAAGCAGATGCTACATAGCAAAGGCAGCCTCGTTGGTTCCTGAGATGGAAGCACAGGATGTATTTTAACATCTTTTACACTTTCTATGACAACGCAGTGTAATAGAGCAAAGTACGTTCTGAACAATTGTTAGTGTGGGAAGAAATACATTTGTCAAGATTTATGGTCACTGTTTCTTCATGCCTGATATTTTGGAGTTAGAGTAAAATAAAATACGTTTCCTGTGCTGAAGGTATTTAACATAACTCCTCTTGTTAAACAAGATTTTCTTTTTTTTCTTTTCTGCTGTAAGTTTGGTGGGGAATTTTTGCACTCGAACTTTGAAAAGATTCATGGAACGTGTGTTGCCCCCGAATTCTCACATAAAGGAATTAATAATGTAAGCATTATTATAAAAATTTAATATCAACTGCAACTTTTATTTGAACTACTTTAAATCTAGATGGTGATTTTTATATTTTTAATTTTAAAAACATTTCAACTGAAAAGAAAAATTTCAGGGAAATGATATTATAAATTAATTTTGTGACACTAAATGTTTGCCCACCCCACGCTCCCCAAACTGTCCATCCTATACCCATGACAGATTGCCATAAATTTGTAGGCTGCCCTTCATAACTCCTTTGCACCCAGTGAAGACATCCAGAATGGGAAATAAAGAGGCTGGACTTGGGAGCTAAACAGACCCAGGTTAGAATTCTAGCTGTCTTCCTAGCTGTGTGACCTTGAACGGCTTACTTTACCTCCCTAAATCTCATCTGTAAAACAGGGAATGATATTACCTCTTCATATCATTGAATCACAGTAAAGTATTGATCAGAGGAGAATCTATGGTTTGAGAGGAGAGGAGATTGTTCAGGAGAAACTTTGCAAAGCATCCTGTCCTTGGGAGTGGGAGATGGGAGGAGGTTGTGGGGAGGAATACAAAATAAGTGAATAAAACAGGAAAGCAGAGGGATAGTTTGCATTCTTTTACTTCCAGAAGGAGGGTAGCCAAAAGCAAAAATAGGAGAGACCCAGTCAAGTTCAAGTTCTTGGTTTAATCTGTACTGAGCATAACCCAATCCCCAGGTGCGCTGGGAAGATGCCTCTAATGTATGATGATTGTATTATACTGAGGCACCACACGAAATGAAAACGAAAATAAGCCATATTTAGGGGTGGTACCAGAGTCTCCTTAGCTCCACCTGGCAAAAGAATCTGGGGAGAAGTTTGTAAATGTCAAAAAGGGAAAGAAAATGACTTCCCCACTAAAGGGTTAACTTGAGCTTATGCATCTAGGAGAGAGCTTTAGATGCCATTTACCTGCATCTACTTCTACAGATAGTGTTTAGTCAGTGATGGGTAATAAATTTATGTTCTAGTGTCAAGTCTGTGCCACTGTAATTACTTCAAAGGAAATGCCAAAAATCAGCAACCCTGAGTTAAGAAAGAGGGTTCCCTCTCTGCTGGGGCCCTGTGAAGGATTTAGGACAATCCAGAGGGCTGGGGTAAGATGGGGATAGAACAGGAAGCCAACAGTTCCTATTCTGCAGAGTTGTTGTGAAAATGCATGTGAGGTACATGCAACATAGTAAGCTTTCAATAAATGATAGGTCACATGACTGTTACCACTGTCATCATTGTCACTGGACTACTGCTATGCTCTCAATCCAGAGGCTTTTCCTTACTTAGAGACTCTATTTTTGCTTTTGACTTTAGTACCAACCTCAGCACCTCCTCGCAGGCCGCAGAAGTTACCCCCATGCACCCAAAGCATTCAGGAACAATGGAGAATTACCAAAAACATAGCAAATGTTTTACTCAGAGTGGCGTCTACAAAATTCCATTCAGACACATGTGTCTGGTTTCTCCTAGCCAGTTAGCTGTCTCCTCTGCCTTTCCCTGAGCCTCATCCAGCCTCAATGATTGTCTTCCCACTCTCCAGATCCCCTGGGTATTTTGTTGCCCTTCCATTCTTTTAGGAACCACAACTGCTTCATCCCTTTGATACAAAGAGCAGGTCCTCACCTGCCCAAAGTTCTGACTCTAGTTTATACAAACCATCCATCAGCAAAGAGAGGGGCTTCAGCTGCGAGCGACTCTCTTCAAAGACAGTAATTTAAAATAGTATGTTTGGTATCATCACCATCCTCATCACCATCATCATCGTATTTGCTCTAATCTCACTCCACTGATCACTCATCCTCACAGTGATTCGTTCACTCTTTCATTTGTCCTCTTTTTGGAACTACTTATTTATTAGCAAAACTCTGCTCTCCAATCCTATTCCAAGCACCGCACTAGACCTGTATGGCACGCTCATGCTGTCTGTGTCTGTCTTCAATTGTTAATCCTGTAGATCAATTTCCCCTTGGTCCACTATTTGATCTGGACCTTTAATCTGTGTGTAGTAGCTGTGAGAAGAGAAAGACAAAACAAAAAAATTTGGTGAAGAGATGAAGATTCTGCCCAACTTGAAACCAGACTCTAAGTAAATGCTTATCATTTTCTCAGTTTCTCGATGATAAGTGGTGGTCTGCAATGAAATGTATGTACACCAGCGCTCATGTACACTGGTATACACATGCACGTAAGTGTGCAAAACAGAAAATGCTAGCTTGAGCCCCAAAGTTACCCTCAAGGTTTAAAAGGTGTAGAAGGGTGGGCTCATTTGAATAAATTACTAGCCTATAATATACCATTCCCTATGCTAATTTAGTGTTTATTAATTGAGATTCATCGAAACAGAATATTCTTTCTCATGGAGTTTTTGTGTCTTCTTTCCTCTGTCGCTAAAAAAGATTTAATTCTAAACACAAGAGGAAGAAAAGAAAAAATGAGAGCAGATATAATCCAGTCAAAAAACCTGGATTTATGGAGTTCCACCTTGAAAATATTTTTTTTAAAAACATCAAGCATGTGAATTAAAGCACCCACCAGGCAGCTATAATTTATACAGCAAGCACTTGGCAGGAAATCCGAGCACACTGATATGGGTAGCGAAGGATCGTCTTCACAGAAAACCAGACCCTTTTTGTGACATGCCAGGGGGTAAGAAACACACTCACTTTACAGCTGTAATAGGGTGTTTCCTATTTAATGGACATTTGAGAATAAAAAGAACAAGAAAAGACCCAAAAAGAAATGGGGTTCCCACCCAGTATAAGGGTGACCCCATGAAAAGCAAAAGGCAATGAGACAAAGGGACTTGGCCCTAAACAGTGATCCTTATCATGGTTGCAAACTATCAGGTCAACCCAGTATAAGAAAATGAAAATACAATTCAGTAGAAGGCTGTTGATATTTTTCAAGCTAATTATTTTATTTGTTTAGGTATTTTTCAAACAATTCATTTTATTTTTAGAGATGGAGTAAATATATTATCTTCAAAATATTTATTTTTGATTTCTTGTCTGATTCCAGGCAAAAATGAGTCATAGTTCCGTCTCTGACAGCTTATACTATATGTCACAGCTAGCCTGCGTCAAAACACATTGCCCTAAAAATCCAAAAAAAAAATCTACTTCACACCTGAACTTAGGAAAAATGGTGGTGGTTTGCAGTGTTTGCTTATAACAGAGCATAGAATAGAGGTCTCTCTCTTACCCTACTGCCTCCCCGCTAAAGACAGATAGATGTCTCCTATAGAAATGGTGGAAGATGACTAAAATTAAGGATGGGACCCAAATAATACCAGTTGGTTTCATCCCAATGGTAACAACTACAAGCAGCATCCCCTGAATCTGGACAGCCCTATTTTCTGGTTCTATAACTGGTTGGATAATGAATTCTTCTTTGAGTGGCATTCACCCTATTTGTAAGCATGGTCTCCAACAGAATGAAATTACTCTCTCTCGTTCTGTTCTAATCAGTGGTTCTCTGACTGATGAGCTCTGTGGAACATAGTGCCACATTATTCTCTACTTTGCGTTTGTGCTTTTCGATCCCCTTCTGCTTAATGTATTGCTCACAGGAAGAGGCAAGCTGAAAGTTCTAAAGAATCAGCAGGCGAATGGAACCCTGGCAATGAGGAAAGAACACTAAACCAGGAGTCAGAAGTCCTGGGTTTTGGCTACTGCTCTGGCATTGACTTCAATCGCATCATGTGCCATGTGCAGCACCAAAAGGATGAAGACTCTTTGCCTTAAAAAATAATAATGAAATAACCAGCAAAGTTACTATCACACCTCAGATGTCATAAACTGGCAGTTCTTGTGGTCTTCCTGCTCCATCGCATTTGGCCAACAAATGTGCTATTTTTTTTTTTTTTAATTCAGGAGATTTTAAGTAACAGTGCAGATTTACAGATTCTCTTGAAATTTTGTCAGCTCTTATAAAATAAACCTACATGTGTGCTTGTCAAGAATTGTTGCTTGTCAAGAGAGCTTGGGCTCTCCAATTTGCTACATCCTCATCCCTCACAATGATTCATGTACACTTATCCCAGCTCACGTTCCTATTTTAGGATACCTGCCTGGAAGGTGAGTTAAGGCATTTGTGTTTGCTGCCTCTAGCCTCTCGTCAAGAAGAGGCAAAGGTAGGTAAGAAGGGATCACAAGGGAACAAAGAGCTCAGAGAAGCCATAGACAAATCACAAGTCAAGGCTTGAATGTGCGGGCACATTTACAAACAGATCACAGCCTCCCATGAGTTAGGCTGTCTCCCCCTTCACTGCTGGATATACAATAGACAAATAAATACCATGTGATATATATTTAGATTGCACATTAGACTTTAAAATCTGTGCCTAACTGAATGCATTAGCCTGTGTTTTCTGTTTATGTCTCCACAATGCCATGGAAACACAGGGCAGCATCCTAATGGGTCTCTCCTGGCAATAAATAAACAAAGTCTTTGTCTATTCATGTTTTGATTTCTTTTTTTTTTCATGTAATTTACAATTTCAAAAAATAAAACAAATCGATGGTGGGTTTTTTTTTTTTCCTCCCTGCTCCTTCCAGTTTCCTTTCTTGCAAAGTACCTCTGCAAGAAATGCAAAATGCACCTTCTAGTGGTTCCTGAAATCCAAACGAGCATCATCAGCACAGAGAGCAGGAGTCTCCCAGCAAGACTCTTCTTCCCCCTTTATAAAATGCCATGATAATTAAACTATGTAATGAGGTTCTTCAAGCATTTCAGCCTAACCCAAAGAGCACTTAATATAGTTGTTTAAGGTGGAAAGCTGACATAAAACAGACATACACTCTGGTGGGTTTCTCTGCCCTCCTTCAGTCTGAAAGGCAATATCCAGTCCGTTTTTATAGAGGTAGCAACAGCAGTCACAGTCCTTAAATGGCTCCATGATGGCAGCGACACGTTCTCACCTCCCTGGCTCCAGAGCATATGGGGCAGACAAGCAATTCACTGCCACTGCCCTAATGTGCAGGGCAGGGTGAAACCCGACACTCAAAGTGCTAGGGGCACAATGTTTACAGGGCAGCTCTCTCCTGTCTGGCACCTGCTGTCCCCTGCCAGGCAGTAACCCAAGACACAGAAAGTCTGATTATGATCTGCATGGAGTAGTGGGCAGATTTAATTAGGTTGCTCAAATCTGAAAAGTCTCTTGAACCCAAGTGGAGTGAGTGACCTCAGTCACAGTGGGAAAGAGAGGTGGGCAGGCCAGGTGATTCTCCCTGGAAAGCTGGCACGGTGAATTCCTGCAGAGACCTTTGCTAACTGACTTGGTAGCCTCCCATGGTCAAGGCTTGACAATCCAGCTGGCCAAGTTCACTGCTCTGGCACACTCTGGCTGACCCCAACCTCAGACTATGAGCAATAAACCTCAGGGCCAGGATCTAACGATCAGGGTCTATTTTCATTAGTTGTGAAAAGCACAACTAACGGACCAGATTTCGAAGCATACAGAAAATAGATCTGTCATAGCATCTGCTTAAGGAACAACATTTTTTCATCTAGAATTGTCAAGTGGTGGACCTTTAGTCAGAAAGCAAAGCGTCCGCAGAAATGCCTTTTTTGGGTAACAATCAAGTGTTAAAGCCTAAAGTGGTATATAATAACCTATCCAACTGAACTATATTTCCATATCCTTTGTAAAATTATGATAACAATATTTAAACATTATTAGTTACTTACCATGTGCTTCTGAGAGAGTTGCTATTATTGTGCCCTTATCACCAATAGAACAAAGTTTAAAGAGTTAAATAATATGTCCAAGGTCAGAGAGCTTACAAGTAACCTAGCTGGAATGAAAACTAGGTCATCTGACTGCAAAGCCTGTTTTTCCACCACCTCCATTTTCTAAGCATCTTCTATGAGCCCCTCACAGTGCTGCAGTGTATCCTCCATACTGTCTCAACTTTGAATTTCTGTGATTCATCCCAAAATGAAAACTCCATTAAGACTCATTTTTCCTTTCCTGGGCACCAAGAGGAAGAGTCAAAGTAGTGCCCAATTATATTTACAAGGGCTGCCAGTTTATGACAACTTTTTGGCCGTTGTTTTGCATTAGTTGTTGGTAAAATTTCTATGCTCTGCTCCCCTCGGATGATCCCTCTACTTCTCAGCCTTGTTTATCATGTTTATCAGAAGTGACTCCAAAGCTTTTACAAATAAGCATGATTTTAATACAACTGTTCCTGCTCTATTGTGTTCTAGATTCAACATAATCCTGCACAAAAATAATAACAGGGGAAAATAGAACTTGGGCAAATGATTCGAAAACTATGAAGCACTGTACCAAATGCCCTATCCTAAACAAGAGTTATATTAAAACAATTCTAACACAGTTAATTCACCTTAGGAAAATGCACTTAGAATCTCACCCTTCCTTTGCATATTTATATTTTAGGTTTCTGTTTTCTCCTTGGAGATGTCGGCTCCTGGTAACACTCTATACTAATATAGACCAATTTCACCAAAATACAAAATATGATCTAAGGGTAACCATTTTCATGAATCTTTTTAATTTTTATTTATTTATTTATTTATTTATTTTATGAGAGGGTGGAGGGTGGTAACACCAGTAGAATTGTTTTCATAGCTTTGTAATCTGTACTTGTAGCCTCCCCAGATAGTTTTACTTGGGGAAAGTACAGTGACTCTAGATGATAAAAACCCAGCCACTTTTACACTAAAAGAAGGGGCATCTATATTTTGAGTTTTATCTTAACTTCTTCACACATTCCTAAAGCTTTTCTTTTATGATGAAAAAGTTTGCTTCTGACTTCAAAATATTAACATGCTAGGAGACATATGAGACACCTAGACTTTCAAGTTAATCCAGTACAGGGATGTACCCAACTTCTACACTTTTGAAGTCCTTCTTCAAGAAAAAGAATGTACAATTATAAATATAAAATTTGGTTGAAAAGTGACTTCATTTAGAATAGCCGGCAAATAAATCACAATAATTTACAAAGTATTAAATGCTGCTAATTGTCAACAACTTTATAAGATTCAGAAAAATATGTATATTTATTAATTGCCTGGCCCATCTCTACAATAGTTTGCTAACTGTAGTTTTGGTTGTATCCATTTTGATTGTCTCTTTGTATGACAACAACATTGTAATATATTTCTGTAAAGAAAATAAAATTCAGTCTCTCCTCAAGCAAGGTTAACCAAATTTGTTTTTCCTGTTAGTTTAGAAACATTTCTTCAGCCCCGTCATTTGATAATGTAATGTCTTATTTGTGTTTCGAATTGTTGCCAACTTAGGGAAAATATCAAGTGACTTTCATATATAATCTGTAGAAGTGCAGAGCTTTTCGAGTTTCTCTGTACAGTGACTAATCTTAAATATTCTTGTATTTTTCAACACTCACCCATTTAATATTAGTTGTCTTCTCTATAGTGGTATAATATGAGTTTTGTTATCTTTGGCAATGACTCCCTTTTGTGTCAAATCAGCAAGCAATTTAAATACTTCCCCATTGTGTTTATATTACTCTTTCCTTTCATTAGCTGGATTATCAAACAACCCAAGACCCTACCGTGTTTCCCCGAAAGTAAGGCCAGGTCTTACATTAAGTTTTGCTCCAAAAGATGCATGAGGGTTTATGTTCAGGGGATGTCATCCTGAAAAATCATGCTAGAGCTTATTTTCCAGTTAGGTCTTATTTTCTTTTTGAAATGTGTCTCCAGCTCTCAATGAATTGTTGCTATTGATATCTTCTGGATCCGATCGACCAGTTCCACAACCTGACTGGTTGACCATTACAAAGGCACCATCTCCCAAACTTCAGCTCTTATAGACTTTGCAGAGAAGTCAAAAGGAGTGTAGGCGTTAGGGGTGGGGAGAGGGAGGGAAAGAAACAGGGAACAAGAGCGGGAGGGAAAGGGAGGGGTACTTAATCCCTAGAGGATAAAGTACCTTATTTCATTAAATTTTACAAAAGCATACCATCATATGAACACAAAATATTTTTAGCTTTAGGGTAAATCTGCCTCTGCTGACATCATTCCTGTATTTACCAAGCATATAAGAACTAATTTGCATTAAAGAAACCCGAGTTGTTGTAGAACAGACCATATCAAATAAATATATCAGCAATAAATCAATACATGGCATATTGCCACAGTTGTTCCCATTGTTGACATTAAAAATATAGATTCAAAAATAAATACTGCTCACGCCAACAGCTTTACTAGTCAGCTCATTAATAAGCACAATAAATATAAAACAGAAATCTTGGGTGATTAGTCAAGCAGGCTGACAGAATTAGTTTGGCGAATTCAGTTCTTTTTTAATCAGATTAGTCCTTTACCCAAATTGTCCAAACTTCTAAACCAACTTGTGTCGGCTTAATAATCTAAATTAGAAGAGGAGATAGATTTGACTAAATCTATGTTGGTAATTAAATTAGATACGTTTTGGGAAAAGCCCTCTCTCTTGACCCTGTCTGGACTGAATTTACTGCTTTATTAATTTTTTTTTAAATTAATAACCTCTAGACACATTAAAATGTTAAAGCAATTTAGAAAAAGCTGAAAAGTCAAAAAAATATTTATTTTTAAGCACTGATTTCTTTCTCAGAGAAAAGTCACCAATATAATATTCTAAGGAAAAGAAACTTCGGAATAGCAAGCTTCAAATGGGTATGGTTACCCAGGAAGCTCTGTAGGATAAGACTATTTTGAGAGGAAGACTCTGCGGTGAGATTAGGAAGCCCAAGAGAGTCATATGAATTCAGGAGGATTTCAGGTATCTCTGGACAAGATGGAGACGGAATGCACTCACTGTAGTAGTTAAAAGAACTATTAAATAATAAGAGTTGTTTCAGTTTCATTTTCCAGAAATTTATTATTATCCCATGGATGTTTCTGCTTGTAATAAAATAGGCACAATAAAAGCAATGAAATCATGTACCAAGGCTTTTTATAGTTTACTAAGAATTTGCTACTCAAAGTGTAGTCCACAACCAACAACACAGGCAATACCTGGGAGCTGCTCAGAAAAGCAGAGTCCCAGACCCCACCTTAGACCTGCTGAATGATATACACATGTGCACAGCTGATTCATATGCACACTAAAGGTGGTAAAGCACTAGATTTTTTTCTAATGGTAATGACCAATGTAACTTCAAAGTCAATGACATGACATTTTAATTGGAAGTGTTTTTATGAGATTATGAAAATAATATACGCTCATCGTAAAAACAACAAAAACACAAAGACACTACAAAATGTTTAAAAAAATACAACGTGAAAATAACCTAAAGAACGATCACCAGAAATACCCAGTCAACATTTTGATGTAGACCTTTCCAGCCTCTTTTTACATGTATTGTCTATAAAAATAAGATAATCTATATATGTTGTTTACAATCTGCTTTTTATATGTTAGCAATAACATGAGGACATACTTCCATGTTGATAAATGGTTTCTGGTTCATTATTTTTTTTCAAAGGAATATTCTGTTGTACAGTAAAACATATTCACTTAAGTAATCTCTTATTGGACAAAGAATGCATATATATTATTTTTCTAATGAATTTCTGAAAGTAGAATGTCAGAGTCAAAGGTATGTACATTTAAATTTTTATGCACTTTGCAAAGTGCCTTTCTAAAAACTGTGAGTCGTATCAATCTCTATAATCTTTGCTAATCTGATAGGTAGATAATTATACGGTATCTTAGTGTTGTCAAGTGCTCATAATCATATCCTAAATTTAAATGTTTGTAGAGGTGTCTTTTTGTTTTTGGTGTCATCAATACTAATTAAAAATATGACAGTGTTCAGTAACTCATGTCCTTTTGCATTTTCACATTAACTAATCTGCTCTATTCAAAGAAACTAGCAACCTGGAAGATAAAACCATAGAATTTAATTCAGTCTAGAGTCTCTGAAATGAAAAGTTCGATTATTAGGATATATCACTCTTGATTCTCTCTCTACCTCTCTGGACATAACCTAATGAGTTTTCTTTGTGATCCTCTCTTTCCATGCCCACGTGTAATTCTAACCCCTCCCCCAGAGATACCCTTTCAGCTGTCATGTTCTCGCTCCATACTATACCCACCTCCCAGTCACTGAACTATTTACACATTGATGGTACCCCCTTGATCTCTAGCCCAGATGTGGGCAGTGGGCAGTCCTCCCTGCCTGTGCACAATTATTTCCATTAGCTAGCAATAATCTTCCCTATATTCTAACACTACAGAAACTTTTTTCAAAATTCAGTTCAAGTAACACTTCCTTTGTGAAGGCTTGCCTAATGCCTGGCAGTACTAGGGCTCTCTCATCCTTGCCCCCACTCTGCTCTGCCCATGTCTCCAGTGCTGCCCCACCACAGTATAAGACTGTGTATGAGTCTGTCATTGTTGGGTCACTCGCCTTGTTTTTATGGGAAGACGTTATTTTCCCATCTCTTTTTCTCGACTACCAACATCAATCCTAGTGTAAGTTAAGTAATCAGAACCATCAATGAATAATCCATAAATGAAACTACGAACTACTTACTAGTCACACTCACCCCAAGTCAGGAAAAACTGAGACCAAAAAAATTAAATACAAACAAACAAACAAAAGAAAGAACAAAAACTCTGGGTGAAAACCTTTTAGCGAACTGTATTATTTACTAACTTCATACATTTCCTTAATGAAAGTTTTTAATTTCCAATAAAGAAAATAAATGAAGAACATATTTTCAGAAAGTAGGAGAAAAACAAAATTTTCTGCTTATAGTGCCGCCTAAGTAATGTCAAGTGAAATATCAAGCATTTTTCTTTCCTTGTTTTTGCCCCATTTTTCAAAACACAGGCCATTATTTAAAATTCTTTGCCCATCACTCAAAAAAACAGAGACAGTTGTTCATTCTGAGTTAGGTTTTAGCTTATCTGACCAGCAAGGTCAGGATAATAAATCACTCAGCCCCTAGGGAATAATGAAATGTTTAATGGATTTGTGTAGTTACCAGGAAAAAAAAATAAGGAGGAAAACTTTCAGGATTCATTTTCAAATACTGCACAGTTCGTAAGAAAGACTGCATGGATACCATGTAGAGGTGAAGCAGATGGAGGAAGAAAGAATCAGAGAAATGGCATTTCTATTGGAGATAAAGATAACGGTCCATATTTTCCAAGCATCCCACAAAGAGAACCTTTTATTTCACCCTTCCTATAAACAAACATTAAACATAACCCCCAACCTACCCCCTGCAGTTGGCTGGCAGCACCTTTTGCCCTTACGATGATGGTTGTATTCTGCTGCTGATCGGGCTGAAGGCAACAAATAGCCACCCTAGGCATCACTTACAGGCTGGCTCTTCTTGACGTGGAAGCAGGACACAGCAAGGCTAAATAAAGACCCATTGCTCTGCTACTGGGCAGAGGGAATGTGGGGAAACTCAAGACAAGGGCAACACAGGCCTCAGTGTTTGACATCCACATCTCACTATTCTAAATTCACCAAGGCCAGAGAATGCACTAGGTTTTACTTCAAATGCAGGATGAAAAAGCAAAAAGAAAAGAATAAAGGAGAAGCTATTGAATAATTTACAGTTTCTTATCTGAAGGGGCAGAACTGTTTTACTGAATATTCATCACACAGAACAGCCTACATTGTAATATTGTTCAAGTATCAGAGTATAAATTGGCCACGGGACTTACACAACAGCCAAAACTTCCATGGAAGCTTGCATCCTGAATGAGAGTAAAATATTCCTCTTCCCCTGCTCCACACTGGCTGTGTGGTCTTAAGCAAAATACTTAATATTTCTGTGTCTCAGTTAGCCTGTCTGGGGAAACTTGCTTTTGTCTCAGCTTCATTCTAAGAAATACTGAAACTATCTCATTCCAAAACACTCTAATACTTAAAAGAGGTTGTACGTAAGATATGAGTTTACCTACTACAGCAGCAAACGTATGTGGAGCTCCTAGCATTAGACCTGTCACATCATAGCTATTTAACAAGTGTTCTTCATGTGTCCTTTCATCACCAGAGAAAATTATACATTTTTGTGTTCACTTAAGACAAAATAAGTTAGAATAAATTTAAGAGGTTTTTTGTTTTTGTTTTTGTCTTTTTTTTTTTTTTTTGGAATGCATGGTATCATTCTTCCCTTCATTTTTGCCTTTTGGTAATATGTGTTTGTGCCCACAGTCCTATGTAATACTCATCATGATAGAAATAATTAAAGGAATGATATGTGTTCATACATCTGGAGATTAGCAGCTGAAGACAGAGGAGATTTTGAAACGATCTTAGAAATTCTGTCACCTCTGAGCTGGAACTTTCAATGGAAGCCCCAGAATTACCATACTTGGTAGGACTTGTCTAGGTATGCTATAGTTTTGCCTCAGCTGTTCTGACATCTGAGCACATGACATTTTTGCTTCTTTTACAAGATTTCCTGGAGTTTGCACTCCCTTCATGATCTTGGCAAAGATTTTACTGCTGAAATAACATATAGAGTCCTCACCAAAATGGTGTGCTGCTGAAATGCCAGAAAACTGCTCATGTGGGCAAAATCTGTGCATGACAGGTACCACCTCCTACCTGGCCAAACCCATCTTCCCAGAGTTCTCCAAAGTTTTCGTGGAGGGGGTGTTATTTTAACCCCCTAAAATAAAAATGTTTGTGGAATTCTCTGATTTTTTCTTACCTTCTATCTTTGAGCAAGTTCTATAAATGACCTTATTCAAAAATGGACTGAAAATCCTTATAGAATGTCTCATACAAATTAAAAACCTGAATGTAACTTACTTTCATGTTTTCGACACTAAAATAAAAATGTCCCCCCTACTAACGTTATCCAAGTGCATGTATTCCTTAAAATCCATGCCCAAAAGATTATCCTGCCTATTTGGCCAATATCACCTTCTTGTTAAGAACTGGAAGTTGAGTCTTTTTACCTTTTACTATTGTCTGTCAAGCATCTGAATACCTGACTCACAGTTCAAGGCTTCACAGGGCCACATTCTTTCCAAAGACATTGAATTCCTGCTTTCACCAACAGATGTTTAATAAGTGCCCCCTATGTGCCAGGTGCTAGTCTTCGTGCTGGGGATTTAGCCATAGGAAGGACAGCCCCTGCTTTTCAGAGAGCTTCTGTTCTAGTGAGTGAAGGCAGACAGTAAACGCATAAATATATAGCATGCCAGATGGTGAGTGCTAAGATCAAGAATAAGTTCAAGGAAGAGAACAGAAAGTGGTGCAGTGGTAGTTCTATTCCAGATGGGGTTGGGGAAGGATTGAAACATGAGAACATTCCTAGAGGGAATAAGAAAGCAAGACTTGCAGATATCTGGGAAGGGACTGATCCGAGGAGAGATTCTGCAGCAGAAACATACTGAGTGTACATGTGGAAAGCAAGAAGGCCAGGTGGCTAAAGTGGAGTGACAGGGGAGCAAATGATAGGGAGTTCGAGCTGAGAAATAGTTGGAGCCAGAACATGCCGGGTTAGTTAGACCATGATGATGACTTTGAAAGTAATTCTGAGTGAGCTGGGAAGGCAATAAAGTACTTGAGGAAGAAGAGTGAGAAAATATGACTTACGTTTTAAAGGATCACCCATCTGGTGTGTGGAAAATGGATCTCAAAACAAACAATGAAATAAAAAAAAGAACAGCTAAGGAATGTTTCTTAGGAAAGCTACAATGGAAGGGATAGGAAATGGTCAGGTTCAGGGTGTATTTCAAAGTATTTCACTAGATGTTGGCATATTAAAAAAAAAAGTGAGAAATCAAGGATGACTCCAAGGACCTTGGTCTAAGTAACCGATAGAACAGAGCTGCAATTTATCAAGAAGCGGAGTGAGTTGGGGTTGGAGAAGGAGAATCAAGAGTTCAGGTTTGAATATGTTATATTTTAGTTGCCTATCAGAGATCCCAGTTGAAATGTCAAATAGGCAGTTGAATATGTGAGAATGATATGCAGAAACCTCTTCTGGAAAGGTAAAAAGGTAAATTTAAATGCCTTTAGTTCACTATGGAATGTACCATAATCCAACTGTGCTGGCCAGGATTTCTGCAATATGCTGTGTAAGAAAACCACCTCAAAACTAGGTGGCCTACAACAATATGTAGTTATTTTTCTGGCTTATAGGTCTGTGGGTTGGCAGAGATATCCTCGGGCTGCAGTGTGGCTGGCTTGGCTCAATGCCTGGGTCAGGTTTAGCTCTGTTCTACGTGTCTCATTCCGGACCCATCATGAAGAGGCAGTGGATCACTGGGGCATGCCCTTAGCAAGATACTGAGAGAACCAGAGGAAATATATTATACAATGCCTTTCAGGGCTCTGCCTCAGAAACTGGAGTACTGGCACTTCCGCCCATATTCTACTGGCCAGTGCAAGTTACCTGGGGAAGCCCAGTATCAATGGAACAGAGTAATATATACCTGACATATAGTCGCAGGAAATGCAAAATTACATGGCATGTGTATTTCTAATTCAAGGAGGGCCTGAAGAATTGGAACAATGATCCAATATAGATTTCAACTAACTATAGCCTTAGCTAAAGCTACAGCTCACAACAAAAGACCTTTCTCAGATCTGCTAATCGTTCAATCCAATCAGTTTCTTTAAATGTCTGTTTTTGAAGGCTATTTCTTTAAATGTCTGTTTTTGAAATATATGTGGGATATTATGCTTAGATTTTTTTCACTAACAAGAAAAATAGATTGGTATTTTCTAATAATATGGTACACATCACACTTGAAATGCCATTTCTTAAAAAAAAAGTCTTTCTTGGTCAGTACTTCTCAAACAATTTCTGGGGAGGGCTATTTTATTTTATTATTATTATTATTTTATTTCAACAAACCATAGACCTATACTTTTGTAAAATACAATAAAATTAATTGCTAAGACTGACTTTTTTTAAAAAACCAAGACATACAAAATTCAAGCCTGTGTTTTTAGGAAAGTACTTGGTCACATGTTATCAAAGTTTCTAAATACTCTTCATTACAGTGATTCTCTTGCTTAAGATAACAGTTTATAAAACGGCATCAGCCCATGGACCACAGTTTGAGAGCAATGTCCTAGATGATTCTACCACAACCAGATCCCTTTACCCAAAACATTAGTAGCACTAAATAAGAGCATTTTAGCACTAAATAAGAGCAACTTAGTAAAACTAAGTTGCCAAGGATTTGAAATTGAATTTGACTTTTACCCAAGTTTACTCAACTATTAATTCATTTTGCCAGGCTCTTTTGGTCCCCAGGATTCCATGCTCTGGTTATTAAGTAAAAAGGAAAACAAGAGAGCTTTGTCAAATAGCCAAATCCTGCTTTATGATTTTTACTATGTTTTTCTTGAATAACAATGCATTCTAGAAGTTCCATCCACACTGTACACAAATTACTAAAAATCTCCTGGCCACATCCTGAGGCTACCTTAATTGACTGTTCTCAAGCTGTGCTTTTCAAATGTTCCAGGATTTGATCTTTTAAAAATGCTTCTGAGATTTAACTGATGTCAAACTGGTTGGTCTGATTTCCTGCTATGTCTTTAGATCTGGTTATATTTATTTATGTATTTATTTATTTATTTATTTATTTATTTATTTTTATAATTGGGTGTTGAATTACATGGTTTTTTTTCCTTTCTTCCTTAAAGAATCAGTTCTAAATTAGTTAAGTTCTGACCAACAAAAAAAAAAATTCTATTGAGTCCTATTAATTTCCTATACTTGGACTTGCTGTCTTTCAAGTCACAGATACCCTGGAGTCCAAAAACAAAAAACAAAAAAAAAAAAAAGGAAGGTGTGCTTACTGAGCCCTAGTGAAGAGGGCTTTATGGGCCTGGATGTACCAGATGACCTGGAGACCAGATTTGAGAATGCAATTTGCTGACCCTTGTCTGGACAGAGAATAGCATCTAGAAATACTCTGTGTGGTGCAAGAGGAAGAGCAAAGAGTGGTGAGATTGGCACTAATGCTGAAACAATGAAATCTTTCCAGAAATATTCTCAGCAGAACATAAATGACATATGCTCAAAACTCCACAACTAGCCACCGAGCCTTCTCTGTGACACTCCACAGTGTTGAGGAGTCACTAAGAAGTGTTCAGAGCTGAAGCAAATCTCCCAATTGCTCCTAAGCTTATTTTTCTTCATTATCATAGTTGCTGATTAAATAAAACTCATAAATATTGAATCATTTCTATTCTGCCTTGGAAACTCTTTCTTCCTAAATGGTAATGAACAACCTAAGCTCAATTTCTTCAGAGCAGGAAACTGTTTATTTTGTATCCTGTCTATGTAACACCAACAACTCAACTAATTCCTCAATCAAAGCTATTGAAGAAAAAATAAAATCAGTCTCCAGTTGAGTTGAAGAGTCCTGTCAATTCAAACAAAAGAGTGGATCCTGTAGACAACTGAGACATAATCTTCATGACATGATGTTCTCATTCATCACATACTATTCTTGCAGCCTCATTGAGGACAAAATCTAGGTCACGGTCCTAGAAAACCCCACATTAATAGGAAATCAGGCAAATGCTAAAATTATTAAAAGTCACTTGTATTTTTTGGAAAGGTGCATAAACTATTGAACCCAAAGAATGCACTCACAGGAGGAAATCCCAGTAAGAAAATATGTAGATGTTTTGTAGAATCAGAATGCAAAATATTTGCATTGAACTCCCGGCTTTCCTTAGAATGATGACACTTGCAAATGCCAACTCCTCCACCTTAGCTTAGTCGAATTTGCTTCAGAGTGACCCTGGGGAATTCCACCTCCCCTCCTCATCTGCTCACATTTTCTAGCTGCTAACACAAGGAAGATGTGCTGAGGCATGTGGGCCCTTTACATTTTAGATGAGCCAGGAAACACTGGCTTATAAACGCTACTCCATGAGGCTCTGTGCTAGATACCACAGAGAAACTCAGAGTGCTGATGTACCACATTTTAAAGAATAATTTTATATCCTGCATAAAATATGTAAAAAAGGACACACTACACTTAAAACACAGAATACAAACAATAACCAAAATGTTGTGATGGCGCTATATATTTATGTATATTTATATAAATTAAGATTTCTACTAATCCAATATATACATGAAAGCAACAACTAGATCTCAAGAAAAGATCCCAATAAATCTAAGAATGTTGTTGTATTAGTCTGTTTGGGCTGCCATAACAAAGTACCACGAACTGGGTGGCTTAAACACAGAAATTTATTTTCTTTCAGTCATGGAGACTAGACATCCGAGATCAAGGTGTGATCAAGGTTGGTTTCTAATGAGTCCTCCCTTCCTGAGTTGGAGATGATCAGCTTCTCTCTGTGTCCTCACATGGCCTCCTCTATGAGAGCACAGGGAACGAGATCTACTGTGTCTCTTCGTCTTCTCATAAGAACACGAGTCCTAACAGATTAGGGCTCCACCTTGATGATCTTTTTTTTAACTTTACCTCCCTAAAGGAGTCACATTGGGAGTTAGGACTTCAACATATGAATGGGGAGAGGGCACAGTTCAATTCATAACATTTATAAATCATAAAATAAGCATATAAAAATAATGGGAGTCTTTCTTTAATACACGATATTAATAAAACTATTCTTTACTCCATAACAAATTCCAAACATTAAAATTAAATCACAAGAAGGAAGAAAAGTATCACAACTAAGAGAACTAAAGTAAAAGGAGAAATTATAAAAGACAAGATCAAAGTGGGCAAGATTAAGAAAACAAAAACACCAGTGTAGGGAAAAAAAAGTAACATTAAAAGAAAAAGAAAAGCAACAGGTTGTTAGGTTGGAGGAAATGACACAAACAGAAAATGGGACAGAAACAGAATAGAGATAATTATACTTTTACATATTATATGCATATATAATTTATAGAAATAACCTATAAAATGTCTAAAAATATTGCTAATATTTCATTAGAGAAATGCATAATAAAGGAAATACAAATATGAGATAAACAAACATGATAAAATTGTATCCCACTTGTCAAAAAATTAAAGCAATAATGAGTAATGTTTGCACTTAATAAAAAACAATTGTTTGTGGGTGTCTTGTTGGCTCAGTTGGTTAGAGCGCAGTGCTCATAATACCAACATCGTTGGTTCATTTCCCACATGGGCCAGTGAGCTGTGCCCTCCACAACTAGAGTGAAAACAACAGCTTGACGTGGAGCTGATGGGTCCTGGAAAAACACAGTGTTCCCCAATATTCCCCAATAAAACTTTAAAATTAAAAAAAAAAAAATTTTAAAACTTAATGCTGGGGCTGGTGTAAGAATTTTATGTTCTAAAACATTACTACAGACTATATAAATTGTAAAACTCTTCTAAGAAAGTTTTGGGAAATACACATCAAATGCATTAAAAACACTTCCCATCAATTGAACAAAATAATCCATTATTAGGAATGTACTTCTATTAAAAACCCCAAAAAGCTACATAATGATGTTCCTTACCTCTGAAGCAGATACTGTTGTCTGCCTACCTAGCCACCTGTGATGGCTAATTTTATGTAACAACTTGACTAAACCACAGGATGCCCAGACAGTTGGTTAGACATCATTCTGAGGTTTCTGTGAGGGTGTTTTTGGATGAGTTTAACATTTCAATCAGTAGACTGAGTAAGCAGATTGCCCTCCATAATGTGGGTGGGCCTCATCCAATCAGTTGAAGACCTGCATAAAATAAAAAGGCTGATTATCTCCCAAGTAAGGGGGATTCTCCTGTTTGATGGTCTTTAAAAGAAATATTGGCTCTTTTCTTGTCTTTGAACTTGAACTGAAAAGTCAGTTCTTCCTGGGTCTCAAGCCTACTGGTCTTCAGCCTGTTACACCACCATTAGTTCCCCTGGTTTTCAGGCTTTAGGACTCAGAACTAAACCATCAGCTCTTCTGGGTATCCAGCTTGCTGATCACCCTGCAGATCTTGGGACTTGTCCACCTCCATAATCCTGTGAGCCAATTCCTTATAATAAATCATGAGAATAGATAGATAGATAGATAGATAGATAGATAGATAGATAGATAGATAGATAGGAAGACAGAGAAGATAAAGAAGGGGGATAAGATAATCTTCTCTTCATTCTGTTTCCCTGGAGAACCCTGACTAATACAACACCATGTCCACTTCCTCTTTGCCCATTGCAATCATTGTGACTTGGGGGGTGATGTGGCCAGCCCTAGAATAGAATATGTCCAAGTCAATCATGACAATCCTATTCTTCTTTGCAGAGCTGAGTCTTGTTTGTACATATCACCTGATTCTGGACATTAAAACCTAAAGTGAAGTCTACTAGGAGCTCCTAGAAGGATTTTTGCTGTGATAAAATAGGGCCATGAAGAAAAGGTCCTTTTTCTCCCACCCTATTCCATCTGGTTTGGAGGTTGCCTATGATGATGTGATGCTTGAAACAGCTGCAGTCATCTTGTGAACATGAAGAAAAGCCCATAAAAATCATAGAAAAGCTGGCTCAGATTCCAAGCAGCCTATTGGCCTATTATGTAAACAGAAACTATCATTATGGATTATGCCGCGGTTAATGAGGCATTCTCTTAATTTCAGATACAAATTTCCTATATTGTATCATATTCTGACTTCTTTACTTACTTATTTATAATGGCCAAAAGTGTATGTAATTACCTAAACCATATGAGAATACTAAAGCAAACTATAATATGTCAACTCAGTGGGAGATCATCCAGGCATTGTAAAGGATGAATACTAAACCCTTGCAACAATATCCTTTACTTGAGAAACACTTTGCCATAGTGTTTATAAAATAATGCTAAGTCTTGCTCAATAAAAATAAAATAGGAAAAGCATTATAAATACATATGCCATCATAATGTTAAGTGTAAAAAGACAAGTGCATAGCATTATGAACTGTGTAATACAATTTAAATTCATTTTGTTAAAACACACATACTATATATTAAACAGTGATTCCTATACCATAAAAGCAAAATAATATGGTTTGGATACACACCAAATTCATATTAGGAGTTGCCTTTCTGTAGAGTTTGAAGGGACAGGATCAGAGGTAGAGGGATGTAAAAAATTTATCCATTGCTTATTTTTTTTATGAATGAACAAATTTTAAGCAATTATTATGAGCACTAACATTTATTCATTTTAAATAGTTGATACATAAGTCTGTGGAATTTTTATTTTGTAATTTTCTCTACTGAATTTTAAGTAAACTAAATACAACTCATATAGATAAGCAAACATGAATAACTTTTATACAGTATTACAATGGATAAATTAGTAATTTCTTTTCATTTCCTAACATTAAAAAAAACTGCTAGCTAATACGTTGAATATATTATTCAAGACTTGTAAGAGCCTTGTAGTTGAAAAGGCATTGACTGATTGTCAAGTGAACTTTTTTCTAGGTCTTATTCTGCTGTTAACTAGTGTGACTGTAGTCATTACACCCCTTGGTGGAAACAGGAAATATTTCAACCTTAAGAGAAAAGGAAACCACCCCAAAGGAGGGATATAGCTAAAAAATGTTCAGAGAGACTTAAAGCACTTTCACAGTTCTCTCCTCTCCCTCTCCTTCTCGTTCTCCCTCTCCCTCCTCTCCCTCTCCTTTTCCCTCTCCCTCTCCTTCATGTGTGTTTGTCCTGTCCTTTTCTTCCTTTGCTTCTTTGGTTCACATGGACTAAAAACATGATCATTTGTAACTTACATGTTATAAGTCTAGCCTCAGAGAAAAAGAGAGGGAGAGAGTTAATCTCTTGATCTCAATGTCAAATTCCCAAGAAAAGAAATTCAATTAAGCCAACTAAATCCGGAGCCCACAGATCGCCCCATACACTGGCAAGAAGTTTGGGATCACACTGTACAAATGGATGCACCACCAATGTAACCATTTGAAAAGGGAGGAAAGTTAGAGAGGAGCAGTTCCCTAAATGGGGCTGGGGACAAGGGTTGGGGAATTAGTGTTTGCTTAAAGAGAAAATGTTAATCAGACTCTATCCTTAATAATCCCATAAAAATAATTCCAAGCTATCCTATTGTTGGAAATTCTGCTGCTTGTACTCTGTTCTTGGTGAGTCACGGAGTTTTATACAAGCTCTGACAGGAACTGCAAGAAACAGTGATATTGTTTAAAAAGGAATATCCCAAACTTACCTGATCATGGAATAATTTTTGGAAGAATGTCTATTACCTGAAGACGACACTTTGGGAATCACTGCACTTTACTGTTTCGATGAGCCTACATTTCAGATCATAAGCACTATACTTTTGTGGGAAAATACAATTTTTAAGAAAACAATAACTGTACCATAAATAACTTACATTAATAACTGTTCTCAGTCATATGCTGAGGTTTCTGAAAAACAAAATTGCCCAAATAATTGCTCTTTTGAGTCTGTGAGAACTTAGCATAAACTATTACTGGTATAAAGCTCTCTCTATCTTCCTACCTTTTACTAATAACATTGGTCTCTTATTGTTGGCAAAATTAGAAAGCACCCAGAGATGAATTTCCATCCACAGTAACATTAAAGAGGTTTCAGAAAGGAACTAAATGCAGCAACCAGAATCACGCAGCAGTTTCTCAGTAAGTTTGATGGAATTTAGACTTTATTGCACCTATGGATATGAACTGAAGATTCTATGCTTAAATAACAATGTCCTGTTAGTTCTTTCATTTGCTGTCAGGTTTACATTTAAAACCTACATAGAGCAGCCACATCTTCCACATGATGAATTACTATAGATCGTAGCTTTGCCTTGCACGAGTGGCCAACCAATACTTTTAGCTTTTTATTCCTAGGGGGAGTCTCTAGTCACAAACTTTATTACAACACTTCATTGAAAATGTGTAATTTCAGTTCCAAGTTTCAAATTGTGTTTTATTAGTGAGAATTATTTACTGTTCCCTAGAAAGTGATTTGAAGCCTGTGATAATTATGTAGAATCATAGAACTATAAAGCACATCCAGAGGTCACCTAGCCCATATTCTACTCTCATAGCAGACCTATGACTTGGGTAAGCAAGGCATTTTTCTAGCCACTGTGCCCCAGAGGAAATGATGATGTATTTTCCAAATGTAGTTTACATTCATGTTTAAAAATCCTGACCAATACGTATGGCCCATCTCCACACTGGGAAAAATAAATAAAAAAGCCTACAGTCCGGTAGGAGACTCCTTACCATACTGTAATCTTTTCTTTCTACCAATGTTTCTAAGGACTTGAGAGTCCATACTACTGATTCAGCTCTTGGAGTGTTTAGATTTTGCTTTCTTGAATCAAACTCAATCATCTAAAATTTAATGTGTATTCATTTACATGTCACTCAGTCTATTTCTTCTTATAGCTATCTCTGGTCTGTCAATAATGTTACCATTTTCCTGATCATCCAAGCTTAAACTTTAAAAGTCATATTGACTTTCTTCCTTTCCTTCCAGCACACATCCAATCTGTCATTGTCTTATGTCTATTTCCAATATATCTCCTAGTTACCATTCTTTTCCACTTCTATTAATGCTGCCCCTGCCACAGTCCATCTCCCTACTGCTTCTCATTTGTTCCTCCCCCTTGTAAAACTTCCTAATTAGTGCTTACATCAGTTGCAGATAAAATTCAGCAGCACAGAACACAAATGTTTATTCATACATGCAGCATCTTGAAAATAATAGGGAGTTATATGTTCCCACATAACAACAGTTCTGACATTTCACAAAATCATAAGGAACCCAAAAAACTTAGCTTGTTAGGGTCTTAGACAATTTTATCACCTAAGGTGGTCTCCCACATTTAAAAAAGCAGTCTCAGAAAACCCTACAACTTCAACTTACATTACATTGGCCAAAACTATACAATGCCACAACTTATTTCAAAGAAGAATGGCAAATGAGGTTGCATTTCTTTTATTGTTTGTTTGTTCCCATTTCAAGCTGTTGTGTCACCATCCCCAACAAAACCAGAGTCCTATAAGGAAAAAGGAGAATGACTACTGGGTAGGAGACCAGGAGACTCTGCAACCGTATCCTTGCCTCAGACTCTCCAAATAACACGTCAACATGAACCTGACTGCCAGATTGATCTTCTCAAACCACAGCTCTGATCATGGCAAAGCTTGTCAAACCATGTCGTGCTTCATCACATGACATCCAAAATAAAGTCCAAGTTTCCTGGGCTACCAGTTAAAAGCTATAATACTCAGGCCCCAACCTAGTTTTCCATTACTCCACTCCAGGAAGCTTACGCTAAAATTAAACTAAACCACTTGCTGTTTCTACTTCCATCCTGTCAATGCACCTGGAATGCTCCCTCTACTTCCATCTTTGTGTCCTGAAATCCTCTCCATTCTTCAAAGCTCAACTGAAATTTCACCTCTTCTGAGCTCCTGATCACTCCTCTTCTACTTGCCATTAAAGAACCTCTAATAACAGTAACACAGACAGATGAGTTTAATTTCACCCATCTCTGTGCTAACCTCTTTATGCAAATTACCTCAGTTAATACTAACAACATTCCTTGGAAGATATATTTTATTATCCCCATTTTACAGAGGAGACATATGAGACTCAAGCTATAAAACTTGCTCAAGTCCAGACTGCTAGTAAATCATTGTCAGTAGTCAAATTCAGTGACATGGAGAGGCAACATTTGTGTTCTGCCCATTGCATGAAGTTAACTCCCTTTACTAAAGCACGAAGCTCATGATCTGAGCACAAATTTCATGATCTAAAATTCTCCACGATTTCTTTTCTTACAAGAGTGCGTCATATTGATATAAATATTCTTTATACCTAGAAAAGGCATCACTATTATAAACTGAATGTCCCCTGGAAAAAAAAGCCAAATACCTCTATTTTGTGGCCTATCCGGAGGTTCTGCCTTAAGGACATTTTTTATTCTGTTAACTTTTGTACAGTCTACTTCTTTAACTCTTTATTTTATGCATTACAAATTCTCTTCAGAAAATATTATAAATAGAAATCTTTGTTTTTAAGAGGAATTGTACCATAAAGTTTTTGCCACTTTTTATTGAGACAATTTTCAAACTCACAGAAAAGTAGAGCATAGTATAATGAATCAATCCTATATGCTCAATGCCCACATTTAACCATTTTTAACATTTTGTGTTATTTGCTTCATGTATTGTTTTGCTTAAGTAGCAAAAAGTATACAATAGACATGACATTTCTTCCCTATGTACTTCAGTGTGCAGTCCTAAAAATAATAATATGGACATTTTCCTGTATAATCATAATACTATTATCACATTTACCAAAATTCACAAGAATTCCTTAATAAAAACTAATATTCATTTTATATTGAATTTCACAACTTCTCAGAAATGTCTATTTGATCCAACCAGGATCCAAACAAGTACCAAATTTTGCTTTTCATTTAGTTCTTATGCCTCTTAAATCTTTATTAATCTATTAAAATTCCTCTCCTTCCCTCCCCCTCATTTTTCTCATGACAATGACATTGAAAAAAGCAGGCCAATTGCCTTTTAGAGTATCCCACATTCTATATCTGATTGCTTCCTCTTTTAAACCATGTGTCCTGTAAACTAGAATTTTGGTCTAAGTCTTCATTAAACATCTGTGGCAAGAATGCATGAAGACAGTCTTTATTATAAAATTGGTCGACAAAACCACAGATCTTCAGCAGAAGGTAATATATTGAACAGAATTTTGATATATGACTTCTTCTTCACTGGAGATTATAGTAGGGAATGGGGGAGAATGATTAAAATATTTTAATTCAATTTGGGCATTGTCTCTATCTTTTTGTTGTGTGAATAGAACTTCTGAGAACGTATGTGTATTTTCCAAGAGTTGAAGTATACCATAGAGCTCAATCTTCTTTGCTCTCCTTTCTAACAAATTGCGTCAAAGAAAAATAAAAGAAAAATAGGGAAAGAAAACAAAACTCCCATCAAGTATTATCTTCCCATGTGATCATTTATGGCAGCTTGAGAAATTGAGCCTAAACTGCCAACAGCTATATTTTCATAAGAGAAGGCCCCACACTGGTTGCCAGTGGTAAAACAGTGCAATAAAAGAAGGAAACAATGTGAACTGCTCACACAACACCAAGCAGCATTTCCAGTTGGCTTTGTTTAATCTCTCTTTCAGTGTTGTGGAAACAACAGTTCAGCTCTAGTTGAGAGGGTTCTTTTACTACAATACAAAGCAGTTTTTTCCATAGTGACTTGTGTATAAATAGTAAGCCGTAGACTTTTAAAGATATCTACCCACATTCAAGATACAGCATTAATAATATCCAAGTGAGAAACAATTGTATGGCTTACCACGCATGAGAGTCTGACGTGTGATAATAGCATGGCTGGCTATAGTGGGGACACAATAGGGTTTCAAAGGCTTAGGGCTTCCATTTTCTAATCACTGTGTAGCAGGGATGTTGGCGTTGACATTATGACCTAACATATATTTCAAAATGTTTTGTTACACACTAATTACTTGGCATATCAATACTACTAACAAATTATATTAGCTAACATCGATCTAGAGGTTACTATATGCTGGAGTATCTATTTAGTATTTTGGAAGCATTACCTCCCAATTTATTTAATCCTCAAAAAAGAAGGAAATTCTGCTATAAATATTAATATTGTGCTCTTTCTGCTGATAAAGAAACTAGGATTTATGAAACAGAGAGTAGAATGGTAGTTGCCAGGGGGTGGGGGTAAGGGGAATGGGAGATACTGGTCATTGAGTGCAAACTTTCTGTTATAACACGAGTAAGGTCTGAGGCTCTAATATATACCATCGTGACTATAGTTAACCATACTGCATTATATACTTGAAAGTTGCTAACAGAGTAGAACTTAAGCATTCTCACTAAAATAAATAAAATAATACAAAACAAGGTCAATAGGTGAAGTGATAAATATGTTAATTTGATTGTGGTAAATATTTTACAATGCATATATATGTAAGTCAAATCATCATATTGAACACTTTAAATATATACATTTTTTAATTGTCAATTATATGTCAATAAAACTGGAAAAAAAGAAAGTAGGACTTGAAGAATTTAAGTAAATAGTCAAGCCGGTGTGAGTCCAAAGACTATGCTGTTAAAACTGCTCACAATTTCTCCCGTAAGTGGTATCATGAGAGGCAGAGGAGACGATGAACACTGCATTAGGCCTAGGAAAGTGTCAGCTATGGATTCTCCTGATGTTGAAAAGAAAATGAACCATCTGTTTTCTTCACATACATGCTTATCTGACCTTGTCATCAGTGGGTCATCATCCCCATGGCAAGAGACTTAAGATGGGCAAAGTAAGTACATACTGCCAAGGTGGTGTAACTGGAATATTTTCCCTCTGGTTCCAACTAAGGTAGCCCAAAGCAAGCACATTCTCTTGACAGAATCACCATGGATGCTTATTCACACAATTTCACACAGAAATTTACCCAGGTAAAATTCACTTCTCCCTGGACCCAACACCTTTCATAGTCAACATCTATATTTAGTTACCACAAAAGAGGAAGGGAAAATTGGGGGATATGAACAGACATTGTAATACCAAAGCAAAAATGTAACTTCGGTTTCCAAAGCATGATGATTGCTGTAATCAAAAACTTCACAGCCATGGAAAACCCTGTTAAGTTTCAAATAAAATACAACAAATATCTTCTTAAATATACACCTGAATTCACAAAAAAGTAAGAAAAATCTCCAGAAGAAACAAAGAGAGAACACTACAGCCTAAATCTGTGAATGTTTTAGGAAGGGAGATTAGATCAGATACCAATTTCAATAACCAGAAAGCTTGTATTTTTCTAACTTATATATAAATAGGATATACGATCATAAGTCATCAAAAAGTGTGTAGTAGTAGATGAGAATTCCATCTAAATCCAGAAGCTCAAAAAGGAAGATCTATCAACAAACTCAAGGAGATGACAATAAAATTTCTCTCTGAACTCTAAGTAAAAAAAAAAACAAGTCTTCCCTGAGAACTCATAATCATTTATGTGAGCCTTAGGTATGAATTTATACTTTTGTGAATTAATACTTCTTATTAAAAGTTGTTCTAAGTCCAGTTAAAATTTAAGACACTAAAGAAAACCCAGACAGAGTAAAAATTTTATTTTTCTATGGGAAGAATAAAGAAAAGTGATACATAGAAGCCTTCAAAATTCAAGAAAGAAATGAGCACTTCATAGGTTAGCAAAAAGCTGTGGCAACTTCTATACCTGGGAGATGCCTGAGTATGATCAGATGGAAGAGTATGAGTGCCAAAGAAAGACAATGAAGAGTTGAGGGGAAGTGAGCAGAGCCTTAAATGATAGTATAAGCTGGCAGGTGGATTCAAATCTAGAAGAGTCTCAAATGCAAATCAAACCTGATAATTCACCCTTACTCATCGCTACTGTTCTACCTTGCACTTTGCTGAAAAAGTAGCAGTGAAAAGGGGGCTGAAAATCTAAGAGATATTTCGGAGACTCACTCAGTCATCAGGACTTGAATTACAGAGCCCTGCTAGAGTTTAATTCAAAGTTAAAACAAAAATACCTGAGACTTCAGTTCACATCTTCTAATCCAAACATTAACAAAAATCAAAAACCTGTCAAAATGGAAGTTGGGCTAATCATAGATGAAAGTCAATATAATCAAAACCAGAGACCAGCCATAGGTAAACTCAAATCTAGGACTCCGTAAGAACAACCCTCAGTCTACCTTCAAGTTAGAATAAAAGGCTTGTGTTCTCTGAAAAGAAACCAATTAAATATATATAATACTTCTTCCTCCATTGTTATTTTGCAAAGTCTGGAATACAATACAAAATTATGAAATTTATAAAGAATCAAGAAAATGTGATCCCTAATATATATAGTCAACAGAAGCAAACCCACGGAATACCCCATTAGTGAAGTTAGAAGTCAAGGGATTTAAAATAACTATTATAATTATGTTAAAGAATTTACAGGAAAAGATGATATCATGGGTAAGATGTGTTTCTTGAAGAAAGATAAAAACTTGCAACAAGACCAAATAGAACTATAGAACTGAAAAAAAAAAGAAAACACAATATCTCAAAAAAAGTTAAACAAAATTTACAATAATATTACAGTGTACAAATTTCACTTATAAGATGGGCTTAGCATAAAATTGGACACTGCAGGAAAAGGGATCACTGAACTTGAAGACAGGTTATTATAAATTATTTAAACAGAATCATAGAGGGAAAAAGATTGAACAATTGAAAAGAACATTAGTGAAGTTTGGGAGGGACAACAACAAGGTGTATAGTATGCATAAAAAGAACAGAGAAGAAAAATTATCTGAAGAAATGATGCAAATATTTCAAAAGTTGATGAAAAACAATAACTCACAGATTCAAGAAGTTAAATTAATCCCAAGCAGAATAAATACATTTGAAAAATTGATGCACATCACCGCCAAACTAAAGAAAACTAACACTAAAAAGAAAATATTGAAAGCACTAACAAATTAAAAAGACATCTTACAGGGGCACAATTATAACAGCTGACTGTTATATCAGAAACAATACAAGCCAGAAAATACGTGGAACAGTATACTTTAAAATCTGCAAAAGTGAATGCTAATGATCTCCAGCAAAAATATACTTCAAAAACTGAAACGGAATTGTTTTAAAAATTTCAGATAAGCAGGAGGCCTATTCACGTCTCACCTCATGGAGATCACTGGGGGAATCTACAGAGATCAAACCCTGGGAATCAAATAGAGATAAAGGACGCAACGAGTCCTCAGAATCTGGCAAACTATATTCCTGCTTGCAATGGTGCACAAGCAGAGATCCTATCCAACAGCGCTGCAGAGCTCAGCTGGTGGCCCCTTATGGCCAGGGAGCTCAATTGGTAATACTGTCTGATTTGGGTCACCACCCAATAGGCCATACTGGCTGTGGAGCCCATTCCATGGACCTGGCCAGGCAAGGAAGCAAATTTGTAGCCCTGCCCAACAACTGAGCATAGCCTCTGGTCCCACCTTACCAGGAAGCCTGGCCAGAAAACCTGGACAGCTGCACAGCCCATCCTATAGCTCCACTCAGGCAGGGAGCCAAGCCAGTAGACCTGCCCTACTGTTGAGCATAGCCTCTGGCCACAAATAACAAGGGAGTTAGAACAGTGACCCTGGGTAGCCTCAAAGCCCATCCTACGTTACTGCCCAGACTGCAGTGCCCTGCCTGACTGTTGAACACAGTATATGGCCCCACACAAGCAGGAAGCCATATGGTGACACTGCTTGCCTTCCTGTAGCATAACCTACAGCCCCACCCAAACACAGAGTCCAGACAACAACCTCACCAATAGAAGAGTAGTCTCCAGCCCACCAAACTGTGGGATACACTTGAAGGATGCACCCACCCAAGTGCCTAGCCATAAAACTTTCCCAACAGCATAATGCAAATTAAGAGCAGGCTGCCAATCATAAAGCCCAACATAAGGCCCTACCCAATTTAAGGGCACAGCCTGCACACTCATTTGATCACACAGCACAGACTAAGGTCCCACTTGACTAGGAGAGATTGCAGAACCCAGCTCACAGCCTTACTCAATTGCAGAATCCAACCAGTAGCACCACTCCGCCAGGGAACACAGCCTGACGGATCTACAAAACAGTCAGAAAACAACAAAACAGGAATAGCAGCAATTTTTATTACCTATCAATAATTATTCAAAAATAAATGAACTAAATTTGCCAATCAAAAGACATAGCATAACTGAATTGATTTAAAAAAAAAAAAAATCCAACAATATACTGCCTACCAGAGACTCAATTTAGCTTTAAGGACACACATAAGATGAGAGCGAAGGAATGGGAAAAGATATTCCAAGCAAATGGTTACCCCACTCTCAACAATGTGTAGACTACACAGATAATAAATAAGGAAACAATGGATTTGAACAACACCATGTGTTGTGTAACTAATAGACATATACAGAACAGTCCATCCAACAGCAGCAAAATACACATTCTTCTCCAGCATTCATGGAACATTTTCTAGGATACACCATGTGTTAGGCCACAAAACAAATCTTAACAAATTAAAGAAGATAGATTATATCAAGTATCTTTTCCTACCACAACAGTACAAAACTAAAAATCAGTAATGGGAGGAAAGCTGGCAAATTCACAAAAATGTGGAGATTAAACAAAATACTCCTGAACAACCAATGGATCAAAGAGAAAACAAATGGGAAAATCTAAAAATATCTTGAGACAAAAATGAAAATGGAAGCACAGCACACCAAAACTTATGGGACGCAGCAAAAACAATTCTCAGAGAAATGTTTATAACTAAGAACACATACATTAACAAAAAGTAAGTTCTCAAATAAACAATCTAATACTACACCCTAGGAACTAGGGAAAAAAGAAAAAAGAACAAACTAAGCCCAATGTTAGGAGAAGGAAGGAAATAATAAAGATTAAAGCAGAAATAAATAAAATAGAAAATAGGAAAATAAAAAATAATAACAAAACTCAGAGTTCCTACTTACTTTGAAAAGATAAACAAATTTAACAAACCTTCAGCTAGCCTAACCAAGAAAAAAAAAATAACAGGGAGAACTTAAACAAATAAAATTGGAAATGAAAGAGCAGACATTACAACAGATACTACAGAAATGCAAAGGATCATAAGAGACTGCTATGAACAACTGTACATCAACAATCCCATTACCTGCCTTACAGTAAGAAAGAAGTAACATTAGAAAATGAATTATTTATCTCCTCAGTTGATTTCAGCAATACAACTTACTCAGGCCAACTTTTTGTTTAATTATTATTTTCATAGCTTCATTTATTCATTTGTAATAATTTTTAATATAGTATTTCAGAGAATAACATACAAATACCCATACATCTATCCAGGATTAATAATATTGATACACTTGTTCACATTTTTACAGTCCCTGAAAATTACAGATCTGGTTGATACCAACCCTTGTACATTTCCCCTATTCCATTGCCTCCACTTACTTATCCAGAGAAATCATTGTTTTGATTTTGCATGATATCTTTATACTGTACTCCATAATATGTGTTCATAAATACTATACAGTATTTATGTATAGCTTTAAATTTTACTTAAACACTATTTTACTATAAATTTTCTCATCCAACCTCATTTCTTAGAGTTCTCCCAAACTGACATGTAGAGTTACTTCATTCATTTTGCCTGGTACACAGTATTTAACTGCATTATTATACCAAAAATCTATTTTCATATTAGTGGAGATTTACATTATTTTAATATTTCCTCAAAAGGACTGTAATAAAGATCCTTGTCCTGATTATGTGCACACCTACATGAAAGTTTTGCTAGGTGGTAACTATAAGCTGAAATCTATTAAATGAACATCTTCTAATTTATTAATAATGAAAAATTCTTTAAAGAGGTAGTAAGAATTTACACTTCTCCCAGTAAATTTTGAAAGTTTCCATTTTCGTGTATTTATTCATATTTAGTATTGTAAGAATCTTTGTTTATTTCCAACTTGGTAAATTATAAAATGGTCCTCTAATAAGTTTTTAAAATTTCCCCCAACGTGACAAATCTTTGTTGGTTAATCATTTCGGTTTCCTTGTCAATGAATTGCCTGCTAATATCATTTTTTATATAATTGGTTCTTTCTATCATTCTTTCTACCTATCAGTTCTTGATATCAATATGTTTTTGTTATGTGTAGTGCAGATACATTTTCCCAATCTGTGGCTTTTCATTTAACTTTATATAAGGAAGTTTCAAAAATTAGATTTTTAAAATATTTTATTATTATATTTATTAACCTTTCTCTTTATGATTTGTATTTTTTTGCATCTTGTTAAATAAATCCTTCATTACTGAGAGGCCATTAAAAAGATATAAAGGAAGAAATAAAATCTTCACACACACATAAAAATATGCAAGATACTATGAGGGAAGATAAGGCAAATTTGAAAAAGGACTGAATAAGGATTCTAAATATAAAAAACATTTCTGAAGTTAAAGTATCTATACACTAAACAACAGTTTAGACACAGTTGAATAGGGAATTAGTGAACTGGAGGGAATCTTAAAAGTAATTAATAATTCAACACAAAGACATAAAAAGATAGAAAAAAAGATTAAGAGACAAGGAGAACAGAATGAGAAGGCCCAATAAACAGATAATGAGTATTTAAAACTTAGCTCCCTAAGTGTTTTGCATATATTACGCCATTTAGTTGACACAACAACACTATGAAGTAGGTATTATTTTTCCCGATTTATGCAGAGAGAGAGAGACAATGAGGCTTAGCTGAATAATACATCTAATTTACACAGATGTTAGAACATGATGGTTAATTTCATGTGTCAATTTGATTGGGCCATGGAGTGCCCAGACATTAGGTCAAACATTATTCTGTGTGTTTCTGTGAGGGTGTTGTGGGATGAGAGTAACATTTACATTTGTAGACTGAGTAAGACTGCCCTCTAAAATTTGGGTGGACCTCATCCACTCATTTGAAAGCCTGACTAGAACAAAAAGGTTTACCCTCCTGCAAAATGGGGGAAGTCCCTCCTGCTCAACTGCTTTGAGCTGAGATATTCTTTTATTCCTGGTTTGGGACTGAAACTACAACATTGGCCTTCCTGGATTTCCACCTTGCCAACTGCAGATGTTGGGACTTCTCAGTCTCCATAATCATGTGAGTCAGTTCCTTATTATATATATATATATATATATATATATATATATATATATATATATATATATATATATATATATATATACTATTATAGTATGTTTGTATATATATATGTATACACTATTATATATATGTCTATATAGACTATTTCTCTGGAGAACGCTAATATAAGCACTACTGCTTTTAGCATTAAAGCAAACGAGTGACTACAGCTACATGTCTGAAATTAATAAAGAAGAATTGAAGGCAAAGAAGTTGATATAAAATTTTCACATAAAAATTAAGCTGATATTCAAAGAACTACTCACCATAAAGTAAGAAAATTGATGCCACTAAAGTCATGAAATATCTTCCTTTAAAATAACAATATAGAGGACAAGGAGATACATATTTAAGACCTAGCGGCATATTTCAGTTTTATAGAACTCTTAAATGTTATTCCACTGAGGATTCCATCATAAGACAGGAACATTTGCATTTCAGAGCTGGATAAACACAGTAGGTTAGATCAGGATAGACTTTCCCATCCATATTTAACATAAAGTGATGAGAAGATAGGCTTTCCAAGAACAGAGGGTTGGTGAACATCCAATTCACCAGCCTCTCAGCAGCACTGGCTGCTACCCAGTTCTGGATGAGAAGCATGCAAATGAGGTGGGAGAGCAGGATTTGCCCCTGACCTTCAGGAAGTGGACAGCTCAGACTGACCACTATTAGAACAGCTACAAGATAAACTAATAAGCAGTAGAAGTGGAAAAGATCGAATAGGAATTACAATCTGGAGCAAATCCCGTAGCATTTGGGATGCTTAGCACAACAAATGGGTGACATTTAATGTGTATCTATATTAGAATGTCTTAACTTTAAAAAAAATATTTAACTTTTAATTTAATGCTGTATTTATGCAGTGCACACTCAAAAAAAAGTTTTGGGGGCTATAGCTGTTTTTGTTTGAAACATTGCTTTTGTTTCTGTTGTGATTTGGTGAAAACAAATGGCAATCTCATAATTAACACCTATTTCTAAATATGACTTTACTGAAAGAGAAATCTTGCCCAGATTGGAAAATGATACGTGTATAGCATAGAGAACTACACGAAACAATGGGGTTGAAAAAACTGGATATGTATCCCTGTTTTGCCACTTTCTTTTTGTATAATTATAGCCAATAATAGCACTAAAAGAAGGTACCATTTATTGCAAACTTACTAAGGCAGCAGTTGTTGGCTCAGTACTCTACATTTATAATCACACTGAATTCTTATAACACTATGAGTTAGATATTATGATTTCCGTTTTTTACATGAGGAAATTGAGTTCAAAAAGGTTAAAATGCATTTCCCAAAGTTACTTAGCCTTTCAGACCTTGGATTTCTTCTTATCCATGAAGTTTTGGGATTGAACCAAATAACCTCAAAAAATTCCTTTCAGGTCTAACACCTATGATTTTCTTTGAGAGGATTTAAGAAAGGAGGGACTATATCACTATTAAGACCTCCCATAATGTTCAGCACAATTTGTAAATTGCAGTCACCAACAGATATTTGTTGAAAATTGCCTATTTTCATTTTTAAAAGTCAACCCTTAAACTTCACAGTTTTTATTAAACCAACAAATAAAATGAGTGATCACAGTCACAGGCATTAAACACATATGCACTTGAAAATAAAAGAAATCTTTACAGTAAACCAAGTAAGACCCAGCATATAATGACTTTACAACATTCCCACGTATTCAGAGTTACAGTGGTGAAGCCCGTGGGGGATTCACTTAGGAAAAGAGCAGTGTAGTATTAATGTCTATGTCTAAGTTTTAATGTTTTGCTTTGTGTATTTCAGCAAACAGAATGAGGGCTTTGTAAATATTTTTTTCTCAGTAGGTTGAGGGACCTTCATTAGGAAGACTTTGGCCGTGATTTATTTGTTGTCATTGTCATTCTCCACTCCATTTAAGTCCACTAGGACCCAACTAACTCAAGAAACTGGATTTTATTGGGCAACAGGGGCCACTGAACAATGACCTAAATGTGATACCTAATCCTTGAGGAAAGGAAGATAAGCAATAGAGAGCCACTGAAAACCAAAAGCAATGTCAACATTCTGTGAAAGGAGTGATAAAAGCGCAAATTTGAAGTTGTCTGGAAAACCTAATGGTAGAGTTATAAAACCAAGAGGGAAAACAAAATATGTTTCCCACAACTCAATGCCCATAGGATGGAAAAGTAAAAAGCCGAAAACTTCAGAAAGTGATGAAAAATGACGGATACATAAAAAAATAAACTAGAGCAAAAATGTAAGTGAGAGGGAACTTATAGTTCCGAAGGTGATGCTAAAGTACAGTGGAACCATAATACATTACTTATTATGTATCAACAAAAAGAAAATTTGAAACTGGCATCTCAATTAGATTTAGGACCTACTATATATTTTAAGAACAAATAAAGAAAACAAAAACATTATTTAATTACTACTTTTGAATATGTTCTTTATGACATGTTTGTTGCTTTAGGTTTTAAAACTTTTTTGCAAGAATGTAATTCTAACATTTTGTTCACAGTACAACTTCTATACTCTTTCTGATCTACCTCCACCTTGGCTGAATGATAAAGAAAATATTGTCACTCTTTTTACAAATATATTGAACACTGATTGCTATGTATTTTACTAAGCCCCGGGAACAATAAGGTGAAGTTTCAAACTCCTGCTCTCTCAAGTAATTCACAGTCTAATAGGCGAGACAGACGATTAAACAGTTAAGTTCAACACAATTTAAAAAGTGCTATGATAGGTGTAACATGGTGCTGTACCAAGTTTGGTCTTAAGAGTGTGGAAACCTGTGTTGCTCAAGATAGAGAAAATCTGCTACTTTAAAGCTGCCAGCAATTTTCTTAATCATCTTTGGAGAAGGGAGGCTGCCTTTTTGGAGGATATATATGTGAGGCTTTGGTGGGAATAGGATTTGGGGGAGGAGAGTGGTTCATGTGATGTTATTGAGCCATTCGTTAAGCAAAGGACAGCCACGGCCCTCCTTGGGAATGAAGGCATTAAGACAATGAGTAGTGAAACTACCCTGCTGCTGTCTGGTGACGGCTTATTTGACAGCTCTCCATTGTGTGCTGGGCATTGACCTATGTGCTTTACATGTGCTGACTTCCCACACTCTGTGAGACAGGACAAGTATTAGTTTTGCTGGGTTTTTTTTAGTGAGGAAACTGAGTCACAGAGCACTGAATTGCCTCAGGGCATGCAACAAATAACTAGTGGGGTCAGGATCCTAACACATAAAATCAACAGAGCTTAGGTGTCAGGACACTGCCCCATACTGCCTCCCTGCCTTCGTTGTGAGCAGAGTGGCTTTTCTACAGGTTACTATGGTAATCAAAGATGTCCACTAACTACTTGACACTGCCCCCATCAAGAGGTGGGGGTCTGTGAAACTTCCCTTTGAATCTGGGCAGGTTCTGTGACCATTTTGATCAACAGAATATGGCAGAAGTGACATGAGCCAGCTTCTAGACCTTAAGAGACTAGAAGCTTCCATTTCCTTTTCCTAGAATACTCACTATTTAGATTTTCAAAGTCAGAAAGCCAATGTTCATAAAGAATATATTCAAGAGTAGTGAACCCTGAGATGTCATTGAGAGACAGACTCCCCTGCTGAAAAGACCACCTGGTGAGACCTTGAGGATTTTCAGAGACTACATGGAGGAGGTGAGGGAACAGCTGAGTCCAACCTTCCTGCTATCCCCTCCAAGGCGGTGAGGGAAACAAGTCAGCCCTACCTTCTGTTGGATACCATCAAGTGGTCCAAGTCAATACAAAGTGCAGCAGAAGCTGAGCACTTCCCAAATTCTAACCCTCCAAATCATGATATGTTAAAAAAAAGTTACTTTAGATTACTGAGGTTTGGAGTTGTTTGTTACTCAGCAATAAATAACCAGAACCGATACATTGACTTGGAAGCGAGTATGACATAGAGCAAGAGGGAAATACGGAACCCCAAAGAAAGGTAGGATCTTAGGACCTTAGGACCTTCTTCCCACTGGGAGAAGGCAAGAATCCCTGGAATCAGTCAGCGATTTAAGAAAGGAAGACAGAGAGTGAGAGATGACCAAAGAATGCACATCTTTGCATTCTAGTGGTTATTTGAATCTGGAGTGTTATTTTCTGCATATGAGTCCTTCCTGTTACCCTTAAGCTTTCAGTAAAGTTTTATTAAACCTTATAGCCTACATTAGAGTGAAAAAAATGGCACAACAGGATAGGGAAGGGACAAGCAAATAGTCAACCACCACATTCTGAGTCCCATAAAGTAAATGCCCTAGATCTTAGGTCACACTGCCTGGGTTCAAATTCCACATCTACTAATTATGTATTTATGCCCTGAGTCGAATTACTTAAACCTTTCGTAACTCAGATGGCCCATCTGTAAAATTAGAGATAGCACTGACTCTCTTACACTTTTTATCTCTATCATCAAGAGATAACAGGGAACCTCAGAAACCTTCCTTGCCTTTCCCCTCAACACTCACTGCCAATATCTGCCTTGAATCCCAACTTGGTTTGAGGGGAATAGGGAGAAGCGTCTAGAAACTTTGAGAGTGACTAAAATGCCACCAGACAACAAGCATTTTAGGCAGAGAAGGTGACATGAGGAAATACCCAGGAGTAATATAGTAGTATGTCTTTAAAGAACCACGAGTAGATCAAAATGACATAATATCTGGTGTGTAGAGAAGGTGTAGAGAGTGGGGGTGGATGGAAGGAAAGGAGTTAGAGAGGGAAGAAAGAACCAGACCAGGGAAAGCGTTATTTCCCAGGCCAAATAGTTTGGTCTTCATTGTTACAGCAAGCGGTAGGAGATAAATACAAAGTCTGAAACTGTAGACATTTCACACATTAATATTTAATCTGCATAAGGAATTTGTAAGGCAGGTAGGGCATATATTGTTATTCTATCACTGATGAGGAACTCAACAGGTTTGTAGAATCTTCTCAGGCCCAAGCAACCTAAGGCAGAAAATAAAGTGTTGGTGGTAAGAGCCCACTCAACACATACACATGTAAAAAGGACAGTTACTTTGTTAAGTCCTTTTTCTCACAACCCTGGAATTTCACTGTACAGAAAAAGCAATAATCATGTGCTAGGCAGTCCAGCTCAAATACCTAGGTTTATCTCCCACACTATAGTAATGATACCAAACAGAAAGGGTGGTCAATTATATATGCCAAGCTTTTCCAAATTATTCTTCTCGGCAATGCATTTCTGTCTTGTGTTATAAAGCAAGGAGAGACCTTTGTCCAACCAGACAATACTCCAATTGTCTATATAAAAAATAGCAAATGACTTGGATGACTATATCTCACATCAGGGCTCAGGGTGGGGAAACCCATATTACATCCTGGCAATGAGGTATCATCAATTTGTTTAATAATCAGCTCATTTTCCCTTTGTCAGCAACATGAATGAAATTCACATTCTTTCCTGAGCAAAGAGACTTCTAAATCCAAACCTGCCTGATTTGGTCTAAATTTTTCGTTTCAATTCCATCTATCATGCTTCATTTAAGAAATGAAAGATAGTCTCTTTACTATCATTAATATTTAAAGTTTCTAATCTACAGAGAATTCACTCTCAAGACTCAGAATCATTCACTAGTTAGGAATATTGGAATTTTTCAGTCATATGAGACCTGTGTTTTCAACAGTACACCTTTTATTTTTCAGATACTAAACTTCACCAACAACTAGAACCTTTGTAATGAACAACACAGAAGGAAACAATATTACTCAGAGGCTCCCTCATCTAAGAAAGAAAGAACAAATAAAAGGCATACCGCTACTATTTGTTGATGGTCAGAAATTGAGCAGATAAAAAGGAACTGAGTTTCAGGCCATCCCGAGCTCTTTCTTTATTCTATGATCCCTCACTACTTACTTTCACATAACATAACAAAAAGGAAAAAAAAAACATGGCTTTTCTAGTATGTGTCAGGAAACGAGTAGTTTGTCTTTACTACTTTCCTTTCAAACAGGGCGCTGTCACCCTCACTGTCATTCTGCACAAACTCTCCACTGTCTCCTATTGAACCCTCTTGCTACCACCTCTACTGATTCATTTATTTATTACATCTCAGATACTTCCTCAAATTTTCTCACATGGGACCCCCACCTTCGCCACTACTATTCTGGCCTTAAATAGTCCAAACTTCTTCTTTGATTTCTCCGTTCATTCATTCTCCATTGGAGTAATCATCATTGTCTTTCCAAACTATCGGCCTCATTATAAACCTTCCCACCTCAGAAGTCTTGTTCGTTGATGCTAAAATTCTTCAATATACATGTTAAATTCCTTAATTTGGTTCCCTCTCATCACCTATGACTTAGCTATAATTCCAGCCCCAGGGTACAGGGTAGGGTGATGCAGAGTGCAATCATTTGTTTAGTTTAGGTTTAAATCTTTTATGTTCTAGGCCTTAAGGGAGAAGAAAGTCCCTTCAACAGGCCTGAGGTCTTCAGGAGAGAATTTTGAGGTATCACACAGGGTCACATGAAGTGGATATTGGGCTCGCCTCTGCAGAATAAATATTTTTCTACTGGAGAATATTTCTCCAGTTCTCCAGTTTCTCCTTTCTTCTATTGGAAAACAACCTCGAAGCTTGAGCTGGATTCACTCCAGGAGGCCCTGACTGGTCTAAGCCAAGCAAGACGGTGGCATCACTCTTGCCACAGGGAACAGTGCAGGAATGAGCATATAACCTAGCTCTAATCCAAACAACCCAGAGCATTCCTTTGGCCCCTAAGATGCTTCGGAGGCAGGCACATAATCTAAGATGCTCCAATCATAATAAAGCTCAGGACTTTTATGAATATGAGAAGGTATTCTGGCTCTTCCCTTGGCTGCGAAAAAGGAAGCTGTATCCTGGAGCTGCTAGCAGCTACTTTTGCCACTACCGTAAAGTCAGACGAAGGATATCCAACACATATGTCGACAGAGAGTGAGGCAGAATACTCAGAAAACTACAGAAAAATGGAGCTTCATTCCTGAGGACACTGTGGACATTTGGGTCGTTTATTACGTGAGCCAATAAATTCCCTTTGTTGTTTAAACCTAGACCTGCCACCTAACCATTCTAACTTATCCTGTACCCTCTTTCCCCTATCCTCTTTCCAACACAATCCCTTGATCCTTACAGATTCTTTTCTCTCCCCATCCCCACTCCACCTATCTTATCTCTGGATTTCAGAAGAGGCTGTTAGTATTTAATTCCTTCTTGTGAGCCAGCTGGGACCTAGAATTGGGTAGGTACTTCTAACCCTGTGGCCGGAGCAAGTAGGAGGCTCTCAGCGTCCACTGATCTCAAGGTTAAGTATCTTAGAGACAATTGGGCCTTTCTCCCTATCTATCTCCAGCACAGTTATCATGATAAAAAATATCTAGCCTTTGCCAACTTGAATTGCATTCCCAAAGGTCCCCTTTGTTAACTTGACTTTAGTTCACAGCAAAACCTAGGACATCCAGGAAGCAAGTGAAGGGTAGGGAAGGAGAAAAACATCAGTCCCCAGTGCACACTAAATTGCTTGTGGTACCCTGAAAAGAACAGCTGTCAAATAGTTCTCTGACTTTCCATATACCCTCCCCTCTACCCAGAATCTCCTCACCTGGACTCATGACCTTACAGGTGTTGCCCCACCTTTTAAGACTTAGTATGGGATGAGGTTATAAAGCCACAAGTATAACTGATTATTCCCTCCATCAGAGCCCCATTATGATAGACAGACTTCTCTCATAGTTCTCACCACTCATTTTTACACTCATGTTCAATTCTGACTCCCCTACCAGACCCAGACGATAAATGCCACTTGAAAGCAAAGTCTCTGTCATATAGTAAAGTCTCAAAAATTTTTTGTATGTTGAATAAGCTAAAATACATAAAGGATTACCTTTGGATTCCTTATATAACGGAAGTCTCCAATGACTATTATAGACAATGGGAAAGGAGACAGAAAGAGTGCTTTGAAGAAGGCAAAATCTGAACACTAATCAGAGAATATAAAGCAAATTTTCCACTCACACCTGAAACATCTGACCCTTGTGCTGAGTCACTCAGTTAGCAAAGCCCCCAGGTAGCCCTAATGCCAAACCCTAGCCAATTTATTACTAGCCTTAATTAATTATTCCAATTAATTACTTCACCAATCACAATAATGCCTCATTTAAATTTAACCTAACAAATCCCACGTTTATCCCCAACCCTTACTTTTGCTTTCGTCATGAGGGTGCACTGGCCAGTTACAGCATTGGCCAGCACAAAATAAGTTCAGCTTTTGTCTTCCAGATTTGACTCCAGGGTCTTATGAATTGTGAGTCCTTTAACAACTTATAGTATTACTTATTGGAAAGAACTGAAAACATACCCAATCTATAATAAATGTGGTATCTTTCAGGTAAGTGGAATAAACCTTCTCCCACCTAATATTATTATACCATTTCCACATTTTCCAACCTCCAATTAACCTCTCTGTATTTTGTTTTCTATTCCATTCAATAAAATCAAAATTAAATAAAATCAATTTCTTTACTTTCCATTTAGTAAAGTTCAAAGTCAATTGTTTAAAGATATAAGAATTACCTGAAGACATCTTTATATAAACAAAAATAATGAATGGACCTAAGACATAAATAATTCAAAAATTAACTGATTTCTTACCCAAGTACCCAACAACACTACGGAGGGACATTTTCAAAGTGCCAGAGCTACATAAGATTTAAAATTCAATGTAGAACTTCAAATAAAAATTTAATATAGACTTCTAACAACAAGTTAATATTTTCTAAAGGGAATATATATTTATTTTTATTTTAGTCTGTCATTTTACTTCTCAAAGATATTTTACTGCTGGTATTTTTAATGTATTCCTCTTTAAAATTTCATTCAAGTTATTTGTCTAATATAGAATCATCTTTTAATTTTTAAAAAATTCAATGCAGAACTTCAAATTGTACCCAAAAAGTGACTTTGAAGTTCATCCTCTCTGCCTTGGTGCTGACATTTCACTGAAGGTGGGTGTGGCAGGTGGGACACTGGGGCTGGAGTCTGTTTTAGCTCACTGGTAATAAAATGGTTTGATCTTAGGAATATTCCTTTTCATCCTCTTTGCTGATGGTTAAGACAGCATGAGAAAACACTAGTGTAGGGACTGTCATACAGAAGTCATCAATAAACATTTTGTGCAAAGAGGAAATTCAGTGTAAGAAAAACAAATATTGTGGTTAGCTGTTTGCTAAAAATATCCAATTCTCTCCCTCCTGGGCACGCGGTGGGATTTTACGTCCTTGTTCTCTTATGTTTGGGTGGGGTGGACAGAAGAAATGCCACTTCTAGAGCATTTAATTACCCCTGTGAGACCTTCAGATCCTACTTTTTCCCCTGACATGGAGACTGGCGGTTCCATTAGACTGCATCCCTGAATGATTACAATGAACAGGGGTTTCTAATGATCTGTGATGAACATGAAACATGAGCAAGACATAAACCGGTGTTGTTTTAAGCCACAGAGAGTACAGGTTTTTCTGTTGCTCTAGTAAAATGTAGTCGATCCTGACTGATTCAAGTGTAATATAACCCACCCAAGGAAAAGAACTCAGTCAGGTACTAATAATACATCCTGATAGAATGATTTCACCTAAAAATCTTTTTGGACACTGACAATATTATACAAAGCATAGATTATATAGCACTTAAAATGCTGGGAATTAAGAAACTTCAAATTCAAATAACAGGAAAACGGCCTCTCATTTCACCTAAGGTTAAAATCTCAACTGACAAACCAAATTCTAAAATTAGAGGCCAAAGTGAAAATAGCTCAAACTCTTTACCATACACTTCACGCTCCAGCTCCAGTCGAGGCCAGGGCTGCCAGAGTAATTGAGGTTTGTGTGCTGACTGCTGTTACTCCAGATGCTGTCGCTAATAATTATAACCAGGCCTTCCCCCACTCTCCCTTTGCTCGTTTCCTTCTTAGCATGAGACACAAACTTCGGTTTCAAGCTCTGTAAGGGGCACTAGTCTTTCTTTTGTTCTTGGCAGAGGGAGGAATATTTTTAGAAAATAACCTTACTATTTTCAGAGGGGGGTCATTATCAACCACAAAATGAGAAGAATGTGTGTCCTGGAGGGCTCAGAACCCAGTTAGCGAATTCGAGCTCTCCAACTCCAAACCACAGAAGTCTTGCAATTCAGGATGATGCATCCTCTCATGTTACCTGGGCCTTAGTTTCTGGGGAGCACACAGGGGTTGGAATTTTAGAGTTAAAAATAAAATCACATCAACATTAGGTGACATGAATTTTCACTTCAACAAATGGGTACAGCCCCCCAAATTTCGAAGAGATCAGCTAAGTTCTTGTGACGTAAATGTAGTGCAGTGTCTCTCTGCAGGGGACAGTGTTTGCATTAAGTCTCGTGGACTCATGCAACAGAAGAAAGTTCTGTCTGTACAATTGATACCATGAGCCTGGCCTTTCCCAGTGTCTCAAACAAGAGCATGTGCAATTGTTCTCCACAGATGTGTCAATTAGACTCCTGGAACCCTCCCTAAGACCCCTCCCTATTTCTCCTGCCCCTCTTATAATTGAAACAGCACTCTGGAACCAAGCTCTCCCTTTCCAGAGTTCGTTAACGTTTTCTCAAAGAACAGCCCGACCATACTTCCTAAACTGAGCTTGTCTTCTTTCACGTTGTGGCCAAGTGCAATTACAGTTTAAAAGGAATATTTATGTACATTAGTTAACGACATCATTGCAACTTACTGCTCACACATCAACACTTAATTAGTGTAAGCACAAGTGACATAATTGCTACAAGGCATGCATTTACTGGTAATGTGAGGTAATTTCATGCACTATGCACATTTTAAATATCTACTTTATAGTTTGTCGGGCTGAATTTTTTTAAATCAATAAGGGATATTTACATGGATCAGAAAGTGGTCTTTTTTTCCTGTTGTAGACAAATATACCACTATGGCCTTTTGAAACATTTAATATCCTACAGGATTTTTAAAGCCAGAAAGGTTAAAAATGGGCTATAGCCCCCACCTTCAGGGATAAAGAGAACCCCCTACTGTATACAACATCATCCACATTAATTATATGTGTTGCCCTCTTTCATTTACAACTATTTAATATGCATTTAAATGTTTCTCCAGGCATTACAAATTCTAGTTTAGAAACATTTCTTTGAAATATAGTGGTTCTGTAAATTGGGGGAGGGGTTTCAAAGCCCCCCTTAAAAATTGCAGATACTTCTAAGAGTGGCCTTTCTAAAATGCACATTTATTCAAAGCAACTCCCTGCAGAAAATTCTCCAGTGGTTTCTCCTATGCTTCATCATTAAGTCCAAACCCCAGCATGGAACAGCATCAGCCCTCCCTGATCTGGCTCTTATCCACCTTTCAGCCTCCTGAGAAGGTGTTCTGTAATCATTCCAAAGACTGAGTTTGTCTCTCTACCATTGATCATGTTATAGCTCTTCCTGCCAGGGGTCCCCACTCTCCTAGTCTCAGCTCAGTCGTGCATCCCTACTATACGATGCTCTCTCATCTCTCACGGCATCAATCACATGGCGTGGTGTTACTCCTGCATCTGTCTCCCCCAAGATACAGGACCAGACTCAAATGATGAATTGGCTTTCCCTTAGCTGATCTCCATGTAACTATGGTGAATATGCTTTCATACAGAGACAGAATAGTATAGTAAATGAGAGCACAGGCTTGAGAGTAAAACTGGCCTCACATCAAGGTGACTTGGGTGAAAATGATTTTCTGTGCCTCAGGCTCCTCACAGGTAAAATGGGGAGAAATGGTCTAAATAGCCTCAGAGATTGGCTTACTCTAGTTGGAGTTCTTAGGCATGAGTTTTTCTCCCGGGTTGTCCGTGTCTGCTACGCAACCCCATCCTTCCCCGTGAATCTCATCTATAGGCCTGCCCCACCTCACTCCCACACCTAGTTCTGTTTCCCAGCAGCCCACTACAGGTTAGCAACTAGGTCCCCTGCTGCTCTTCAGCAAAGTTTTAACAGCGAGATCCAGAGCGATGCTGTGATTCTAAATTATCTTTCCCCCACCCCCGAAAGCACTCAATACTTCACCTCAAGATAGAAGTTTTCCCCCACCCCCGAAAGCACTCAATACTTTACCTCAAGATAGAAGTACCCTAGACTTAAGTTCCAGCCCAGCTCCTATGTAAACCATTTAGCGACTATTTTAGTTCCAACTGTATTCCAGGCAATGTGTTAGGTATTCAGGGTGCAATGGTGAGTGACAACCATGGTGGATGAAGACTACCTCGCAGAGCACAGACGATTCTGGCTGAGTCTGGGGCAGGTCTTGGACCAGTCTGAGGCTTTCTTTCATGTGGAGATAATAACCCCCTACTTACAGGCTTGTGATGAGGATAAAAGAGAAAATGTATATGGGAATACATCATCAACTCTAAAGTGCTATGCAAATTAGGATTATACAATTCTTATCCCTTCTCAATCCTCTTGCAATTCTAAGTCCATGTCAACGTAGCAGTGAATGTCTCGCAGCTTCATGCACTTTCCCCTACAGTTTCTACCTCGAGAGCATGCCGTCTTCCCCATAAGTTCAGATTTCCCTGCTTGACAGGCTAATGTGCTGTTGCCATCCCCCTTGATATTAGTCTAATTCTGATTTGAGGCTATGGAAGTGACAAGCAAAGCTATTTTAGAGGTGCCTGAGGTCGTAAAACATTTTGAAAATTATTTTGCTGTCAAAGTCGCATCAGAGTAGAGCTGCATGAGGATTCTGTGGTTCTGAACCGAACATGAGGTGCCTTTCTGCTGTGCTCTGGAGAGAGCTGGCATGATGAAGAGTGCTGTCATCAGTCACTTTGCTGACGGCTGGAGAGGGCCGCACTGAGCCCACAAAGCCAGGGCCTTGGGGATTCACTCCGCAGCCCTGAGGAAGCTTTGCAACCAAGAGTGCCTGGAAGGATCCAGGAATAGGAAGCGAAAAGTCTCTTGCCAACAAAGACACTTCTTTAAAGTGTCAGAAATGGATGTCTTTTTTCAACAGGAGAGATCCAGAAACCATTGAGGGGAATTATCCATCTTGTACTTGCTCAAAGAATGTTTGAGAAAAGTTGCAAAAATCAGAATTGAAATTCTCTAGCCATTTAGAGAATTTCCTTTCAGTGTGGGCTTTCAGTCTAGCTGCCCTCTTTAAATAATATAGTAAGAAACCCAATGATTGTGGGAGGACACTGACAAAAACTAGGTAACTTTGAAACCAATAGCTTTGAACTAGGAGCTTTCAAATAGAGGAAGCCCAGATGGGCCATGAAGGTGTCTCGCTTATGACTATAGATGGGAGAGGAACATAAGAGAAACCACAGGGATTGGAACAAGAGTCTATATAATACAAACACCAGACCACAAAGTTAACTACTTCACTTTTGCCTGTATATTTTTGCATGGTGGAACAAGGGGGGGGTTTCATACATACAAAAGGAGGGCTCTACTCCAAAAGTATCAAAATGACGGCAAGGGTGATTTCTAAACATTTTCTTCTAAATCTCACAAACTAGGCTGTAAGTTCTTTTAGGATTAGACCCATGTTTTCCATTTCCGTATCCACCACATCATATGGGGCTTTATGCAGAGAATATCCTCCATAGGTGCCTGTTGAATGAATGAAAGAGCAAATAACTATGAAAGAATTAAGAGAAAGAAAGAGGGAGATGAACAGAAAGAGAAAGAAGTAGAAGAAGAAAGAGAAACGAGACAAACTGGATACAGAATAATTATCATATAAAATTAATGAAGAAAAATCAGAAAATATGGTGGTTTGTCCATTTTATGCTGCTTGGCTGATAAAAAAGCAAGTAGGTAAATCAAGAGCTTTGTCAACAGATGAAGAAAATTAGTGCAACGCATCCTCCTTCCTCTACCTTATCTATCTCCCTTCCTAACCGTAGACCTTATCTTGCCTTGAAGAAAACAGAAAGAAAGGTACCTTTCAAATAAAAATCCTCTTGCACATGACTAATTTATCTCAGTTTCCTGGTTCCTACAAGCCTCCTCTAGATCTATAATTCTAGAATATGGTGATTGAAATTATTCTGTCCATTGCCATCCTTTATTTTATGCACAAAGGTCATTCACACATAGAGCCACCATCATATAAGTCTGCCCCACTAATGCACTAGAAGGATTCAAAGTGGTGTATCAGATTCAGCAGCTTTCAGACAAAGAGTATTATTTTTAATGCACTGTGGCAAAGTAAGCGTCAATGGTGCTTTTGACCTTAATTATTTGTGATAATAACTAGCTGAATAGAACCACATGGTTCTCAGAGCTGCAAGAGCATATTTCCACAAACCTCCATCAAGTAACAATTATTGACGATTCTAATCTCTTTCAATAAATATTTCAGAACATGGCAGAATCACAGTGTCAGTAGGAGACATGCTCAGAAAGTCCTTCTGGATAGGGGCTATTATTTTTCTAGTTACACAAAAGAGAGAGCTTTTATCTCCCTTCTCAGTAGACTGATTTATTTATGTCACAAACCTCCACTTAAAGATTTTAATAGCTAAGAAATTTACTCCCATGTGTTCTCTCAAACACCTGAACCATTCTTGCCCTCCATTTTGCCTCATTTATGTCAAATTATATCTGTCCACCACCTTTAAAACTTCTATCTACAGATAGAAAAGTTGCATTTGAACAAAGGTGGGTCTAGACCTGGTGTAGACTAAAGACTCTTAAGATTACTCCTGATAAGCATAGATGAACTCCAAAATATGGCCAGCCCTTTTTATATAACTCATCTTCCCAGTTTGGTTTATCATCGGGTTTCCAAAACCACAACTTACAACTCACAATAAAACAGTTGTCGAGTTACTTATAGACAGAAGCAGATACCCATTTTATAAGAAGAATAGCAAGACCTACTTTACCTGCAACTTGTGGCTATCTTCTGGCTCTTTAGAGTAGAAAACAAACATAACAGAATTCAAAATGTAAACCACCACTAAAAGACAAAGACTTGAGTAAACTGTATTTTATCACTGAAAGAGCTAGTGTCCTTAAAAGCATGGGTTGGATATTTTATACCCTTCAGTTCAGCTGTGCCATGCTTTAGTAAATGGTGGTTACTCAATAATTCTCACTGACTATGAGTGTATGAAGAATGAAAAGTACCAGCTAGGGTATGCAGGAAAATTAAGAATTAAAGCCAAATTACAAAAGGAGACCCACTGAATCACATATATCCTACCTCCAAATAATCTGTCTCTTACAAATCTTCATTTCACTCCTATGGGCCTCATTCAGACACCATTATCTTTGGCCAGGGCAACTTCTCTTGCCTTCAAACAGCTTCCAGCATAGACCAAAATATGGTTCATCTAAAAAATAAACAAGTAAATACAGGATCAGATTGGCATCAGACTTTTCATCATATTAGAAGATAAAGATGCATTCACAGTTCTACAAGATTCTGGAACTAAAATTCTATAGTCATTCAAAATAACAATTAAGCATGAAGATAATTTGAAGGCATGTTTGGATGTGCATTGACACAGTATGCTGATAAACAAGCACTGTTTCTGAGACTGATATTTGAGTATGTACTACAGACAAAAAAATAAACTTGAAACCCCACTCCAAAAAAAAGAAAGAAAAAAAAAAGAAGAAGAAGATATAGAATTCTGAAAGAGAAAATCTACCCCAAGAGTGCAAGACCTATTGTGGGGCTAACCTGAGGGAGCTGTAAGCAGGTCAAAAGAGTGACCAGCCCCGATTATATCAGGAAATTGATATGCTCTAGAAAGGTTTTCTCTTGGAAGAAAATATCATCTATACAAAAGATGAGGCTAGATAATTTTGAGAATATGGTAAAAACAAAAAAAAATCACTATTAACTTGACAACCATTGATCAATAAAATGCAATAAATAGAAGACAATAAATTCATTTAAAGGTCAAGTTAAAAAACAGGAAAAACAGAAGAGCTACCGTTATTTAAATGAGTCATGCTCCAATATGGTACAATTGTAATAAAAGCGAATTCATTGGTTTTGAAACTAGTAACATTCTTCCTCAAATGGCAAAAATGTTATAACATTGGATGTAAAAAGAAGGAAATGCAATCTAACGTCTTTATTTGAATTTGCGGTGAATAATATGTACATGGCCGTAAAAACAAATACTATTTATTGGTTTTCAGACTTCAGTAAAAGCTAAACACAAAGCTCGTAATAATTATGGTTTCAGGAAGGAGGGTAAATGTTTCACCATGACTATGTAAAATTAAAAGAAGACTTTTCAGAAATTAGGAATTAGAAAAGCAAGAAAGGAAATAGAAGGAAGAATAGGCATATAAACATAATATTTAGATTTATGAAATTGATCACAAGAGAAAGTAAAAATAGCAGTGTATAAAAGTGGCTGTCTTTGGGGACTGAGACAGAGATTGAGAAAGAATAGCAGAAAAAATTATGCTTTTCATTTCAAACCACTCTGCTTACAAAAAGTAAGTAAACAATACATATATCAAATCATGTTGCATACCTTACGTACATACAATTTTTATTTGTCAATTATACCTCAACAGAGATGGAAAAAATAAACAAGTAAACCTTGTGTATTTTCTTTAAAGCAATTATATAAATAAAATATACTAATATGGACAAAAGGAGATCTTAAATGAAAAAGCACAGCCTGATCGCAAATATATGTTCATATGCGTGTGCATATTCTTAGAAAAAAGGTTCAAAAGATATATGCCAACTCATTCTTTTTGTACATTTAGAAAATGGAATACTGATTTTTCACTTTCTTCTTTATATCTTTATATATTATCTGATTCTTTTTTACAATGAGTACATAAAAAACAAAAACAAAATAGTTTTACTCTTGAAAATTAAATTTTATAATGTGTCCTTAATCGTACAATTAACAATTATAGAATATTGACATACTAACTCCTAGATTTTTTTTATATTTTAAAATATTTTTAATATTTTACCTAATGGGGATCATGAATATATATATAATATTTTCATAAATGGTGTTATACAGATTATATCATAATTTTTTCAAGCTATTCACCATCCACTTATTTACAATATGTTTATGTCTCCATTATATCACCTATTGCACAAACTAGCCAGCAAGTCCATTAATCCAATATGTCTGTTTTCCCCAGAGGAAAAGATCCTGAAACGAAGACCTACGCTTTAATAATTCTATATCTCCAATCCATTGCACATAAAATGCATGCAATGTGAATCTTGATCAATCTGAGGAAAAGTTCAATGTTCTTCCCTCCTATGCACAAGTACCAATATTCCCTTTCATGAATATTGTATTTATGTGCACAACAAAAGAAGCAGGGAGACTACTTAACAATACAAGGCTCCCATGTTGCTCCTTCTTCCCTTCCTGGTCCTCTGGACACCTAGGAAGGATTTTGTTCCCTACTTGATCATCCACCTGAGCAAAGGTAACCTTTCCTAAAAGGTAACTTTGCTTCCAGCATGAGGGCTTTTGTGGGAGTTCTGACGAAAGCCAGCAGAGGGTGCAGTGTTTCCCAAAAAGACTTCATCAGAGCTTGAAGGGGAACCTCTTTCTAAAGAGATCCCCTTTTCTTCTGCTGTCAAATCTCCACTTGAGATTCATTCTATAATGTTCCTCATTCCCACGAGATAACAGATTAAATCTCCAACTTTAGTGAGTCATCACTCCTCAAATGGCTGCCCTACTCACAGCACCAGGGCAGAGAGGCAAAGTACTAGGCTCCCATGGGTGACAATTTTGTCACTTAGGAGAAGTAAAGAGCCCAAAGGAGACAAGAAGGAATAGGAAGTGGGGGGGGGGGGGAATAACTTCAGACAGTTTCTTCTAAAGTTATCTGTCAAATGACCCCAGTACTATTAATATCTTTCCTATTAAAATCACTTAAACTTATTTTTTTCTCAAAAAACATTTTGTGGGTCTCTTGCCATAAGTTAACTTAGAACTACATTTCCTATCCTGTAATCAACAGTACTCAGAAAAGAATATGGCATGTTTTAAAAATATTTTTAAAAAACAAAAATAGCTAATTTTTACCATAGTTTCAAGAACTGCACTTGAGGCAACGATAATTTTGAAGGTGGTTAAAACATTAGTCAGTAAACATTTTATGGAAATATTCCAAACATGGAGAACAATGCACAAATTACCAATGCACAGCTCAACGAATTTTCACAAACTATAAACCACTGTGACTACCACCCAGAAAATGGAAAAAAAACATAACCAGCATTCTAGAAACCACCTCTTCATGACTCTGCGCAGCCAAAACACCATGCTGAAATTTTATCATGTTTTGCTCAGTTTTGAAATTTGTACAAATCAAGTCATACAGAAAAGTAGCTACCATTATATTACAATTATGAAAGCTCTTTATTAAGTCAGAAAGAAATAAGGAGTTAACTCCCCCCACCAAGTAAACCCTAAACAAGTTTTATGAATAAGGAGCTAACTTAGATTCATTTATTCACCTGCAGATGGACAAAATGGACTCAAGCAGAAGATATGTAACTAAACAAAGATCACATCCTCAGCTCAGTAAGTAGCCATATGGTGGTTTGAACATAGATATTCTCACTCCAAAATAAATACTCTTCCCTCTATACCACATGACCAGATGAATAAGTAAGATATTATACTCCTAGAAACCATCACTTCACTTGGGGTCCATAAAATTTAAGATATAAAGTTGAGCAAATACTTGGCTCTCCCTCTATGGAATTCATCATCTTTTGGTAACATCATGAGGCAAGCTTCTTACTGGCATGAGCCCAAGTCTTAAGACAGGTACGGGCTATTTATATTACATGTTTACTCCTATTAAGGGAGTTTCAAGTCATTGGAAAACAACCGAGTAATGTTTTTCTTTTCATCACTATTTCCAAGTTTAACATAGTTTTCCCTCCCCATTGCTTACGGCCATTTTAGGCAGATCCCATAGCTTTCTAGGCACTTTCTAAAAACCCAGTCCAGTTACTATATCAATCTCATATCCAATTCAAAGCTAACCACTTCTTGTATCATGGAATGGATGAGTGGCTGAAGGAGGCTAATGTGGACAGGAGGGCATAATCTGATTTTATATTCTCTTCCTTCTCTCATTCTGCAGTTCACCATGTCTGTGGACTGCAGAATGAGAAAATATGGTCTACTTCTGGTCACCTCTTTCCTTTCCTTCCCCTTGAGCTGGATCCTTATGGTTGAGTCCAAGAAGAAGAAATAAGGGAAGCAAAAATATTCTTATGTAACTGCCCCCCTGTCAGTAATGAGGAGGCATCACTGGTCTCCCTCTGATGCAATCTGGTTCTGTGTAACGGTGATGGTCCATGACAATATGGCAGCCCACAACAATACAGCAGCACGTACTAATGTGGAGGCCCAGACCAATGTAATCGCCTCCACATAGATCATCAGGATTATAAACAGCAACATTCGTGACGTTTCACCTAGATAATTTGTTGTTATGTGGGCTTCCCTATGCATAGTAGGATGTTTAGCAGCATTCTGGCATCTATTCACTACATGCAGTAGGAACCTCCTCCCAGCTGTTACAACCAAAAGTACTAACTGTCCCCTGGAAGGCCAATTCACCCTGGTTGAGGACCGCTAACAAAGATAGTGTGCATACAATTCTTGAGCAAGCTCATCAGTGATATTTACCTTGAAATTCTTCCCTGAGTGGAGTATCTACTTGCTGAGTCTAGATATCACTTAGGTAGGCCAAGGATATCTGACCCACCCTTTAATCTCTGTAGTCCTTCAGGTGTAGCCGTGCTAACAGTTATGGTTCTCTACTGAGCTCTCCAAGAACAGTAGAAAGTTGAAATCCCCATCCTTTTCATTAAAGACATTATATCAGTACCCCTTCTGTACTGCTGCTGTGAGATATTTCAGTAAAAATTCAGCCTTCAGAAATTCCAGACAGAAATCCCAGACAGAAATCCCAGACAAGAAGGCACCATTCTCTATGCTCATAATCACCTCCAAAACTTGAGTATACATTTTAAGCTCCCCCAAGAACTCCCTTCCGTGTCCTGCTCCACACACCATGCAGCTCTGCAATAGGTCAGGGGTGGAATGAGATGTCATATACCACCCTTCATAAACATACATCCTAATTTTTATGAATGACCTCTCATATGGCTTTAGGAAGATAATTCACTCCTTTGCTATCCATGACAGGGCAATAAAACAAACACTTTTCACCTTGAATACAACATTTCTTACAAGATGAAGACCTCAATGATTCTCTTCTTTTCCCAGTTGTTATAGGTTGAATTATGTTTCCCCAAAATTCGTGTGTTGAAGTCCTGACCCCCAGTGCCTCAGAATATTGACTGTATTGGGATATGAGATCTTAAAAGAAGTAAGTGAGTTAAAATGAGGTTATTAGGTTGAGCCCTAATCCAATGTGGCTGGTGTCCTTATAAGAAGAAAAAATTTGGGCACAGGGCAAGTATATGGGAAAGGCAATGTAAAGACACAGGAGGAAGACAGCCATCTACAAGTCAAGGAGAGAGGCCTCAGAAGAAATCAACCCTGCCAACAACTCGATCTCAGACTTTTAGGCTCCAGACCATGAGAAAATAAATTTCTGTTGTGTAAGACACCCAGTCTGGGTACTTTGTTATGGGGGTGCAAGCAAACTAATATATTATATACCAGTCTTATTCTTACGGACTTGGGATTGAGAGATAATTAAGTGAGAAGAGAATACAATGCCTGGCAATTAAGTTTGTGAACTTGTTGCAACGATGTTGCTAATATTTTTTTATATCAGAGGCATTATTCACTATGACTTTGTACCAACCAGACAAACAGTTAACCAAGTTTACTATTTGGAAGTGCTGAAAAGGCTGTGTGAAAAAGTTAGACGACCTAAATTTTTCACCAACAATTCATGGCTCTTGCATCACGGCAATGTACCAGCTCACACGGCACTGTCTGTGAGGCAATTTTTAGCCAGTAAACAAATAACTGTATTGGAACACTCTCCCTACTCAGCTGATCTGGCCCCCAATAACTTCTTTCTTTACCTGAAGATAAAGGAAATATTGAAAGGAGACATTTTGATGACATTCAGTTCATCAAAGGTAATATGACAACAGCTCTGATGGCCATTCCAGAAAAAGAGTTCCAAAATTGCTCTGAAGGGTGGACTAGGTGCTGGCATACAAGGGGCATACTTCAAAGGTGACCATAGTGATATTCAGCAGTGAGGTATATAGCACTTTTTCTAGGATGAGTTTGTGAACTTAGTTGCCCAATCTCATATTATGCCTCTTCTATTAAGCCCTACAGAGGTATCTGGCCTGTTTTTGGTGTTCCCATTTAAATGAGGGGCACTAATACCTTCTTCAACTTGAGCCCTTATCACCAATTCTGGAGCAATAGAAAAAAGTCCTATTCGCCATCATATTATATATTTATCTACCATGTTTCCCTGAAAATAAAACCTAGCTGTACAATCTGCTCTTTTGGAAAAAGAAAATGAATATAATGTGTCTTTTGGAGCAAAAATTAATATAAGACCCAGTCTTATTTTACTACAAGACCGGGTCTTTATAATATAATACTATAATATAATATAATATAATTAATATAATATAATATAATACCAGGTCTTATATTAATTTTTGCTCCAAAAGACTCATTAGAGCTGATGGTCTGGCTGGGTCTTATTTTTGGGGAAACACGGGATTAGGATTTTACTAGCATCCAAAAAAGGAAGCCAGATTTTCAGCATTGCAAAGAGAAAAATAGCTTCTCTGTTGTGCAGTGCTGTCATACATCTCCTAAATTCCTCCTAAGGCAATAGCACCTTGCCTATATGAACCTGGGTGAAGTTTCTGTGATGCAGTGACATGTCTGCTTGGTGATTTCATGGACGATATACCATAAACATGGCTGACTTGTGGAATTATCTCTTTTCATTGTTGGTCAGGAAATTGTTTCCAAACACTGATCAAGGCCTGGATGGCATCCTTCTAAGTGGATGTAAATCACTACCCTGAGTGCTGTGAACATTCTAGAACAGGAAATGATCTTGGTAGTCACCTAACCTAATTCCCTCCTCTGATATTTCAATGACTTGCATTTACCTATGACCTTGTTAGCTTACACATAAAGCAGAATGCTTGAGGAATATAATAACCATGCTAGAATTCCACATGCGTAAGCCCTATCTGAAAGGTGAAGATAAGCATATTGATTGAATAGAAAAACATGGTCTATATTCCTGGTCACCACCCTCAGCACTTTGCCATTCTATGCCCCACCATGTGACCAGGATCTACTAGGTGTGCATAGCATGTAAAGTGAAAAGAGGACATCACAAGAATTCGGTAGAATAGTCTTAGCCTAGGACAAACATTTAGTGGATATTTGACCTTCAGCAAGTCCATTAGTCACTTTTGACTTTAAGTTTCTTCATCTTAAAACAAGAGGATAAAAGTAGATAGTCATAAATGTTTTTAGTGTTTAAATTCCAATTCTCCAAATCTCATCTCATATAAATGTATTATCCAAAACTCTTCATCCTATCCTATTCTGCTCATCAAATTTTGCCCACATCCTTCTGATAAACTTCTTCTATCTGTAAAACCTAAGTCTCTACATAGACCTTTTTATGCTGGGTGATGTTATCTATGTGAAACATCCTTGAAATTGCAGCTAACTTTTGCAGAGTCTGGAAGGAGATGCTAAGAGGATCAGGTATTGTGGTATAGTTTTTTATCACTGCCTTAACAAATTATCACAAACACAGTGGCTAAAAACAACACAAATGCATTATCTCACAGTTATATAGGTCAGTAGTTTGAGCTGGCTCAACTGGTTTCTCCAATCCAGGCTTCACCAGGCCAAAATCAAGGTGTTAGCCAACTGGGTTGTTACCAGGAGGCTCCGGGGAGAATATGCTTCCCAGTTCATTCAAGTTGTTGGCAGATTTCTGCTTCTTCTGGTGTTAGCACAGGGGTCCTCTCATCTGAGGCTTTCCTCATCTGCTAGAGGCCTCTCTACAGCCCTTGTATATGAGCCCTGCATCTCAGAGCCAGCGATGACACGTCCAATATTTCTCAAGCTTGAAAACTCGACTTCCTTTTCTGTTGAATATCCAACTTCCAGCCAGAGAAATTTCTCTGCTTTTAAAGGCTTATGTAATTAGACTGTGCCCATGGGAATAATCCAGGATAATCCTCTTCTCTTCAAGTGTGTACCCTTAATTACAACTGCAAAGTCCCTTTTTCTTGTCATATAATACATTCACAGGTTCTGTGAATTAAGGCATGGACATTTTGGGGAGCCAATATTCTACTTACATGGTAAGAGGAAATGGGGATTGGAGGTACAGAAACAATGTTCTCTATAGTGGTGTTCTGCCCAGGGGTTTTTGTTGTCTGTGATTCAACTAGACACTTAAAATAATAGTTCAAATTAGGTGTGCATTGTTACATTTGTGGCACTTTACTTGTATTTAAAGGCATTACCTCATTTAATCTTCATAAATTCTTATGCAGTATATCCTACTACTTATGTAAGACTGGATCTTATATTAATTTTTACTCCAAAAGACACATTAGAGCTGATTGTCCAGCGAAGTCTTATTTTCAGGGAAAAAGGATATCATCCTCATTTTACATTTGAGGGAACTGAGGCTCAAATCTTAATACTATGTCCACACAATTAGTTAAGCAAAAGAGCCAGGGTTTAAACCCAGTTTCTTTGACTCCAGAATCACACACCCTCACAGTTTACAGCTGAGTCAGAAGCTGACAGATACCTTGTGACTTCCTCAAAGATACGCAGATGGTTAATGAAAGTTTCAGGAATGAAATTCGATGTGCACCAGTCTTTGTATATCCTGCTCTACCTAGCTGGCCCACCATCCCACATGCACTTAATGCCCTGCAGTCAGATCCGACCACACTTTTGTCCTTAATCATTAGTTTTATTACTCCTTTCTCCACATCGCTAAAAGTACAGGTTCTTTTGTGGTCACAGTCGCTTTGAAAATAGTGTGGCATTTTTTTTAATACTATAAATGCTGCACTTTACAATGCTATAATATAAATTTTATAGAACAAGGTTTTGGAGCTTGGACCTCCATAATTACCTCCTAGAAAAGTGGCCTGGAAGAAAAAGGTAGCTTTGGTCTAGCTACCTAGACAAAAAGGAAACACAAGGAAGATATTTCACCATCCAAAACTGTCTATGAATGACTAGAGTCTGTAATATTTACTCTTGTGTTTCATTTGTAAGCACTTGCTCAAGCACGTAAATATGCAGGTGGTCCTAAAACTGTTGGTGCCTACTGTATAATTGATAGCACACAATACTAAAGATTTATTCATGTCCCTAGGGCCAGATAGTCATTTGATCATAATATAGAGAGTAATTAACTAGCTCTTTCCATAATTCATTCATGGGGAATTTTGAAATTTCTTCCAAGTGTGGACATTGACATCATTGCCAATTCTGTGAAGAATATTATTATTTTCAGGCACATTAAGCAAACTTAGGAAGTTATTGTGCAGGCCTGATTTATTGAGTATAATTAAGGAATGGGGTATTTGCCATAAATTAAGTGTTCATGATTATTCTTATATAGCCAATCAGTTAATAATAATCTTTAAATGTACTTTCTCCTTTAATCACCAGAACAGCTCATACGAGATGGTGTTATTATGCCTAATATGCACATGAGAACACTAAGGCTCAGAAGGGGTAAGTAGCGTATTCAAAATCTGACAACTAAGAAGAGACAGAATCCAGAATCCCAAAACATATCTATCTATTGCCAGAGCCAATTCCCCTAGTGCTTTCAGTGTTATTTAATCAGTATCTTCTTCAAAGCAAGAAATTTTAAACAAAGTTTGAAATATTTTCTAAACTGTTCTCAAGTTCCTATCCTTTGAAGCAATATCTCCTGGACATAATCTAATAATAGTTGTAGTAATAGGTCTAAAGGCTTTGATGACAGCTCTTCTGTTTACTTCCTGGTTTAGGACTGTCTTCCGGAGAGTAGAAATTGTTAAAAATCTGACCGCTTGATAAAATGGCAAGTTTTTGCATATTAAAAGCTTTAAACACTTCTCTATTTTTAAAATCACATATATTCATATCCCCCTTTACCTAATCTTTTCAAACGTCTTGTCATCTTTCTTTTTAATTTGAAAAATAGAGCTATTATTCACTACAACCAAATATGCCAGCATGTCATACTGAGAAATTTAATGCAGAAATATGAATTAGCCATCCTTTAAGCACTCCAAAAAACATGGCTTGAGTTGTTTAAGTTATAAAATGTTGGTATCATTGCTATTATATCTACAGTGAAGGCATTAGAAGAATTAAAATAATATTATAGTTCAAATTAGCTATGCAAGCTAGGACTAATAAACTTGGCCAAAGTATAGTTACCTGAGATATTCTGTGTATACATATCCACATATAAATGTGTATGTATTCTGATTTTATAATGGAATATGGTTAGCAGTCCTTAAAGTTCTCTCTCCCTCAACTTACCACTAAAATGTTTTTTTAAGTAGAAAAGTATAAGGATCTCATAATCACATCACAATTAAAATAGAGCCTCAGACTACTGCCGGAATCTTAGAAGAAATTTCACTTATTAATAGCAACGAACTGAAACTCTCCACTGGGGCGACCAAGACCAGACTGGTGGAAATAGAGCACACTTGCCAATCCTAAAGATGGCAGGTAGTAGTGGGAGGAGGTTTCATTTTTCACCCATAGACTATTGTCTGGTTTAGAATCTCAAAACCCAGATATAGCAGAAAATGAATGAATGGCTGTTGCTTTTCAGCAAAATGACAGGCTTTGCGGTGGCTAGTGTGCACTATTATTCCTTCCCTGTCATCAGCAAGAACCTTTACTGTAACCAATCAGCATCTGTAATTTCTATGAAACCACAAAAAATGTGGTGGAGTTCAGAGGGTTAGACACAAGAAAGGGAAGAGGAGAAGGTGCTTCTCCCAAAAGCAGTCCAGAGTGTCCTCAAGTCCCAGCTCCAAGGGTTGGGTCAGATAAGAAGCAAGTCAGATAAGGAAAAACAAAACTACGGCTTGCTGGAGGAAGAGGAGGAAATGAGATGTAAGATCTGAGAATGGACTAGACAGTTCTTAAACATACGTCACCAGGAAGTTATGAAGCTCTCCAAGATTCCATACAGGAACGGAAAAGGGAAATTTGACAAAGCATTAATAAGCAATACATAATTCCATTGTATATATTTACCCACTAAACTGAGACTTTTCAGTTAACTGGTATTTCTGAAAGGATTATAAAGCTAACCTCCCATTCATTATTTTGGAGAAGTGGGAGATACAGTGGGATGAAGTTGTGACCTAAGGAATACAAGAGAAGAAAAGCTAAACCAGGACAAGTAAAACAAAGCTAATGGTAACTGCTATAAAGCAGGCTTAGAAAGCAGTCTGTTTGAAACTCAGCAGTCAATACATAATACAATTTAAGAAATTGGGAGCCAAGATAATGGAGTAGATAAACATAGGGTGGCTGAATGGATAAGAAAACAAAGCCATTACATATGCTTCGTATAAAAGACACATCGGATTGAAAGACACAGAGACAGAAAGTAAAGGGATGGAAAAAGATATTTCAAGAAAATGGAAATGGCATTTGTCTTATTAGGGAGACCACTTCATGGACGTATAGATGCCTGACTACTGCGCTGTACTTCTGAAGCTGAAGCTGAATAATATTGAATGTCAACTATAATTTAATATACATATAGTCACAGGATACGGAACATAGCATAGGGAATAGTGTCAATGGAATTGTAACAGCTATTAATATATATGATGTCAGAGGGGTAATAGATTGAAAGAGGAAGGTTATCACTTTGTGAGGGGTATAAATTTCTAACTATTACATTGTTTTGTACACCTGAAACTAATTTAAAAAATGGAAATTAAAAAAAAAAGCTGCAGTAGCGAACAAAATAGATTTTAAAACAAAGGCTATAACAAGAGACAAAGAAAGACTCAGTAATCCTACTTCTGGGTATTTATCCAAAATACTACTTTGAGGGGATACGTGCATCCACATGTTCAGTGCAGCATTGTTTACAACGGCTAAGATGTGAAGGCAGCCTGGGTGCCCATCGCTGGAAGAATAGATAAAGAGAAGTGGTACATATATATAATGGAATATTGCTCAGCCATGGAAAGCGATGGGTTCTTGCCATCCGTAGTGGCGTGGATGGACCTGGAGGGTATTGTGTTGAGTGGAGTGTGAGACAGAGAAAGATAGATACAATGTGATTTCACTTATATGTGGAAACTAAACAAACAAAACAGAAACAAACTCATAGATACAGAAAACATTTTGATGGTTCCTAGAAGTGGAAAGGGTTGGGGGTCTGGGTGAGAAAAGGGGAAGGGATTAAGAAGTACCAATTGGTTGTTACAAAGTAGTTATAGGTGTGTACGGTACAGCATAAGGAATATAGTCAATAATATTGTAATAACTATGTATGGTGCCGGATGAGTACAAGATTTATTGGGGTAATAGATGGCAAGAGTTTTGTGAGCAGGGTGAAAAAGGTGAAGGGATTAAGAAGTACAAATTGGTAGCTACAAAATAGTCATGGGGATATAAATTAAAATACGGGGATCATAGTCAGTAACATGGTAATAACTACATATTGTACCAGATGGGTACTAGACTAGACAGGGGGATCACTTCTTAAATTATATATATGTCTAACCACTGTGCTGCACACCTGAAATTGATATAAAATAATACTGAATGTCAACTATATTTGAAAAATTTTTTAAATTAAAGAAAAAAATAAATTGGACACGTTTCATAATATGACAAAGAAAGCATGCAAATTCAAAGGCTATTAGAAATTATAGATAAAACAGAATGTTCTCAAGAAAGTTATGGTCTACATATGCTGTATTCAAAAATACATAGCAAGACTGAGCAATTGATAGTATGAAATGATAAGAATTTATTTGACCTTCTGAGGAATTTTCTCCTTCAAGTAGCACTATTTTGGTAACATAGACGTCATCTCATTCTCTATGAATCAAATTATGCTAACTGGCTCTGAAGTGTAAAAATTTACGTAATGATAATATTGGAAATCCTATTTAGTGGTTTTCAATGTTCTGAATTAACCTAGAGACAAAGTATGGAAGGATTAATTATAGATACATGCTATAAGCATTGACAATAGAAAAGTAATGGTTTAGCTGACAGAATTGAAAATATGAGGTGGAGAAAACAGGGGCTGCAATATTTCAGTCTTAAAAAGTGGGGGATTCAAGAGTTATTGCCTAAATCTGGTAGTTTAAATAATAAAACAAATTGGTACTGAACACAAAATGTAAAATATTATCAAAACAATGTGTAAATTGGAAAATATAGCAAAAAATAAGCATCAAAAATTGGAAGAAGATGGAAAATACAGGGGGAGCTGGTATAAGAAAATTCCCTCATTTGTGGCATGGAGTCAATGGTTAATGCATTAAAATAATATTTTAATGCCCCTTCTAATGAATATGCCATAAGCATTTCTAAATTAGAAATTTAAGTTGCTGTTAGCATGTCACTATCCTAAACAATGCTGCAATTGATATCCTTGGACAGAAGTAAGTGTATTATTTCTGATTATTTCCTTAGGGATATTTCTAGAAATTATCAAACCAAAGGAATATGACTCCTTTAAGGATCATGTTCATATTACTAATTGAGTGATTATCTTTATATCTGAATATGGCCAAAATGGCAAAAACAAAACCCAGGGCCATTTTGAAAATTTTTTTTAAAAAACTTTTAAGATAATTGTACACTCACATGCCGTTGTGGGAAGTAACAGATCCTCAATATCATTTGCCCAGTTTCCCCAATGGCAACATATTGCAAACGTGTAATACAATATGACAACCAAACTACTCCTGGCTCCGTGTGTGAGTGTGTGTGCATGTGCATAGTTCTATGCAACTGTATCGCGGAGGTAGGTTCATGGACCTACCGCCACAGTCAAGATCCAGAATATTATATAGCAATGATCCCTTGTGTTGCCCTTTTATAACTTCACTCACCTACCTGACTGTCTCCTAACCCCTGGTAACCACTAACCTGTTCTCCATTTCTAGCATGTTGTCATGTCAAAAATGTTATATAAACAGAATAACCTAGTATGTAATCTTTCGGAAGTGGTTTTTTTCACTCAGCATAATTCCCTTGTTGATCCATCTGAGTTGTGTATATCGATAGGTTGTTCCTTCTTATTTCCGAATATTACATGGTATGGATATATATCAGTTTATTTAACCACTGACTGGAGCCAATCTGAAATGTTTATTAGTGTTTGAACTCACCTACCTTATAGGAAAAGATTTGTCAACTTTAAATAATTTACTTTGGCCATGTCAAAAGAAAGATAAATTCACCTTAACTTAGAGAAAACGAGTTAGCAATAAGAACTTATTAAATAGTTGTTAGTTTTCAAAGTAACCCTGAACTTGATATTATACCCATTGTACAAGTAATAAAAGCAAGGCTCATAAAGTTTAAATAAATTCTCACAGCTATAAAATGGTTGGTCTACGATTTAAACCCAAGTCTTTTCCACCTTAAATCCATATCCTCTTGCCTCCACTATACCACACTGCTTACGACGTGAAAGAGAGAAACAAATGGGACACCCTGGATTAAGAACCACCCTAGAGGAACAGTGAAATCAGCCACAAGTGAGCTGGGAGAACAAAAATTTGCTTGCTTCCCTTCCAGGTTACCTTGACCAAAGTGGCTTTTTCCTACCTAGATTCTTTTCCTTAACATCCCTATAACCCAGATCTATACACAGAAGGTCCTCCTTCTCCTAACAAAAACAACAACAACAACAAATACTTAATCAGAAAAAGAATAAAAAAGCTAGAATCAGTTGGTAGTGATTATGGCAGATGTGGTACAGCAAAGAAATCTCTAAAAACATGTACTCCCATAAGGAATTAAGTACTTGAAGATAAAACATTCCCCTTTCTCCTATTCCTCCCACATGCTGACATGGTACTGCTCCATAATTTTTTTGTCACAAGCTTTCAGATAAATCACGAGAACCACCACCTCTCTTGTCAAGCTAGTTTCAAATGACACCAGAGCACTGAGCTGGGGTCACAGGACTGTCCTCCTGCTAGCTTCTTGTTTGTGGCCAGACCCCCTCCCACCCTCAGAGAAGATGGCAACTCGCTTGCTAGACAAAGATAAATTCCTCGCTGGCATGCTTATCAGACACTAAGCCAAACTCATCTCTTTCCTCCTCTCCTTTCCTCCCTCACTCCAGTTATTTATAGAAATCACAGGTGAATCGGGGGAAGTTATTACCGCGCAATGACTGCTGAAAGGCTGGAAGCTAAAGAAGATAGATTATCATGGCTCTGACATGATTTGTATGGATTTCCACAATTAAGCTGTTCATTTAGACTGACCACCTTCCTCCTGTGCTGGCTTCACAGCTGCCCTGGTGATAACCTTCATGTGCACTTGTGAGCCCAGAACGCTGAGCACGTTTCCCATTACCTTTCAAACAAGAGTGTAGGGTTCTTCCGGCCCTTTGGTAATAGCAGGGCTGCTGGTGAACAGAGTGATAAACACCTACTGAGAGGGATGTAGCGTGAAAAGATCTCATCACCTGTCATTAGCTCACCGATGAATAATGCAGCATTTTCCGTGGCAGGTGTCAGGGGTGGGAGGGAGAATTGCTCCGGTGAATGCTCTGGTGAGCACATCAGCACAAAGTAAGAGGTGAGAGCAACAGATGCATGTGACAAAATTACACAAGCTATTGTGTTTTAAAAGAAAGGGGAATTTTTACTTCACAAATACCTGGCAGGTTTCTTTTCTTTCTCTACCTTTCCAGACAAGGCAGGGTAATGCTGCCTTCTCTTAAACTTTTACCATGAACCTTGACCCCTCGCAAAGAAATAGTTTCTCTTCCATGGCATCACTCAGCCATCAGCATGTTTTATCCTCTGGTTCCAGTTCTTTCCCTTCTTCCTATATCTTGATCTTGATTTATATATGTGGAAATTTGTTGTATTTTTATTACACTGTATAGGCTTGGGTTAAATAGACATATCAAATAAGAGCAAATGTAGTGATTTCTATGTGCACTTGTACACACACACACACACACTTAAGTGGCAATTTTTGGCCCAAAGAATGAGGAGCTAATAGGCTTATTGCCTTTGAGAATCTGCTTGAAGAGAATAATGTCAGACCAGCAGAATCTAAGACAAAAATGGGATCCATTATTGGTTATTCACAGCACACAAATTCATCTCTCTGAGAGCCACAAATTGAAGTGATTTGTAGCCTCAGATCCCGACATGAGGAAAACTTTTGATTAAGTTTAGGTCAACTTTCCTCAATTTCTGAGCACTCCAGAGTAGTTTTCCTTTGCTCAGCCAGTTGTCATATAACTTCCACTATGACCAGATATGAGCATTAAATTCCAGGACTAATTAACTCCCACCTTCCTCCATACCACATTTTCTGAGGCCAAAATGCCACATTCTCTTGTTAATGTTGAGCTTCACCTCTTAAGATGAGAAGGAATATTTTTAAAAGACAGAAATAGACCTCTGGTTAAAATTAGTCTACAGAATGTTCAAATGTGGCACACACTCCTATCACTAAAATAGTCGCTGAAGGAGACATGGCAACAGATTGCTCCCTACACCTAATTCTGAATCTGCCTCTGTCAATGGAGCATATGAAGCTCCCAGACATTTCCCCTCACTCACGTCATGAGGGAGGGAAAAGGGCTGGGACAGACTGAAGCATCATGGTACATTAAAACAGTCTGCCTTTAACTCTACTGATGCTCCCCCGCTTCCTACCTCCATTTCTCCCTCCCTCTCTGCCTCCCTTTCTTTCTTTTTTCTTTTTTTCTCATTTCTTTTTAGGAGAAAAGAGAACAGTGCAGCGTTTAAGTTCCATCCAAAGTTATAAATGTAAACTTTTCCATATTACCTCCTCTCCTTAACATATTTTGGATGTTGAATCATAATCGAATAAATATTCCTTAGAGTAAAATATTTATTACTTAAAATAAACATTTGGTAAAAAGAAATAATGAATTTTCCTAATCACTTAAGAAGACTAGGTTTTCAAAACCAAATTCTAAATCCTGTATAGATCCCAGTGGATGCAAGCAACAAGGAAAATTAATTTTTTCATACATAATGTTATACATTATAAGACTTCAAAAACTTCAGAAAAATAGAGAGAACAAAATAAAGATTATCCTCTGTCCACTAACCTGTTGATATTTTAATATATATATATATATATTGAATTTATATATGTTATAAATATATACAATCTTCTAAAAATAATTCTACTATGAAAAGTACTTTGTATTATATTTCTCTTAATAATTCACTGGGGAATACCTTTGTCAATAATTATAGGTCTACATATCATTTTTTAATTCAACTTATTTACACTACAAAAAAAAAAGTTCCACTTAGCCCACTTCCTCCCCCATCCCTTACCCCTGCCCCTGGCAACCACCAATCTGTTCTATCTATGAGCAGGTGATTGACTGATTGATTGATTGATTGATTGATTGTTAGATTCCACATATAAGAGAGATCATACAGTATTTGTCTTTCTCTCCCTGATGCCCTATCTATGTCACTTTGGCCATCACTTTTTAGAACAAATATCCTGACAATGGTAAATCCACTTAGACAGTTGACAAGACGGAAATGGAGTCGTCCCAGAGAATTAGGGATATATAGTCGACATATCATCTTTTTCATGTTTATGCCAAGAGACCAGGATCCATAGATCGCCTTCAATTGCCCAATAGGATCTAGTTTAGTCTTGCCTTCCTCCAAAATATGCCAGTTTCCCAAATTACCACTAGTACCTTACTTCCTCAAAACCCCCATCTACTTGTTAGGAAAGCTACTAGAATTCATTCAACAATTTGACAACATTTGTTAAGCACATATAATGTACCAGGACAGCAGCTAAGTGCTGGGGCTGACCATGTCCCTGTCTGAAGGAGAATGACATTCTAGTAGAGGAAACAGAAAATAATTAATGAAATAAGCAAATAAGTACTTATGCACCGTGACCATTTCTATAAAGGAAAATAAACAGCAGAGCGATATGTTAAATAGTAACCAGGAAAGGGGACTACAGTAGTGAAGTTTGTCAAAGAAGGCCAAAGCCATGTAGGAATGGATGTTTGACCAGATAGTAAAGAAGATAGAGCCTGCTGTGGTAGTCTATGTCCTCCAAGAAGCAGAAGCCACAATGGGATTAAAGTTACAAATATTTTATTGGCGAAAAATGCCTGTGTTGAAAGGAGGGACCAAGGGAAGGCTGAGATTGTCATGAGATCATAATGCAAGTCTGACCCCAGGTAAAGTAGAGAGGGAGAGAAGGTTTGTTAGAAGAGTCCTAGGCTGCTGTGCAATCTAAGAAAGGTCAGCAAACTGTTATGGATTTCTGGAGCCAAGGTGAGCAGACAAAGGAGCCCTATGTCTCCTAGAAATGGGGCTGCCCAAGTTTCTCCATGACATTTAATCACTGGTAGGGTGCAGCCCTGGGACGCATGTCCTCAATGCAAAATTGGTGATAGATTTCAAAGCACAGTAGAGGGTCCTTCAATAAGTCACCACCTGTAGTAGAAGATCTGTAAGGCTCATTCTCATGGCTACCACAACAACCATGTGAAGAGCAGGAGAAAGAGAACTCCAGGGAGAGAAAATAGCAAGGACAACTGCCTGGAGGGCAAAAACCACCTGGAATGAATGAAAGGAGTTATGGGCTGGTTTGATGATGGTAGCAAAATAGGGGCCAGATTGCGTATTAAGTATTAAGTCACAGACATAATAATGAATTAGTTATTGACTACACTATGTGCCAGGCACTGCTCTAATTTCTTTCCATCTGTAAATAAACTCTGTTTATCCTCATAATATCTCTATAATGTGCTATTATTATCGCAACTATACAGGTGAATAAACTGAGGCCAGGAAGTCAAAGTAACTTGCCCAAGGTCATATTAGCTTGTACTAATATTAGTTTGTCCTGAGATTCAAACACAGACATTTAGCCTACTCTTAACCATCGTACTATATACATTATCTCTACTAAGAGTTTTGAATTTTATTCTAAGAGAATCAGGAAAACACTGAAGTGGCATAAACAGAATTAATTAATATACAGTAATATGTGGTTTTAGGGTATCTACTCACCCTCTTAACACACTGACATTTTTAATAAACCTAAAATAATCACCTATAGTTTGAAGTCACAAAGTATGCAATCTTAGAAGCTGGTCTGCTGCCCTGACCTATTCACAGAATTACCCAAAAGCTGCCAGTTTTGCATGGTTCTAGAACAGCAGAAGGCTCTGCAGCAGGTCTAGACTTCCATAGGCTCAACCTAATCACGTTATTTTTTAAAAGCAACGAACATTTCCAGGCTGGGGTCAGAGGAGACACTACTATGGAAGAATGGTCAGAGAGATGCAACATCCCTGGCTTTGAAGATGCAGAAAGAGGGCCACAAGCCAAAGAATATGAGGAGCCCCTAGGAGCTGGGGAAGGCAAAGAAGTGAATTCCCCCTTAGAGCCTCCAGAAAGGACTACAGCCGGGTGATATCATGAGTTTAGCCCAGTGAGACCCATTTCAGCCTTCTGAACTCTAGAACTATAAAATAACACATTTATATCATTTAAGACATTAAGTTTGTGGACATTTGTTATAGCTGCTGTAGAAAACTATTCGCACACAACATATGTGAATAGACCTCTCCAAATGGGCAAAAAGTGAGAAGATGTTTGTGTGACACATTAATGGTTACCAAAAGATGACCACAGCAGAAAAGCATTTTAATAATCTGGTTGATAAAATAACCTGCTCTGTGGATTACAGTCAGCCTCCTTCACGAGCTACTCCTGGCGCTGCCCAATGGGCTCATAAACAAAGTGTCTGTGGTGGCAGCAATGGAGGTCAGGAAAGGGCTCAGCACTACAGATTTCTACTCACCCAGGCCTGTGATTAAAGTCAATGGTTGGATTTACACATAATACTAAGAAAGCCTGTATTATAATGTTTAAAACTTAGAAAGATAAACGTTTGATAAGTCCATCCATTATCAAATAATTCCTTTAATTGATTTTTCCACTGATTCATTAAGTAGAATGTTTTGGGGTTGCTTTGAAAAAAGCATTAGATAATCAAAAGACATTTAACATACTACTGAAAATATGTTTTAGGCCTGCTCTTTAGGTGCAATAATTATCCCACTGACGCCTAAGGCAAACAATAAGCATTATCCATGTCAGAAAAACAACGCAGTGAAATTATTTGTAAATCCGTGAATAATTTACGCATCTTAGGTTAAACAACCCCTTCATGCAATATCTCTCAGAAACAGGAACAAGATGGCTAGTAATGGTCAGGATTCTGATTTTTAAAAAAAAGAAGAAGAAAAGCCCACTGGTCATTTGTAGCATCTGAGTACACTTCCTCTTGACTCCTGTGCTTCCGATCCTTGTCCAAATCGGTTTCCAGCTTTCCAAATAATTCTGTAAACCATATGTGATAGAAAGCTTCTAAAACGGCTACCAGAGACCTCTGCTTCCTCATAATAATGCCACTGCATACCCGCTTCCCCAATATGAGCACTAAACCTAGTGACTTGCTTCTAATGATACAAATGACAAAAGCAAAGGCTATCACTTTCTATAGTAAGTTACATAATTCTGTGACTTCCATCTTGCTCATACTCTCTAATTTTTCTTATTCTCACTTCCTCACTTTGATGAAGCAAGTTGCTGTGCTACAATCTATCCTACAGATAGGCGCATGTGGCAGGAGACTGAGGGAAGCCTCCAGCCAGCAACCAGTTCAGAAACTGAGGCCCTCAATCTAATAGTCTTTGAGAAACTGAGTTGTATAGAGCATGTAAAATATACTATAAACAAGGTTGTTATTGGATTGAGGCTTGTTTACTAGTTGTTTACTAGTAGGCGTGAACCTAATAAGAGTAAGTGAAAGCAAACATGTTTACGTATAGAGCATATACATGAAGGTAAACATGTTTATGTTTATGTGTGAAACTGAGCGTAACAAAACTGAGTGATAAGCACATTCACCAAAACAACTTCTGGTTATCACCTAAGAGGTAAACAACTCCTGGCAATCAACTTCTGGTTTTCAACTCAGAAGTAAAGAAGTCCAAGGAAAAGAGGACAAAAGCAGAACTCCAGAGCAATGCTGTGAGTGGTCCAACTGGGCGCTCCAGCTAGGACCCTCTGCGAGGTGTAAGCATAATAATAATATCGGGACTCTCCGAAGTTCTTCCTTGCAAGACCAGCTTGCCTCAGACCTGTCATGGGCCCAGTCGTTTCTCCCAGACCAGGGACCTTCTCCACCTTGATTGACTCTGAGACTTGGATCGTTATTAAATTCTATTCTATTCTGTATAACCTTCTGTGCTTACCAGAGCATTGGCCTCTGGAGGGACATTGGTTCCCTAATAAAGCTGTGTTACTCACTCTATCTGAACCTATGTTCCCCACTCACATCATGAGTACCACGCAGAGACATAGGGCTCTGCCGAGGGGTTAATGTCCCCTTGACTTTCAGGAAGATACTGAAATGTGGCGACTTACAGACACTCGCGACACGAGTCTTGCTAACAACCATGCAAGTGAGTTTGGAAGTAAATTCTTCCCCATTTGAGCCTTGAGATATCTGTAGCCCTGACCAACACCTTGATTACAGCCCTGCAAGAGATCCTGAACCAGAGAACCCAGCTAAACTGTGTCCAGATTCCTGGCCCACAGACCCTATGAGATAATAAGTAATTCAGTGGCTCCCTGGAGCAAGTAGTCTACTTTATATGTCTCATTCTCATTCTAGAAACAGCATCTACCTGGGATATATTCTCAGATCGCCAAAAATTAAGAGATCAAGTCCAAATACACAAGCACATTTCAAGCTACTGCTCATATCATGTCTGCAAACACTCCATTGGTTGAAGTAAGTCACATGGCCACCCCAAAGTCAAGGAGTAGGAATGTACACTCTGTCTACCACAGGCCATGGCAAGGGTGTGAACACATTACTACTGTATATTCATAATGCATTGGGGTCAATTCTTCAATCTACCACACATCCAATAACTTTTCTTCTATATTATCTATGGTAGTTTTCTGTATGTTTGTTACCAAGAATCCTTACTGGTACAGGGTATGAGAGTAATAAGAAATAGTGAAATGAGAAAAGTTGGGAACAGTATACAGGCCCAACAATAGGATAATGATCATTTAAACCACGGAATATTCATGAATGAAATGTTATGTGGTCAAAAATGTAAATTTTAAATTAAGCAATTTTTATTCTTTCCCCTACCCCCAACACACATTACTCCCAAAGTAACGGTTCCAGATTGGTCAGGTTTAAGGACACTAGTCACATTGCTAATAAAAAAAAAAAGTATGTCACTGTGCTGAGCAAAGTAGCTAAAAGTCAAATACACGTGTAAAGAGGCCAAAGTGATCTCTCTTTTTTTATTGGGCTGGCATTTTTCTATGGGAATTCAAGACTTATTAGACTGAGAATCTGGTGCCCCAACTAAAAATAATGGAATTATCAAAGTAACTAAGGGAAAGTCATACTGAAAAATGAAAGAAAGATCCAGATAGCTGTGAAAGAAAGAAGGGTAGTGAGAAATCTGATCCCTAATAGATGTTTTCAAACTAAGCTTAGAGCAGAGAATTATCAGAGGCTTAACTACATGAACATAGTCGCATGAGGTAATTTTCAATTAGAGGGAGCAGTCGGGGAAATAGTTCCGTTAATCTGGGTCATAATGTTGTATGTTTATTTTAAAATAATTCAAAAACAATGTTACCGACGGTTCTGTACTGCCAATACGTTGAAATGAAGGTGCACATATGTTTTTAATTGTACACCTGAAACTAATTTTAAAAAAGAAGAAAAAAAATTATCCCCTGATCTTAATACTGTTGTTTGCCCTTAGTGGAGATCAAATACCTGTTTCTTGAATTAAATTTCAATATAGCAAATGGCTAAGAACATTATCCAATGGATATCAAATGTTACCCATTAAAGATGGTCTTAGATTGTTTTCCCCTAATACCTTCATCTAGATACTTTGTGTAACTATTGGAACTAATTAGTATTATTTGTTTATACTAACCAAAATGATTCTTGTTGATTGGTGATAGCATTTTTAAAAGTTCCATTCAATCATCAATTCTACTGAAGAAATCTCCTGAGAAAGTAGACTTTGGATTTTAGTGATAAAATAGAGGAAGGAAGAAGTCATGTGAGTTAACAGGGTTGTAGAACAAAAACTAACTGTAATCGATTGAATTTTGTCCCCCCAAAAGATATGTTCAAATCCTAAGGTCTCATACATGTGAATGTAGCCTTATTTTGAAATAGAGTCTTTGTAGATATAATTAAGATGTAAATGAAGATTAAGTTAAACTGGCTTAGGGTTGGCACTACATCCAATCATCACTGATATAATTACAAAGGGCAAACAACACAGAGAAACAGAATCACACATACAGAAGAAGGTCCTGCTCTATGGAGGGAGAGATTGGAATGACGCAGTCACAAGCTAAAAAGATGCCAAGGGCTGCCAACAACTACCAGAAGCTAGGAGAAAGACATGGAACAGATTCTCTGTCAGAGCCTCCAGAAGGAACCAACCCTGCTGACACCTTGATTTTGGACTTCTACTCTCAAGAACTAAAAAAACAAACCAAAAAAATACATTTCTGTTGTTTTAAGCTAGTGGTGACTTGTTAGGGCGGTCCTAGGAAACTAATACACCAACTCTGTTCATTTTGATCCTTGATCCATGTTACAAAGTACTTAACAGATAACAATGAACGAGTCTGTATAACTGGTTACATTTAGATAGAATCCATGCAGACTGGGAAATGTCACAACATCTGTACCTCTCCTTTGAAATGAGACCGCACCTACCACACGTGTCCTATGCTGCAATGGGTTGAAGTCTATCAGAGCAGGAACACATAGAGGAGGGACTGGGTCCAGCCATCTTGTTTTCTAACCTGCTTGGATGAGGAATTCACCATTCATAATGCTTGGTGAATGCTGCCTTGATGATTAGCACTCAGGGAGCCTGGAAAACAAAACCAGGCCAGCCCCTCAGTAACTCTGAGCAGCTGTTAAGAAGCCAACAAGGTTGGGCCCTGTGAACACACCTCACCATGTTCATTACGATATGCCAGCACACATTATTATAACTGAAAATCATAAACCAGAACAGACTCTTCAGGGAATAGGTTATTATCACCAGGCTCCTCAGTAACATAGCTTCTCAAGATGTTGTTAACTATATCACTATTTTTGGACAAAGCTGAATTATAATGACCCTCTTTTCCAATTATAGTAATCACATCTTTGTATGCCATTGTTCTTGAAATGTGATGAATTCACAAGTTTATCAAAAGCCTGGTCTCAAAAATGTAAGCATTTCTTTTAGTACAAACGAAGTTTTCAAAGGAATTTGCCAATGTTAGGAATAAGGAATAGAAAATCTTTTAATATACTGTAATTATTTGAAGCTGTTTGTTGCCATTGTTGTCTTCTTAAATTATCTGGGACAAAATTTTACATTCTCTTATATTTGAGGGAAGGGGCATTCCTTTAAATGTCAGATATATATATATATATATATATATATATATATATATATATATATATATCAGGAAAAGAAAAATACATAAAAGAGCAAAATACATTTTAAAATTTAGGTATATCTTGATATTTCTGTATCCTGAAATAAATGAAAACTTTCAGCTTCAAGAACATCTATGTAATTATTGGGTTTTTAAGCACATACTCCATTTTCATATAAATGATGCTAAATTGCTCTGAGATATGAAATCTATGTAGAATCATTCCTTTTTTAATGAAGCGTATTCATTCCTATAATATGCTCTTTGGTCGGCAACTCTAATAACCAAAGCAAAACAACAAAAGAACCAGAGGGTTGCCTTTGCAACATCAGATAAAAGCAAAATGATATAAAAGGATTACTTAGCATTACATAAAATACTATTAAATGTGACAATACTTATCAAATATACACCCAGGGATCTTGAAGCTAGGCGATAGCAGGATATAGTTTTAAAAACAAAAATGTTGAAAGAGAAAGATGTAGCCTAGGACAATATCATGGGTATGAGGAAGTGTGGCTTAAGGTCAGTTTGCCAAAAGAATATTATTCTAGATTCCAGGGTCTTACAGTACAGTAAAAAACAAACAAAAAAAAATCAATGTTTTTACAATTAAGTAATAGTTAAGATAACTTCTAGCTCACCTGCAGGATATTTATATTCTAGAAAGCTCATCTTCAACAAAGTAAAGTAATATAGAGACTAGCTTTCATAGAGAATGGGAAGATGTAGCCAACACATACTAACTTGTGTGTCCAAATTCTCCAAGCATGTGATTAAAGCATTGGTCCCTTAGAAGTCATGTCCTTACAACGTGAGACTGCCTGGTTGGCCTGGGTCGGACAAATTTGGTTGAACATGGGTTGGGCCCTTCAACTAACAAGGACAATGAATTTCTTCCCAGGGAAATTGGAATTACGCATACAATATTATAAACATTATTTGGGTGGCTTCTTGAATGGAGGAGATATAAACTTGGGAGCCATAGCAATTATTTTCTGCTATGCACATTGGGTAGTTGCATGTCTACAGTAAAGTGAATAAAAAGGAAGTATTAAAATCAGAAGGAAAAGCAGTAGATGCATGGAAAGGAAGAATGAAAAGAGAAAGCCTTATCTAGCATTTAAGTTTCTAGGTCCAGTTTGTTCCTGAGGACCACCTGTAACATGTATTACAAGATGATCTTTATAATAGTTTCTGACTTTTATTTAAGATACTTTTGGTGGGCTTTTATTATTTTCAATTAGAGAGTACCAATAATACAGAAATTGGTAGCAAGATGAGTAACTGGTACAACGGGATGAGTTAAAACAAAAAGTGACATGATGGGATTTCAACAATTCCAGGTTGAGATGTCCACAATTCTTGTCATGCCTTATAATACAAGAAAAACAAGACCTGTGCACATCATAGTAAAACAATTTTAAAATAAAGTATAACAAAAAAAGGATCTTAAAAGCAGTCATAGATAAAAGACATTTTACATTCAAAAAAGTAACAATAAGACTGACAGCTGACTTCTCAACAGAAACAATATAAGCCAGAAGATAATGGAATGACTTCTTTAAAGCCTAAAAGAAAAGAACCGCCAACCTAGAATTCAAAGCCCATTGAACATATCCTTCAAAAGTGGGTAAAAATCAGGATGTTATAAGAAACACAAAAACTAAGTGAATTTGTCAACTTCTTACAAGTTCTGAAGTGGGGTAAGAGGAGAGAGGAAAAGAGAGAGAGAGAGAGAGAGAGAGAGAGAGAGAGAGAGAGAGAGAGAGAGAGAGAAGAAAGCTCTTCTTTACAAAAGAAGGTCAACAAATAAATGTGGAAGTATTTTAAGATTTTCATGGTGCTATAGCATCACCTTACTACCATACAGATTATTTATTAAGGATAAAGGGAAAATGCACCTATATAATAAGAGACTGGCAACCACCATCTCAAGCAAATGGTCAAGCTTATCATCATCACTAATATTAAGCAACCGGATCTTATGTGCCTGATCTTATGAACTGCAATATCATCTATACGAAATATTCTTGCAAAACAAAACAAAACAAAACAAAACTGAAGCCTTTAGATGTAACTTCCAATTTACCAGCATTTCAAAAGATAGAGGGTGATTTAAATGACATCATGTGAAAACAATCAGACAAATTTAAAATAAAGGACATTCCTTACTACTACTGGCCTGGACTCTTCAAAATGTCAATGTCATTAAAAAATGGGAAACAGTTCTAGACCAAACAGATTTAATAATCAGAGTCAATCTGTGAACCTTCATTAGAACCTCATTCTTTTCAAAAATATCATCATCTATAAAAGGCATACTTGGTAAAATTGAGGAAGTTTAAATATGGACTAAATATTAGAAGGTATTGAATTATTTTTAATTTTCCTAAGTGTGATTATGGTATTTTGTTTATATAGGAGAATTTTTTACTTTTAGGAGGTATATGTTGAAATATTTAAAATAATGTGCCATGATGTCTAAAATATAGTCTCAAGTGGTACAGCAAAGATAGATGATAGATAGAAAGATGATACATATAGATAGATAGATGAACTGTTGAAATCTGAGTAGAGACTATATGGAAATGTATGTTGCTAGTCTTTCCATTTTCTTTATGTTTCCCTACTAAAAAAGTGGGAAGAGAAATAATATTTTTTTATAATTGACATATAGTGAATAATTTTTTAAAATCTGGTGAAAGCTGCTTATCTGTTGTAAATGGCAAAATCCAAAACAAAACGGTTTATGGGAAGAAAAGGCAAATTATTCTCATAAGTAGAATAGACATGACTTCAGATCTGTTCAGATACAGATGCTCAAATGGTGTCATTGGTGACAAATCTTTCTGGCCCATCTCTTGGCTTTGCTTTCTACTGAGGTAAGGTTAGGAGGAGCATGGAAACCGCCAGCACATTTCTTTTACCACCTATCTGCTTAGCAATCCTGGCAAAAAAAAGGTGCCTCTTCTATATAGGCCCAGAAAAATTATCTCCAATCAGCTCTGAACTAATTATTGTATTAAACACAGTTGAATGCACCAATGGGCCTGTTTTGAGATGCACGCTTACCTTTGGAATAATGGGTGGAGTCAACTATACTGACTGAAAATGATTACAAATTGTTCCTCACAGGTTAGCAGAAGAAAAAAATCTGGCAATCATCGACAAAAACGGTCGCGGGGGGGTAGGTGGGTAAAGAAAAACAACATGTGGGCAAAATAATGACCACTTGCAAATTCTTCCTTCTTTAATGGGGTTTTGGAAATGCAGAGACCTGAACTGTACAGGACTTCCAAAGTTGGGACTAACATCTCAAGCAAGGAAAGCCCAAAGAGAGGAGACTGGTAACAGGAATTATTTTAGCAACTATATCAAACAGGAAGCTTTCAACTATAAGACACAGAAGAGCTGAGCACAATGTGCAGCAAGGGAGTTTTGAGGCATCCACCAGTGCAGTGTGTCCTCCATAAACTGGCCATAAACTGCCACTCATCATCTGGTTGTCACGGGTCTTCACAGAGACTCTCTCTTTGGGCTCTGCTTCCCCTCCATGCGGGCAAAATCCCTGTATGTTCACTCCAGAAGAGCTCTGCTCTTTCTTCTGAATGATTCCATCTGGCCCAGATAAAACACTCATGCATCATTGGCACCAGAAAATCTGTTAAGGCTGCACATTGCAGTGAAGCCATCTTTCTTTGCTTGGCTGTCAGAGTAGCTTGCTAGCCCAAGTCCTCAACCTTGAAATTTGTTCGGCAGGGGTCAAGTACAAGTCCCTTCTGTTCTGTCAACATCAAGGATACCAGTAACAAGATCTCCATTTTCCTTTCAAAACCTTCTCTCTTGTAAACTTCGGGGCAAGTCCCACCTTGAGAAAGCAAAATGCCACAGCTCTCCAACAGCTTTTTCTAAAACATATTGTCTCTTCTCACTTTAACCTCAACCCTTTCACATTCAAAGAGGAATGTTGGGTGATGGTTTATAATACTGTTGTTTTTTGATACCTCCTTTGTAAATTGGGCACCAGTGATGTAGGAATACCACCCCACCCTTACTTTGGAGTCACAGATTACAAATCACCTATTGCTTTTGTTCTTGGGTCTTCAGTTCCTACTGAGATGCCAAGAATCCCGTATTGCCATCCTATTACACTTGACTAGCTTAGCCCAGGAATGAGATATCCCTTTGTAACCATATTTTACCAACCAAATAATAATGGGTTTATGGCTTTAAGGAAAAAAGGCCATTTGGTAAGTAGCTAATACTATATCACATAGTAGAACTCACTTTTTTTTACCTAGGACCAGACCTATTTACTTCAAATAGTTGGGAACAAGTGGAAACTATTATACAAAAAGTTTTATTTCTTGAGCCTAAAAAAGGTTGAAATTCGACTTTTTTTTTTTTTGAACAGGCCACTAGACTCTAAACATCTAAGCTTTCCTCTGTGTATTCTAACTGCCACATTCCCAGTGCCTAGCCTGAAGCCAAGGTCTATAAATACTTATTGATTGGCTAACTACAGACCAGTTACTTTACTATAAAAGAGTTTGTTCTCAAAGAATTCATTAACGCCAGTATCCTTGCATATGTGATTGCACAGTATAAACATGGAAAATGCATCCTATATATTTTAACACCTATTCTTGGAATGTTCCTGTCATACTGTGTATTTGTCAAGAGTTAAAATTTAAGAGTTTCTGCATAAATACAATTTAAATCTATAATCCAATTAATGCATTAAAAACTGACAGAGTTTTGCTAAAAATCACTATTTGTCATGGATTCTGTGCCCTGGTATTATCCCCGCAGATACATAAGGCTAAAAAGGGCCACCGATTACTGGAGAGATGTATCTAAAAGATCTCTCAGGCTGCCTGTAATAATCTCCATTATGTATAATGACCATTTTGATAATAGTCTTTAGAAGAGGTAATGGCCCTGCTGAACGGTTATTACCTGTCTGTTCATGCTGGAAGCAAGAAGCAGAAGCCAGAGGGGACAGTCAAATGGTCCTTGTGGTGTATTCTGAGGAAATAAGAAATATTTAACAGAATGCAAGAAACAGACAAGTGAGCACCTTTTCAGCAGAGCTAGCCACCTCCCTGCCACAAGCATTCCTGGGTTTCATAATTTAAAGCAAATGCTCCCAATAATGGACCTGCTTTCAGCCTTCAGACTAATTTCATCTGAAGCATCACTAGCTGGTCTCTTAAGAGGAAGGGGAAAAGACAACTGAATGTTACCATATTCTTTCCCGTATTACTGTTAGCGGGATAAACCCATGACAACAGAAACTGCAGTGGGGGCTAGGGTGTCGTTTCTAACCTGCGCAAAAATGGGAGTCCTACGTGGGAGACCAAATTGAGCCCGTCATGCTTCCAGGGACCCAATTTGAATCAGGCTCAGCCACAGCTATAACTAGAAAACATACCATCCCCCTGCAAAGGGTAATTTCAGAGTCTCAATAAATGGGAGATGGGACAAATGTCATGCCCCATCTCCTGGGAGATTTTACAAAGCTTAGAGAAGTCTCCTCTTTATCTCTGCTTAAGACATCCTTATGCTTCCAGTAAATTAAAGGAGGGGATAAGTCTGGATAAAGGTGGAACACAGGCTTTTGATTGGAAAGTGGTCTGAAAAAGACTTTTTCCCAAAGAAATCTGTAGAGTGAATGAGATCACAAGTTGTTCCTAGGCATTCTTGGTGGGTAGGGGAGCAGACTGCAGATTCCATGGTCAAATATGATCAGAAAATTCTGAGTGAAACCAACATCAACGATTGTTTTTGCAGTAAGACTTTTTAGAGCTTTTACCATGTTCATGTGCATTGTGAATCTCCAAAATGGGCATGATTTCCTGGGGATAGTATAATACAGGTAGTGCTTCCCACAAACAGTTCCTCAAGGGCACTTTACTTATAGAAATATATGAAAAAACTATTCTGTCATTGGTCCATATTTGCAGTGCCCAGTGCAGTAGCCACTAAACACATATACTTATTTACATTTAAATTAATAAAATTCAAAACTTAATCCCTCAGTCACATAAGCCATATTGCAAGTGCTTAATTAGCAACAAGTGGCTAGTGGCAACTATATTGGATAGTACAGATATAGAACACTTTCATCATTATAGAAATTTTTATTGGGCAGCACTGCTCTGAATAATAGGTGGCATTTTGTATAGAAACTGAAATGCAGCTTTTTATCTATCAAGTAATAATTGTTATAAAACATATACTCATTCTTAAAATGAATTTTTCCTCCACAGAAAACAAAATGGGAAATACAGCAGAATATGACATCCATACTCACCCTAAGTTCACACAGTTATAACACATATGGAGATAAAAATATAAGGAGCTTGGAAAATTGAAAAAAGTTGGGAGGGTTTGAAATCAGAGAAACCCTCCAGGACAGCAGCAGCTAAAGACTCAAAGGTGAGAAAAGGAGAAAGCTAACGGGAGAAAAGTGTTTCTGGCACAGAGGTTAAAAGAACCACACAGACCTATTCAAACCCATCAGTGATCCATAACTGAAGCATTCTTTGTAAAATTCCAAGTTGTGGATATTGCTCTAGTCTAGGGATTATAATTTAGAAAATATTATTTATCTCTGCTGGGTCCAAGCGGGGAGAACTGATTTGAATACATAACGCTTAGCATAGTTCTTGGCAAGCAGTAAATATTCAAGATGTGTAAATTGAAGGACAGAAAAATTCAATACACGTGTTTTTAAGCACCTCATGTGCTAATCACTCTGCTAAGGAACGATACAAAGATACATTAGATTTAACTCCTGCCTTCAAAGAGCTCACAGTTCTTCAAGTACAAAAATAAGTTTGCTGAGAATGTAATATATGTAGAAAGAAATAAAGCATGTGGAAAGTCAATGAGGTTGAGATCACTTCCAAAAAGGAATATAAGGAAGAATTTCATGAAACAAGTCACATATGAAATGAATCCTTAACAATTAGAATTTTGATTGATTGACATGAAGGAACAAAGATGTACACATTGTAAGAAAACCCAGAATCACGGGCTTATATAAAATCTACCAGTCTTTATAGTGAAACTCAAGCTTCAACTTCTCCATGAAGCTTGTGCTACCCCAGTCGTCACCAATCTAACAGAAATGAGAAACTACTTTGATCACCTGCCAGGTCTGGAATTGGAAGTCTCTATGATTCCCAAGAAGGAGGCCTGAGGTTGGACACCAAAAATCTATATTTTTCTGTTTAAAAGTGGGCAATGGGATCTACTAAAAAGAAGTTGCTCTAAATCTCTCACTATAGGAAATGGAATTCTAGTCTGCAAAAATCCTCTCATTCCTCACATTGATGCTTTCTTATATGAAAATAATCTAGAGTTTGTACGATTCCAAATTCTCCTATTCTACAGAACAATTAATTCTAATACTTAAGTTCTGACAGTTAAGTTCGAACTTACTGCAACAATGTTGGTAAACTTTTTTGATATCAGAGGGATTGTTCATTATGAATTTGTACCAACTGGACAAACAGTTAACCAAGTTTACTATTTGGAAGTGCTGAAAATGTTAGACGACCTGAACTTTTCACCAACAATTCACGGCTCTAGCATCAGGACAATGTACCAGCTCACACGGCACTGTCTGTGAGGCAGTTTTTAGCCAGTAAACAAATAACTATATTGGAACACCCTTCCTACTCACCTGATCTGGCCCCCAGTGACTTCTTTCTTTACCTGAAGATAAAGGAAATATTGAAAGAAAGACATTTTGATGACATTCAGGACATCAAAGGTAATACGACGAGAGCGCTGATGGCCATTCCAGAAAAACAGTTCCAAAATTGCTTTGAAGAGTGGAATAAGCGCTGGCGGTGGTGCATAGTAGCTTCCCAAGGGGAGTACTTTGAAGGTGACCATAGAGATATTCAGCAATGAAGTATGTAGTAATTTTTCTAGGATGAGTTCATGAACTTAATTGTCCGACCGCGTACATCATTGGCTACCCAAATGAATATAAATTTTACCCATCAAATGCTCATAGATTATATCATTTGTTTGGTCCTGTTTTATATTTTAAACAAGAAAGTCCTCTTCTTCCCCTCCAAAAAAATTCCTCATTAGCTCATTAATTGCTCAAAAATTGCACCAATGGCATTTCATTTGCTTAGTTCAAGATTTCTATTTCTGATAAAATGCAAATATGCTAAGGGGAGTAAGCATATTTTTTTAAAAAGCATATAAGACTTTTAGCCATTGTCAGATGTTTACACTTTAAGTTACTATGAGGATATGATCCCTTTGTTCAGAACAGCTTTGGGAATTGAATTTGAGGCAGAACAAAAGAGGTTGCTTAATAGATGGCTGAATCTTCAATAACAAATATCTGCTTCACACTTTTTCGTAGAGCCTGTGTAACACATGTCACCATCAGGAAAAAACACGTCGTGGCAAGACCTTATAATAATGAGGAACTATTTACAAGATATGCTTCTTCTAAGCACGAAAATCATAACCGCCATTGGAGAGCGACATATACCTTTCCACTTGTCTTTCTTGAAGCAATCTCAGCTGTAACATCATTTTCCTACTTCAAAACTTTGAATGGTAGTGGCAAAAATATCTCAATCTTCCTTTCTGCAATTTCTCAAAGACTTTAAAGACAAAGCCTTCAACAACTACATAGTTGCCATTGCATCCATCCATGGTTCTGTCACACACTGCACAGAACTATGCACAGGTTAGAAATTTAGAGGTGCACTCTGCAAACACTGGTACCGAGATGCCTCTCCTGACCTGGGGAACATGTCTGCTGCTCACGCTTGGAGTTACACCATTCGGTCTCTTTCTGAACTGGTCTTGGCTTTTTAATTGAGGAGAGTAATGAAGACTGAGAACAATGGAAAAAAAAATCTCCCCCAATGTTCAGAAGTCATAAAAACTGTTGTCCTCTCTGAAACATGTTATTGAAACCACCTTTCCTTCTCATTGCCTGCCTGTACTCTATATTTAAACAAATTGTCTGGCCATGCCCTCCTTGCAAAGTCCATTCTATTAGAAATGAACAGCAAAACACAGGACAAGTGCAGGATTTTTGGTTGATACAAGAAAAAACTAATGCATTAGCCAAGGAGGCCACAGCTTATTTCCCAAAATTCAGTTGGCACATCCACAGCCTTCCCTCCACTGGGTCGTTTCCCTTTAGGTGTCCATTTTTGACATCCATTTTGAGTAAATGCTAATTTTGTGGGGGTTATGGGGGTTCGATAGATATGCTTGTAAACCGAACCAGTTTGTTTAGATTCTGTTTGTTACTTCTGAGGTAGGTGACGTTAAAACGTCACTCTATAAGGATGAGACCAGTGTGATCCAAGTATTTGGATAAGAGAGGAGCTTTCTTCAGCTTTAACTTTCCCCTTTATGAAATAACTCTAAAGCTCTTCTAATTTTAACACATAATCCCTCTAAGAAAAAAGTCAGGAAGCACTGGATGCACATGCTGGTTACTACTGAGCACTAATAACATAGGATGGAAAACAGAATAATACAAGAGTTGAAAGCAAGATTTAATGTTGAAGTAGTGTTTAGAGAATACATTAAAATGATATTAAAATTTTAACTTCTGGGGCTATTATTTGAAAGCCATAAATCTGTTTTAAAGATCAGTAGAAACAAAGAATTTATCTTTCTATAAAGTTTTTATGACATAAATTATGAAATCCATAGAGATAACTCAATTGTGACACACTGAATAAATTAAAATGCATTATAGATGGTGCAAAAGGAAGTAGATGTAATGTAATTAACATAAACAAATGAACTAAATATTTTTGTCTAAGTACGTATCTGTAACATTAATTTTAAATGAAACCTAGGTTGTTATTACAAAAATTGAAGGGATCAGTAACTTTCATGATTAGATAATTTGAAGAAATGTCTTAATAGCTTTCCTAGGTAATGAACAGAATACATTTTTAAAAAACATTTCTCAGCCCAGTCAATGGGAGTTTATATAATACTGCCTTAAGTGCAAACTTCAGCTGGAATTTTGTCTGCAGAGCCATGAGAAAAGACCCCATAATAGAAAGAAATTTAAGGCAACTAAGAGTGGTGTTTTCCCTTCCCTTGGGACCAGCCATATAGTAATGAGCACACTCTTGTCCCTTCCAAATCTGTGAAGCTCTTCAATTACTTGGATTTCAAAAGCATACGTGAAAAGGAAGGAAGATTTGAAAATTAAAGAGAAAAGAGAACCAAGGAGCATATGATTAGTCTGTCTTTACAGAGAGTACCAACAATACGAAAAATCAGTAAAAGTTGGCACCCAGAATTTTTCTAAGAATTAGTTGATGACTTGAATTGGTGGGGAGGGAGAGAGAGAGAGAGAGAGAGAGAGAGAGAGAGAGAGAGAGAGAGAGAAATTCATTTCTCATGCCTTATTTAAACTATTTATGCTTTTATTTTCAAGATTGCAAACTAAAATGCAGATTACTGAACAAAATGCTAAATGGTATTTTAAACTACAAATATTACTTAAATGAGGCAGAAATCAAAATTTCTAGGACAAGATAGAAGAAAAAGAATACTGATATCAGGAGACAAGTGCTAGCCACTGCAGTTTTGTGATACTAACTCCCCTTGTGATATAGATTTGGGTGTGAATACTGAGAATATTTTGTTATAAAACAGAATGATTTTTTAAAATTAAAGCTTATTGAGGTGACAATTGTTAGTAAAGTTGCATAGGTTTCAGGGGTACAATTCTGCAATACATCATCTATATATCACATTGTGTGTTCACTACCCAGAGTCAGAGTAATTTTTATATGGCTTAAAATTTCACCTTGAAATACCTTTAAAATCGCCTAGTAGGACTACAGACTCCATGCTTAAATTCTCTTTAGAAGCCAATGAGTTCTAAGTACAGAAGGGATGGAGGAAGTAACACTCTTCTGAACTTCTCACAGAGTGCCCAAAAGGGAATATTCACCAAACACAAAATGGAGATTATTCTTCTTTACTGATCCCCCTATATTCCCTCCCAGGATTTAACCTTGGAGACAAAGATACCTTTTGGAAGGCAGCAGCCAAAATACTTGGAATTTATGCACTTAATCTTTAGTATTTTAGAGCATTCTAGTAAATTACAGGGCAATAAGCAAACAGTTATTGAGTATCTACCAAGTTTCAGACATCATGCTGATAAAGTGAGTTAGTAGAGACCATCATCACGTGACCGAGTGAATACCTTGTGAGCAGCTATTCATACTGTCATAAATTTAATACAATATATCTTGAATTCCTATCTCCAGGTTTAACCTCAGCTCAGCTTCAGATTCATGAACCAAACCACCTCCTTGACATCTTGACTTCGAAGCCTGACAAGCATCTCAAACAGAACTCTTAATTTTCCTATCCAATTATTTTCTTCCCTCAGCCTCTCATATCCAAAAGAGTGGCATGTTTGGCTAAGCACAAAAGCAAGGTCTCATTCTTGATTTCTTTTTGTCCTTCGGCCTCCCATATCCAATCCATTAGCAAGTTTTCTTGACTTGATTTCCAGAAGCCACCATCTTTTCTCCATCACCATTGCCACTACCATAAAAAAAGTCACATTTTTTTTCATCTGGACATATGCAATAACCTTCATTTGGTCTCCCCCATCCTTTTCTCGTCTCACTTCAATTCACTCCCTACTAGAAGCACTCAGAATGATTTCTGTACAATATAGATGAGGTGAAATCCCAACCTCATACAAAGACCTTATGCGTCCTATGATTGTATCATGCTTGCCGTTTGCCTCCCTTTCTGACCTCATCTAGTACTATCCTCCCCCTCACTGAATATATTCATGCCACACTGGCCTTTCTGGTCCTTCAACATAACAAAATAATTCCTAATGTCCTTTGATCCTGTGATTCATTCTGCTATGGAGATCCTCCATTTGATCTAAAGATGGCTGCCTCCTTCTCATCATTCAGGTCTCAATTCAAATATCACCTCCTCAGAGAGGCCTTCTCTGATTATTTCCACCTGACCCATACACCTCCACTCAAGTTACTGCCATTCATATTACCCAGTTTTAGTAACTTTATAGCACTTAAAAGTATCAAAAGTTACCTTTCATGTGTTGTTTATTGCCTGTCTCTATTCCTCCACTCCCCTCCACTCTTTGAGAATGTATCTGTGTGTCTGTGGTAGCTCCATGACCAAGAACCAGGTTGTTGCCTGCCAGGTATTTAATACAAATTTTATGAATGAATGAATGAATGAAAATACTAAGAGGCACAAGACACACCAAGAGAAAACTTTATACTCTTCACTCTGAGTATAAAAGTGGTCTAAACGAAGAGACACTTTTTTTTGACGCTCAACCCAGCTCAGTGTAAAAGAACCACAGCTACAAAGACAATGTATTTCAGACTCTTTAAGAGAAACTCAACCTGAAAAATACAGTCTCAGTGTCAGTCCATGTTAGAAATTCTTCCTTCCCTTCCAGCCAAGAATCTTACCCTCCTCTAAATCCTTCCTCCATAATGCCATCAGTGTGATCTTTCTAAAATATAAATCTGAGTATGTCACTCCCCTGCCTGTAATACTTTGATGCCTACCTACTCCCGCAGTACCTTCAAATAGAATTTAAACTCCCTGGCATAAAACATTCTCATGATCTGATCCAAGACTTTCTCTCAGATTCATCTTTAGCTACTCAACTTCACCTTTCCCCTCCAATTCTTATTCTGTGTACTACAAACACTCATAAAGGCATGCTGTTACCAAAGACCCTTTCATTGTATGGCTCTGAGAATTTTCACATACTGTTCCCTCCACCTGGTGAAATGCCCTTTATTTCTTTTCTTCCTAATGAATTCTCATTTATCCTTCAAGACACAGATTAAGAATCGCATTTTTGGTTAAACTTTCTCTAATTTCCTCTTCCAACTCAGTTAGATTTAACTACTCCCTTCTTTTTCACTTCTCAACTAGATGTAACTATTCCCTTCTTTTTCACTTCCCATATATGAGAGCTTTACGACAACTGTTCATAAATTTGCAGAAAGCTATGACAAGGTCTGAAACCCTTCTCTCCTTCTTTAGCCCTTCCTTACATGACTGAATTTACTCCAACCTTATTAAGAGTCTGTGGGCAGATTTCACTTTCTTGTTAATTCCCTTAAAATCATATACAATACCAACCACTGCACTTTATACATGGTCTGAACAATAACTGATTGAATATAAGCTCCATGGGGGCATCCTCCCTATTGTTTATTTTTAGAGTTTCAACAAGATGTTTTTCTCCTACAGTCTCATTCACCATTTAAGATCCTTGAGTTTATCTAATCAGATGATGTTTAGCAGAACCATAAATCATGTAAGTGTTTAAGAGCACAACAGTATGAGGGAGGTCCTGCTGGACCTGGAGCAAGCCTTGGAGAAATAAAATCGTTAGGGACCCAGAGAATAGTGGAAACTTTGGAAGGAGAAGGACATTATAGAAGAAGAGGGCTTTGCAGGAAGTATTAAGAGGCACCAAAGGCAAATGTTGACACTTTGCACTGTAACTTTAGAGGACACCATATCATTCAAGATAAATCCTCCATTCAAGTCCTATCAAATATCAAATTCAGTCATTTCACCAATACCATATGCATTTCCAATGAATAAATTTTTTTCAGCTATCCAAAATATGATATATTAGTTTTGTTCAGGCCTTTTATAATTTCTAAATGTCAATTTCTACATTATACTTAAATGCACAGTTATAAAGTATGACTGTGTATCCTGCAAGACACCTTCTTTAGAAAGTAGAACCCAGTAGAACTTACCCTCTGCTGGAAAGGGAATCAATCCACTCAATAGTCTACCTAACCCTGTTCACATTTCATTGCTTAAAAATTAATATATATATATATATATATATATATATATATATATATATACACATATATATATATACACACACACACACACACACACATATATATATATATATATATTCCCCCAAAAGAAAATACCTGATAGACTTGTTTTTGAAAATGAGATAATGAATTTAAAGGGATCTACAATGCAAGGTGTATCGTGCCCTCCAATAAATGCTTTTCATCAATATCAACTATTATTAATAGAGACCAGTCAATACCCTTCACATTCTAAATATATTAAATTTAAAAGATCATAAGCTAAATTAGGTAGGAAACATAAGAACATGAAAATGACTGTATGTGAAAGCTATAAATAGAGTATCATCACTGTGAGAGCCAGAAAGAGACCATTTTTAAATCGTCTTCCTTATTGCTTTTTAGGATACAACAACATCAAAACTGGGAAACAGATTTGTTCATTGGGGAGGCTATGATAAATTCAGTTTATGAAACAAAATCAGAAGAATTTAGAGAAGCTCTTCCTGGGATATGTTTCATTTTTTAAAGAGGAAGAAATGATTGCAGCTTTTACCCCTAGCAGCTTGGCAATGAGCTAGAATGTTATTAAGACATCCGTCAAAAACAGTTCAGTTAGCAGGAGTGAGGCTATGCAATGTGTCCTTAGGGGACTTTCAAACCGACGCCATTAATCTAATATTACAAAAGAGGAAATAAAATGGACAACATACAAATCAAAGGTGAAGGAAACCAACCACATTATCAGCTGTAGACTGGGACCTGGAAATTTCGGGCTATATAGTTCTTCAAGGGATGACTCATGATATCTGAAACATGTAAATGATCCATGGGATAGCAATGTGGCCAGAGAAGAAAAAAGAAGGGAAAGAAAGAAAGAAAAAAGCACAGAGAATAGGGAATCTGTTTCTAAGGCATTGATTTTTTTTTTTTTTTTCCATTTCCATTCCAAGGGCGAGCAATGAATATGTGAGAACGGACTCTTTCATCTCCACCATACCCCAGTTCTCAGCAGGATCCAAAGAGCTCTGATCTAACAATGCCATTTCCAGACTATTGGTTCCCACTGTGGGACAGGCTGTTCATGGCAGAAGAGAGGCAGGGCTGTTCAAGGCAGGGCAGGAATCCCAAAACATATCAGAAGTACCATGACATTCCAGAAGGCCAAAGCACTCCAATCCTTAACAGCCTTTTAATTTATCCTCCATCTATCTAATAGCGCACATTTGGCCTCCTCTTACCTGGACCACCCCTCCCAGGATCACAGCCCAGGCACCTGAGGAAAGACTTTGGCCTGGTGCTTCCTTATATTTTCCGGTCCTCTTTCACTCTTTGGCTTCAAATGAGTACAAATTGACAAAATGGAAACATTTCTGTTTGGCACAGAGCTTGGCAATCAGATAACACCAGCAAAGCCAGGTCCACATTTATTCTCTCCGACATTCATCGGCATGCAAAGTTCCAAGATGGAAATTTGTTTCTCCTGCAGTTTTATGACACTTCTACTGCCTGATTATCCCACTTTATGGCAATTTGCATCATTATGAGCCTGTGGCAAATGACACAAATTGCCATAAAATGTTGGGGAAATCCTAAATCATGGCTCTGTATGGCTTGCTGAATGATGACACTGTTGGTTGAAATCAGATGGCTCGGTTCATTTTGCTACAAACAGTCATGCCGGCCTTAATGGGTGCCACTGGCTCACACATCAGGCTGTGTGGTGACTACTAAATGAAGCAAACTAATAGAATTTTTTTCCGATGCACTAAGCAAGTCTTCAGTAAAGGAAAACACATTGATTCCGAAGTTGTTTACTACCAACTAAATAGAACCCCTATAGCTTTTCCCATGCAGTCCACATTAGAGCTAAATTAACAGCCCTCGGATGAATCCATTCTACTAGTACCAGGCAAAAGTGCTTACACCATTAGGGATGGAAGTTGCCTCAGTCTAAATCTTGATACAGAAAATTGTCTTTCTTATTTAACTGCCTAGCTATCAAAAGTTATAATATCAGACATAGACAAGGTTTTAAAGGGAAAAAAATGCACTGAAAGGTCATAAATAATTGCTGACTTTTAATTCAGGGGTAATGTTTTAAAGTAAAGGAACAGGCGCCTGATGGTTAGACATGCAAAAAATGAGATTCAGAAAGGCAAACGACTTTGATAATTAGTATGATCCTTGTTGATCCCAATTTTGGCTCTGCTGTTGCAAATCTCTCCTTTTAGTAAATTTATGAGAGGTGAAGCTTCGTAATAAGAAACGCTCTTGGTTCAGTTGAACAATGATGCTGGAATAAAAGCAATGGAATTTTATTTCTCATAACCTTCTTTATCTAACATCCTGCTAATCTCCAAGTCCTCAATGTTCTGACCCAAGACACTTGCAGTGGATCATTAGCTCTTGCTATACACAAGGCAAGTCTTTAAGAACCACTGCACCCTCCCCACCACCACCACCGCACTTCTATTAAGGAGATTTCTAGTGTCATTTAAAACAAACAGAAGAGAACGTCTGACAAAGGAGACTTTGAGTCCTGGGTATGGGATTAGCATCATAACAGACAAGTTACTCAAGAATTTGGTACTCAGACAATTGTAAATATTCTAGAAAGCAGAGATCTTTTATGGAGCCTGGTTTTACATTAGTTAAAATACACATCTCTTTAATTTAATACTTGACTAAAAGAAAAAGTAATTAAATTCACAGGTATCATTGATTGAGCATTTAATATGTACCAAGCACCATACTGAGAGATTTAAATGATTATTTTATTTAATCAGTCCATCCCCTCCATTAGCCACTTACGGATGAGGAACCTAATACTTAGAGAGGCTAAACTACTTCCTCAAGGATGGATAGGCAGGCAGAGGCAGAGCTAGAAGCTGAACCAAGATCTAGTCTCACCATCAATTCCATGTTCTCTATAGCTCTCAACTATACCACACAGCTGCATTGTAAAAGTCAACTTTTCTGCTAACATTATGATTAGTCCAACAACAAACTCCACAAGACAAAAGGTCCTTGCATAATTTTAACACGTATCACACATTTGGCTTCTCCTAGAAGATTTTTATGACTCATTAGTATAGATTTGTCTTCTAACTAGTTTACTCTTTTCTATTTTACTGTCACTTGCTAGACAAACTCATATTCTCTCATTACAGATGAAAAATTTTTGACTCTAGATTTCACTTTCTTTCCATCTTGAACTTGCTCATTTCTAAGGTCACAAAAGCTGCACCTGATAAGCCAAGCCCATAACACTAAGCAATATAAAGTTCTTGGGTACTTGCTATTTACAGCAGTTTGAATTCATGCTATTTGAGTGACAAATAAATGTGCATATTTCCAGACTATAAATATTTGTTCTGATGTTCCCTTAGATTTCACATATGTTCTTTTTCTTTTGGTTTCTAAAGTTGAAAGCATAGAAGAATTTCTAGAAATCTACATGGTCTTGAACCAGAGGTCCTGATTGCAGTTTCTGAAGTATCTGTTAGGTTTATGAGTCATGCAGATTTTGAAACATCACTTTGACACATATTCAACCTTTTATCTTAAAGGAGAATCACTGAGCTAAAATTCTTTCATAACAACCAAGTTTGGACTAGATTTTAAACAAATGGCTTGGCAGTTATCAGACCCACCTGCAATGTTCAGCTCTAATTTCTATCAATACAGACACACTGGCAATGCCCACATACTCACTTATGTGCCATTAATATGGCCCATGAAACCAGAGGCCACAGGTTTTCATTTGTTTTCTCAACTCACCAAAATGTGTACTGCAAATGCAAATCTAATTGATTTTTTTTTTTTACAAACAACCCAAATTCTTTGGTGATTCAAATGTCTCTATTTAAATATCCATTTAAAAAAAATAAGATGCAAACTCATTAAACTTCTATTCTATGTTTGAGGCAACATTAATCAATCAATCCGCAAAAATAACAGCCACATAATGATGTGAGACTATCAATAAAAATTTAAGACTTTTTTTTGACAGTTTGACCTGTAATTTATCATAGATTATAGACAATGTCTAGTTAGCTTTATCCGTAAGAACACTGGTTGAAATTTTCAAAGAAGCTCGTCCATCAACCAGTGGTGTTGGAACTTTTCTGTGAGCCAAGAGGAAGTACGTTGTGGAGTTAAGAATGTAATTTTGAATCTCTTTGGTTCAAAATTATTATTCTTAATTATATGACCTCACAGAAGTTATACAAAAACACTTCACATAAATTTCTTTGCATACAAAATGGGAACATTAATAGCACCGACCTTACAGAATTGCTGTAAAGATTGACTAAACATTATAAGGGTGTCAGAGACATCTGGCTATCCAATAACACTTAGTCCCCTCCTTACTAGTATGGTGTGGTCCATGGGAAACAGCTTCCCAGGCAGGAACTACATTTCCCAGTCCCCTTGGCATGTAGGGGTGTCATGTGACCACTTCTCACCAATGAAACATGAGCAGAAACAATGTGTATCTCTTCCAGGCCAGGGCTTTTAAGGACCATTGTACCTCGTCCCAGGCTTCTACTTGCTGGAAAGGATGAAAGTGTTCTGGGGGACAGTGGACATGTGAAAGATCCTAGGTCACTAGGTCACTACGAAAAAGGAAGCCACCCATCAACAAGGAGAACCCATGAGCTCAGAAAATTGTGTATTGTGAGAAGCCACTGAAATTTGTGGCTTTATGTGTTATAGAAGCCAATGTTATCCAACTAATTCAAATTGGAAGGAGCTTAGCACACCACGTAGTATGTTCTAAAATTTACTTTTCACAACAATCTAAATATTGGGATCAGATCTAGCATGTAAGATTTCCAAAAAGATTCCAACTTTGATTCACATTATGGTTCAACATTCTTCATTAAACATTTCTTGATCACCTACCATGTTCCTGGCACAATTCTGGATCTTGGGTGTACAGCGACAAGAACAACCATATTTCTACCTCCAGGGACCTTTTATTCTAGTCTGGCAAGACACAATATCAGTATGGAAGTACTGTGTAAATAAACCAATAACATGGCTTCACACAGATTGTGATAGAGAATGGCTTGGGGGCCAGGGAGGCAATTTTAGAGAAATTTTTCTGAAGATGAAAATCAATGGTAATAGCTAACTTACTGCAGTGTACTCAGACTGTGTCAGCTCAGCTGAGCAGGAACCTACATTTCCCAGAATTCACTTCCCTGCACAGTTCCAGGTTAACATGGAGCACAAGGGACGTTTTACATAGATTCAAAGGAGAAAGTGAAGCAGCCATGTTTTCTTTGTGCTCCGAAGGGCAGTGCAGGACACCAAGCACAGGGGCAGCTCACACAGTTGTTGCTTATCTGCTGCCTCACACTGTTAGCGTAGGGCAATAATCTAGCAGCTGCTCCTTTAGCTCCCACAAGACACTTATATCACTGAAGGGGGAGGACTGAGGGCAACGAGATAGGAACATGGGTTCCAGCTCGTCCTTGTGTGTTCTCATTTGTCCTTGGTCTCCCCGACTTCACATCCATCTTTCCTGCCTGATATATTTTTCCTGACAACTTTGAGGCCAATATCAGGTGCAGAAGCAGTAGGCATTCAGAAATTGTATTAAGTCAGTCCCTTTTGTAAATTCTATATTCTTATCATTTCTAAAGTTCTACTTCTTTGATCAAATCCTGCTCATAATGCACAAGGTGCATCCTGTCTATGAAAAATGCACGCTGCTAAGGGTTTTCAAAGATTATCTCATTTAATACTCAGGGCGACCATGAAGCGTGTACTATTATTACCTTCATCGGAAATAAAGAAACGAGGCTCACCAAGCCAGGCGACCCACGCCATGTCACGCTCCTAGTGAGTGATGAAGCTGTAACTCAAATCCTGGGAACATGATAAGAGAGTCCAAAAAGTTAAATCCTATGCTGCAACCTTTAGTTATGCTCCTTGGAACAGTTCTGTAAGGATTAGGAGTTTACAAAGTGCTCTTTTCATCAGGATTTAATTCAGAGGAAGTCTTTGGGCCCATAACTGAGAAAATGCAATTGATCAGGGAATAGAATTTTTGAGATGGAATGAAATTTAAAAATCACTGAGCTCAATTATATATAAAAGAAATAAATCTCAGAGAAGTGATTATGCAAGTTAAGCCAAGTCCCTTGATGAGGAGTTTCTGCGTGTACTGTGTGGCCTTCTGTCATGCCACACTCCAAACATGAGTAAGCTCAGGTTCACCTTCATCAGACAGCGATGCAGAGATCTGGGACATACCTGGGAGCATCTTGTGAGCCAGGATTAAGACGCTAGATTGGTTTATATGTGTGTAACTATGTCTCTGGTGTCTTTTGGCCCAAGGTAAAATAACTCTATTTTGTTATTTGTGTGCTGTAAGGGTCCTTTCTGGCATAATTCAAGTCTCTCCCAACACTTCAACTGGAAGTACTATTAGGAAAATCCTTTCCAATAATTCTGCTAATAGTTTCCAGCAAACTTAAACCTGGAGTGACATTTGAATGAATTTATCTGTAGTGGGCTCCTGCAGGAATCAATAAGTCATTCTGATTCATTCTCAGTTTCTAGAGAAAAGTATTTATTTTCTAAGATGAGACTGAATAGAAATGGGAATCATTTTTATGGGCTGAAGAGTAGCTTGCTGATTAAGATTACCTCCTTTTCCTTTATTACTCCTGAAGGATTAAGCCATGGGATTTTTGGAAATTAAAGCTACAGATACGTTCCTGGGATCCCTCCAAAATCTTAGAGAAGCACTAAATATCCCATGGAGTTCTAATAAATTGCACATTTTGAAGTTAGGATTTTGTCTGGAAAAATAGTTTGAATGACCAGCTGGTTGAAAATCAGACCATGCTTCATCTGCTAGTATATAAATACATGAAAATGTGCTCAGAAAAAAAATCAATTCTCTAATATCCTTCAGTGAAAATAAATAACAAAAGTACAAGTCATCATTTTAAGAGTGATAGAGAAGTTAATTGGTAATCCAAAGCTATAATTTTTCAATAATGAACAATTCCTTACATCAGTTGAAAGTTTTTACGAAAGTAAAAATTCTCCTGAGGAATTCAGATTAAGATCAAAGCCCAAAAGATCAGAGGTCCTCGTGATACCACATCCATTCATTTTCACCTTACAGAGACCACAGTGCAATTGGAATGAATTTATGTCTATAGATTTAGAAGTCCTGGACACTAAAACTTCAGAATATCTGACTAGGAATTTTTTAATCTATCTGGAAATTAACTCTTACAGGATTGAAATGAAATATCATTTTTGCTTCCTTTAACAGATAGTGATTTTTTTTTTTAATGTGAGACTTAAGGCTCCTAGGAGTCAATTATAAAACCTGTCTATCTTTAGGGATTAATAATTCTGCTCCGAATTCCAAGGTGTGGGTTTTTTTTTCCACACCACCAAGCAATTCTTCAATAGCAGCTGAGTGTCCTACAATTCAACTCAATTCTGACATTATCTACCCAGAGATAGCATCAGATTTCACAGGTTGAGGGCTCAGTCCCACAAGACTGCTTTCCACTTCAGAAGCCAATTACAAATTCAGGTTGTTACTTGTGCTTCTGACCAGCTGTCTATAAATTAGAAGTTCCCAGGACCCCCTCCTTGGGTTCAATTAATTTGTTAGAATGGCTCACTAGAACTCAGGACACTAGTTTACTCACTAGATTACTGGTTTATTACAAAGGACATTAAAGGATACGAATCAACAGCCAGATGACAAGATACATAGAGCAAGTCATTGGGAAAAGGGCACGAAGCTTCCATGCCGTTTCCAGAGTGCACCACTCTCCTCAAATCTCCACATGTTCACCTAACTGGAAGCTCTCCAAACCCCATTCTTTTGGGTTTCATTTACATAGGCATGAATGATTGAACTCAATCTCCAGCCTCCCTCCCCTCCCCAGCTGTCAGGGGTGGGATTAAAAATTCCAATCCTCTAATCACTTGGCTGGTTCCCCTGGCAGCCAGCCCCTCTTCTTAGGTATTTCAAAAAGTCACCTCTTTAACATAAGATACCTTTGCGGCACCCTCACTTAGGAAATTCTAAGGAGCTCTGTGCCAGAAACAGAGACAAAGACCAAAGAAATATTTCTTATTATAAATCACAAGATCACAGGAATAGACCACCTTTGAGTCAAAGTAGACTTCCACTGCTTGGGAAATCAAGAATAATATGATCCATGAAGCCCAGGCCTTATATTGATCCTGGCCCAGAGGATTTCATAGACTTTGGGAATAGGAACATAGACAGGTTCCTGGGACAGAGAGGGAGAGAAGCCGCTTTCTGAGGTGTAAACTTTTAGGGGAAGAACAGAATATATGTCTTTGTTCCTGAAATAGGGAAGGGATTTGGAAAATACACAATGTCACTAACAAGGGGCCCACGCACAGAAAGACCCTTAAGATAAGCTTTTGTCTCTTTTACCAGTCTCTTTTGTCTTTTTCACTCCTTTTTGTACTCTTTTGTCTTTTTTTACAAAACAAGTTCTGCAGGCAATGTGAACTATGAATAAACCAGACAGGCAAGAGAGATAACAGAATGTAGAGTTCAGAATTACTGACGTGCCACGATCTTTCCCTGGGGTGCAATCTCCACTCTAGACAAGTTTTGTCATCAGTCTTAGCTGTTGGGAGTCTAGGGAAAGCTATTCAATGTTTAAAAAGCTTATTTTTAATTTTTAAATATTTGTAAAAAATTATTTAAAAATAACAAAACCTCAAGTACCCACCAACCAGAGTTAATACATTTTAACATCTTGCTATATTTGCTGCAACTTTCTTTTTTCTTTCTTTACAGACACAGCTAAAGCCCAATCATATCTTCCACCTTCCTCTCCTACCCCTCCATGGAGTACTGTTATTCATAACTTGGTATGTATCATTCCCATGCATGATTTTCAATATTAAGTAAAATGTAGGAATTTAAAAATATATAGTATGATTTTGTATAATTTTTAACTTACCGAAATGATGTTCTGTACCAGGATTTCTCAACCTTGGCTCCACTGACATTTGGGTTGTTAGTTTCCTATTGCTGCTATAAAAAATTACCCAAAACTTAGTGGTTGAAACAACACAAATTTGTTCTTAGAGTTCTGGGGATCATAAGTTTAGAATGAGTTTTATAAGACTAAAACCAAGGTGTCATCGGACGTTTCTTCTGGATGCTCTAATTGCCTCTTTCAAAGTCTAAAGAGTGTCCTCATTCCTTAGCTTGTGCAATGGCATCACAGAGCCCTTTCTCTCCATTTCCACTGCTTTCTTCGTCTTTGACCTTCTTAATGCTCTCATATAAGGACCCTTGTGACTACACTTACTTAGGGTCCATTAGGATAATCCAGGATAATGTCCCCATTTAATACTCTTAATATAAACACATCAGGAAAATCTCTTTTGCCATAAAACATATCATTCACAGGTCCTGGAGAGTAGGACATGGACATCTTTGAGGACCATTACTGAGTCTATCTATCACAGGCCAGATGATTCTTTGTTTTATGTGTGTGGGGGGGAGGGGTCCTGTGCATTGTAGAATGTTTAGCTGCATCCCTCAAGTTTTGACCGTCAAAAATGCCTCCAAATGTTGCCAGATGTCTCCTGAGGGGCAAAATCCCCACAGTTGAGAATTACTGTTCTATATGCATGTTCATCACTTGTTTATTTTACTCTACGTTGCATTTGAAAATTACCCACCAAGACCTAGTTCATTAATTTTAACTGCTCTATAATATTCTGTTGAATGAATAAAAGTTTTTTCCTCATTATTTTTCCTCTGTTACAAACAATGCTTCATCAATAATCTGAACGTGTCTTCTCATAAGCATATGCAAAGAGTTTCTCTACACTAGGGCAATGGTTCTCATTCTTTGACTAGATCAGAATCACCTCCTTAAATCACCTTTAAGGAGACCTCCTTAAAATGCAGATTGCTGAGTAACACACCCAGAATTTCTGATTCAGCAGCTCTGGAGTAGGGTCCAAAATATTGAATTTTTAACAACTTCTCAGCTAATGGTGAAGCTATTGGTATGGGGACCACTCGTTGAGAACCACTGAATGTGTGTGTGTGTGTGTGTGTGTGTCTGTGTGTGTGTTTGTGTGTGTTTACACTTATATATGTGTTATATATGTAGATGTACATATATATGTATTTTTATCTCAAACCTGCCTTAGCATCATTTTGCTTGTTTTTTCTCATGTCATCTGATCCTTCTTTTCTCTTTGTTAACTATTTAAAATATACTAATTACTTAGCTTCAGATTATCTGATCTCAGGATTTGGCATGCTAAATTGTTTTTGGTCTTCTCACTCAAACTCAGGATGATTGCTCTTAAATATTTTTAGGGTAAATTCACCTCACGTGGAAATATTTTTTCATGTGGCCTGGATTATGAAAATACCCTCCCAAAGTGTTTACATTTATTTATTGTTGGCATTCTAAGAATAGCAGCATCCTGGGGACCACTTTTATGTTAATTTATCAGCTTGGTATTATGGAAAATCATACACTTAAACTATGTGTTAACAGGCTTCTCCTTCCTGAAATGCACTTTATGTACTACAGCTCCAATTTTCATGGCACGTTCCTTTGGGTAACACTTCTTTGCCTATTGCCAGAGCAAAGTACAACTCATATTCTAGTAGATGATAACATCTATAAACAAACAAGTACAGTATAATGTAGTCAATATTACTACAGAAGTATTCATTTTCAAATAACTATTTCATCATGACTAAAGTGGGGTCGAGAGGTAGTACATTAGGCAGGGAGAAAAGTTCAAAGGTACAAAGGAATATAAGCCTGGCATTTTCTGGAAATCGAGAAGAGTGAACGACAGTTGGAAGACAAAAGATGTGATGTGGATGGGGTGATTTAAGCATGCGAGTAGACAGATCGGCTGCAGTGATCTCATGAAAGCCTCTTAGCAACAAAGAGAGGAAGAAATTCTGATTAGAATATTGCATATCTTGCTTTTTATGTAAAAATTTGATTCATACAATGGAAATACAAAGTAATTACACATGAAATGCTGCTTTTTATTGATTAAATCATTTCAAACCTGTGGGTAATATACAATTAATAAGCTTTTGTTATAAATATTAGAGATTTCTAATTTAAAACTTGTTTTTCTTTAGGTTCCTGGAGAAAAAGAGAGCAACTGAGCAGAATTTTTCCCTTGGCCTTGACCTCTGCTCAAGGAAGGGGCTGAGGAGAAAGAATAGGGGTTGTTAAAGAGGGCTGGACATAAGCACCACGCAGTCAACATGGACGTAGAGCTTGAGACAGGAGGGAATAAAAAGAACTAAACAAAATGGAGGCAAGGAACCTATCAGATACAGAGTTCAAAGCAGTGGTTATAAGGATGCTCAAGGAACTTAGTCAGATCTTCCACAAAGAGATAGCAAGCATTAAAAAAGGATACAGAAACCATTAGAAAAAAAGGACCAGACAGAAGTGAACAATACAATAATTGAATGCACTAGAAGAAATCACCAGCAGACTAGATGAAACAGAGGATCAAATCAGCCAATTGGAAGACAAGGTAGCAGAAAATACCCAATCAGAACAGCAAAAAGAAAAAATAAATCCCCCCCCACCCAAAAAAAGCGGATAGTTTAAGAGACCTCTGGGACATCAAATGAAAAAACGTTCACATTATAGGTGTACCAAAAGGAGAAGAGAGAAAGCAAGGGATTGAGAAGCTGTTTGAAGAAATAATGACTGAAAATTTTTCTAACCTGGTGAAAGAAATAAACATACAAGCTCAGGAATCACAGAATCCTAAACAAGATTAACCCAAACAGGGCCACACGAAGACACATTCTAATTAAAATAGCAAAGGTGAAAGACAAAGAGAGAATCCTAAAAGCAGTAAGAGAAAGGCAACTAGTTACTTACAAGGGAGCTCCCATAAGATTGTTAGCTGATTCCTCAACACAACCTTCGCAAGCCAGAAGGGATTGGCATGAAATATTCAAAGTAAGGAAAAGCAAGGACCTACAACAAAGAGTATGCTACCGAGCAAGGCTATCATTCAAAATTGAAGGACAGATAAAGTGCTTCCCAGACAAGGAAAAGCTCAAGGAGTTCATCCCCATCAAACCGGTATTACAAGAAATGTTAAAGGGACTTCTTTAAGAAGAAGAAGGGGGATAAAAACCATGTGTAGTGTCAGATGGGTACTAGACTCATCGAGGGGACCACTTCTTAAATTAGTACATACAGGGCCAGTCTGGTGGTTGACGTGGTTGGAGCGCCGAGCTCCTAACACTGAGGTCGGCAGTTCGATTCCCACATGGGCCTGTGAGCTGTGCCCTCTACAGCTAAGGTTGTGAACAATGGCTCTCTCTGGAGCTGGGCTGCCATGAGCAGCCGTAGGTCGGCGTGAGCGGCCACAGGCTGCTGTGTGCTGCTGTAGGCTACTGTGTGCTGCCAGGAGTGGCCAGTGGCCAGCGTGAGTGACCAGCAGCCAGTATGAGCAGCCAGCAGCCAGCAAGAGCTGCCACGAGCTGCTGTGAGAGCCGACCAACGACCAGCAACCGACTACCTCAGTGGTGGGGGCGGGTAGCACAAGGCTCATAACACCAGCATGGGCCAGGGAGCTGTGTCCTACAGAACTAGACTGAGAAAACCACTCCAGAGTGGGGGGTGGGAGAGGAGGATAAAAGAGGGGGAAAAATAGTATATAAATGTGTAGCCACTACACTGTGTACCTGAAACTAATATAATATTGAATTTCAATTATAATAAAACATTCGTCACAGGAACATATAGTACAGCATAGGGAATATAGTCAATAATATTGTAATAACTACATACAGTATCAGATGAGCAATAAACTTATTGGGTTTATCACTTTGTAAGGTATATAAATATTAATTAATATGTTGGATTTTTTTTGTACACCAGAAACTAATAAACAAATAAATAAACCTGACCATCTTTGTTCATGAAAAAAAAAGAAGATGGGGACAAAAAAAGAACATAAAGATGAATAATAAAATGGTAGTAAGTATATATCTATCAATAATCACTTTAAATGTAAATGGATTAAATGCTCCAATCAAAAGCATAGCGAATGAATAAGAAAACAAGACCCATGCATATGCTGTCTACAGGAGACCCACCTCAGATCAAAAGACACACACAGACTAAAGGTAAATGGATGGAAAAAAATATTGCATGTGAATGGAAAGGAAGCAATAATTACATCAGACAAAATAGACTTTAAAACAAAGGTTATTCTAACAGACAAGGAAGGACATTACACAATGATAAAGGAAATCAATCCAACAGGAGGATATAACCTTTGTAAACATTTATATATCCAAGAAAGGAGCACCTACATATATAAAGCAAATATTGACCAACATAAAGGGAGAGATTGATAGTAATACAATCATAGTAAGGGGCTTTAACATCCCATTGATACCAAAGGACAGATCTACCAGACAGAAAATCAATAAGAAAACAGCGATCTTAAATGACACACTAGACCAGATTTGATATTTTTAGAGCATTTCACCCCAAACCAGCAAAATGTATATTCTTTTGAAGTGCACATGGAACATTTTCCAAAATAGACCACACGTTGGGCCACAAAGCAAATCTCAATAAATTTAAGAAGATTAAAATCATATTTCACTGACTGCAATGGTATGAAACTAGAAATCAATGACAACAACAAAAAGCAAAAACAACAAAATCCTAAAAAACACAAATACATTTCTCCAAAGATGACATACAGATAGCCAATAGACATGAAAAGATGCTCAATGTCACTAATCAGAGAAATGCAAATTAAAACCACAAAGAGATATCACCTCAGAATGGCTATTGTCAACAAATCGACAAACAACAAGCACTGGCAGGGATGTGGAGAAAAGGGAACCTTCATGCACTATTGGTGGGATTGCAAATTGGTGTGGCCACTATGGAAAACAGTTCGGAGGTTCCGCAAAAAAAATTAAAACTAGAACTACCTTATGACCCAGTAATTCTACTTCTGGGTATTTATCTGAAGAAATCCAAATTACTAATTCTAACAGATATATGCACCCTTATGTTCATTGCAGCACTATTTACAATAGCCAAGACATGGAAGCAACCCAAGTACCTGCCAATAGAGAGCTGGATAAAGAAGATGTGGTACACATATACAATGGACTACTACTTGGCCATAAAAAACAATGAAATCTTAACATTTGTGACAACATGGATGTTCCTACAGTGTACCATACTAAGTGAAATAAGTCAGACTGAGAAACACAAATACCATATGATCTTATTTATATGTGGAATCTAAAGAACAAAATAACCAAACATACAGAAACAGACTCATAAATACAGAGAACAAACTGACGGCAGGTAGGGGGTATTGAGGAGAAGAGTGAAAAAGGTGGAGATTAATATAAATTGGTAGTTGCAAAATAATCATGGAGATGTAAAGTACAGCACAGAGAATATAATCAATAATGTTGCAATAACTACTTATAGTGCCAGATGGGTACTAGAGTAGTCGGGGGATCACTGCATAAATTATATAAAAGTCTAACCACTATATTGTAAACCTGAAACTAATATAAAATAATATTGAATGTCAACTGTAACTGAAAATAAATAAATAAATATACAAACAAACAAACCTGCTAAGGTGTATTGCCAACTATGCTTTTCAGAAGATGAAGGAACTGGGACAGTCCTGTACTTTTGAGGAATGGACACGAGACATGTCCACATACTGGAGTTGTAAATTGTATGAATCTAATACCTTTCTCCTATATCAAATCCTGGGTACATATAGTAGGCATAATAAAAATAGAATAAACAAGTCTTTATGACTATGTGAACCAATGGTTCCTAAATCTGGCTGTACTATCAAAATCATCTAGGGAGAGTTTAAAAAACTGTAAATGCCTGAAGCCCACTGCAAAGGCTAGAATTCCTTCACCCTGTTTGAAAATTTCCCAAGTGATTCTTGTGTAGCCAGCCCAGCATGAGTCACCAGACCAGCACTTGGAAAATGCAGACAAAATGCTCCTTGATTATAATTTGTATTCACTTTAAATTTTTTATCAGTTTTTCTTATCTTAAAAATTATGTTCATTGTTTTAAAAATTATCTTATAATTATTACTAAGTTATTCTTTTAGGACTTTAAAAAATGCTTACTTTAAATTTTCTCAAAAAATATATCCCATTTTTTTCATATTATAAGTATTTTTTGTGTCAAAGGTAGACTCATAAACGAGCAGGGAAAAGACTATTTCTCAATAGTACTTGATAATTAGGTAGTCATCTGGGATAAAAGTAACTTAGATCCATTTCTTATACCTTTGCCAAAATAAATTCCAGAATTATTCACATTGCAAATAAAGAAAATTACATGAAAACACATTAATTTTTTATTCAGAAATTTCCTTTTTTACTTAATAATATACTATATACATCTTTCCATGCCAATGCTTACAGATCTATCTCGTTGTGCTTTTGGTTTTTTATTTTTTTTTAATTTTCAATTACAGTTAACATAATATTATTAAATATTTTTAATCTCACAACTAGTAATTTTTAAGTCTGATATAAAACCTAGGAGCAGTAAAATACTGATAAATTTGAAAATATAAAACAAAACATTTCTACAAAGTGAAAAGAAGTCATTTTAAAATGGTGAAAGGGGATGCTCCCCATATATATATATATATATACATACACACACACACATATATATATATGTTCTCCATATATATATATATGTATGTGTGTATATATATAGAGAGAGAGAGACAGACAGACAGAGAGAGAGAGAGACAGAGAAAGAGAGAGAGAGAGAGAAAATACTTAATAGTAAAATGATTCTTAAAATCAATAAGACAACTCAGTAGAAAAATGGGGAAAATGTCACAACAGAAAATAGCTCTCACAGTAAAAAAAATGTCTTTTAAAAGTATAAGATGTTAAACTTCATTCATAATATAAATGCACATTACATATACACTTAATTACATAAAATCAATATAACCTTTAGCCTCTCAAAATTGACATATCTGTTTGATAACACATAGCTTTTAGTGTGGAGAAACTGAACTTCTCGTGCATTCCTCTGAGAGCGTATGCTGGCACAGCCTCCATGAAGGACAATTTAGTAATGTCTACCAGAATTGTAAAATACATATGGAGAACTTGAGATTCTACATCTAAGAAATTGTGCTACAGCTATAGTCACAAGTGTGCACAACATATGTACTAGAATATTCACTGCAGCATTATTAATCAAAGTTAGAAATAACCCAAATACCCATCGAGAGGGGATCTGATAACACAACGCTGTCATTAAAAAGAATGAGGCAGCCTTATACTAAGATATAGAGGAAGATACCAGTTATGTATTTGAAAAATTATATTATACATACATACTTTTTCCTGTAAATTCCTTGTATCTTTTGAATTTTGTATTGTATAAATTCATCACTTATTCAAAAACTTAGATGCAATTTTATGGCATTTCTGTCAAATATATATGTGGTCCGATGGCAAATGGAAAGCAATACTATGAAAATTATAGTAATGGCATTATCCTGATCAGATTATGGGGTTTTAATTTTTTAAATTGTCTTTAATGTTTTAAATATTTATAATAAAAATAAAGGGAATGAGAAATGATAAATAAGCTTTCTGAAAAGGCATCCATTTCATTTTAAAGAGGTTGTAAAATCCTGCATAGTTGAGAGAAGAAAAAAATATATATAAATGAAATCCCCAGCCCCCCCCACCCCAGCCCCCCAAAAAAGTTTGTTAGTATTTTGGTGTTTTTCTATTTCTATATGTGCTTCTGAATGTGTGTATAATATGTAAAAATAAATATACATATGTGTGTTCTTTACTTGTTTTTAAAGTTAGAGGAATTTAAATGATGGTAAGTCCATAAAATAAAATTAATATAGCAATTAAAGTGGGGATTCTGATTTTTATACATTTACTCTTTATGTATATTTATTTGGGGTGTACACATAGACTGCCATTATTATAAACATGCTCCAACTGTAAAATTTTAAAGAAAACTCTTTTGATCAATAATACGTATTAAGTCCCTTAAAATAATAGCTAAATATTGAAGAATAGGCTATTAAAATAATAAAATTAAATATAATAAATAACATATTACTACCACTAAGAATACACACTATTAATAATCTAGTCCTTACCCTAGCCACCTAGTAAAATTAATCTTGCAAAACAAGTGCCATAAAGAATTAAGGGGTACTTTATTTTGTGGCCATGAGCAAGATAAGAAGGATTTATTTAGAAACACTGCATTAACATTTGCCCATTGCATAGTCATATTTTGGGAAGAAGATTAAACATAACGTTTTTTAGTGCTTTACAATAGTATAGAGAAGGAATCAATTATACTACAAATAATTGTTTAATTTTAAAAATTATATTTGTGTCAATGAAAAAATACAAACCAAAAAGGGGGAAATAAATATACCAAGTAATTTATAATTCCATTATAACTTCTTGGAAGGCTTTGTTTCAACATATGAATTGTACTTTCACATATTGAGTTAGAGATTAGTGTATTTTCCTTTGTATTGAGTTTGTATTAACTTGACAAAGAAGTAATATACGTTTTTTTTTTTTCATCTTGAAAATCTGGTAACCAATTTTGTTACAAAATGTGCTCATGGAAAACACTTCTTTAACTAGAATTTGTAGACTACAAGTCTTGACTTGTAAAGCTCTTTAAAAGTCCTCAATGTGGTTTATTCATAATTCCAACCTTTCTTCACATCCCATTTTCCCCTTAGCTTTTATCCCCTTTAGACATTCAAAATCTCACTTTAAAACCCATCTTCTAATAAATCTTCCCAGTTACATCTCTCCCCTTACCCCCCAAACCTAACCCATTTCCAGGTGTCATTTCTGCCTTTCTGAACTGAAAAACACTGAAGGTTAGGGATATTATGCTTCATATTTTACATCTTCCTATAGTACTTACTTCATCGATCTGCACAGAGTAGGCACTTAATGAATGTATTTAGTGATTGCTTCAAGGATCCTACAAATGCTTGAGTTTGTAGCACACATGTGAATAATAGAATTTAGTATCTCCTTCCTCTTTGGGGGGAGATCGAAATGGGTGTTCAAAAGCCAGTTAAGTGTTCAGTCTCCTTTATCATAATTCTTCTTAACAACTGTGTTCCAGTTCTAAAATTATTTGATTTTTGCCAAGATCTTATTTGGAGAAGCTGTCAAGTTCAATCCCACTTCATCGAACCACATTGTCCCCTTCTCACATGACTTTTCTGTTACAACAAACTGGGTTGTTCAGGATCAACTGAGCTGTCTGCATTAACAAGTTAACCCTTAAATTGCAGTGGTTTAACACAAGAGATGTTTGTCTCTCATCATGCTATGCCCCCACGGGTGGAGGGAGGGGCAGGCTCTGCTCTACAGGATCACTCAGGGGTCTAGACAAATGGTCTCACTATGTCCACACGGTGCAGGGAGAGAGAGAACCAGAGGGTCTCATGCCTCATATTTAATGCTTTAGCCCAGAAATGAACAGTCTCTTGCCCTCACAGCTAATAGCCAATGCTTGCTCATGGCCCCATCTAACTCCAAGGGACTGGGAAATGAGCACATGTATAGCCAGTGAGCAATAACTGTCTCTGCCTGGCAGTGTCACTATAGAATCTTGGCCATAGTGTGTGTCATTTCCCTTGGCAATAACTCCCAAATCCGTCCAAAATATTTAAAAATTCCAAATTATAATTCATGTTATTCAACACTCAATCCTCAGTTAAGCAAACTTTCACCCAGAAACAAGCTGCTTTAATCTGTTTTCCTTCTTATGCTTTATGTCTTGCCTAGACAATGAGCTTGCCTAGTTCATTATTCCTTTTCCTTTCAGAAACTTTGTTTTCTTTGTTGCTCCAGTGGTTTGTAACTTCCAGGATCTTTTTAGAAGCATCATAACCATAACAAACTCAGAAAAGAAACCCTCCTTACCCTTTGCTTTGCCTCTTCCTGGCAGGATGTTGTAGTTAACGGGATCCTACCTCACCTTCTCCTTGGCCTCCTTTGTCTTATTCTTTACTAGTAGGATCTGATGCTGCAAGACCTCTTCCTTCCCTTTGCTTATCACCTCTCTTTGTCCTTTTAACACATTGGTTCACAGTTGTAGCTTCATATTAGAATCACCTGGCCAACTTTTAAAACTGACTGATGCTCTAAGTCCTAGGGCACAGAGGAGAGAGCTCAAATGTCTGCCCTATGATACAGGAAGAGACTTAGAAAAAGCTTCACAAAGGAAGATGGACCTTGACCATGAGTAGGAGTTGACCAATTGAAGAGGGCAACTCTCGCAGTTAACAAATAGTATCAGATGAGTGCCCCCCAAACAGGGCAGGGACAGAGTCAGGTCTGTGTGTTAAAAAATGACCCCTCTGGGCCTGCATAGGGCACAGACTGGAGGGAGAAAGACTACAGGCCTGGAGAGCAGAGGGCATTGATACAATGCTCTTGGCAAAAGGTGGGCACATCCCTCTATCAGCATAGTTATTCAACATTACTGATTGCTTATTTGTGTGCTCACATATACATTGAATTGTATCAGCTAGAAATGTGTTCACCTTCTAGTAGCAAAATCACCTGATTTACTATGACTTTAAAAAATTCAAGTCTTATTTTTATCATATATACACACACACACACACACACTCACATTTTAATGCTTGGGTTCTACCTAAAAAATTAAATTAGCATCTCTGGGGGTAGGGTTGCCCAGAGCAGTCATCTGCTCACTATTGTATCGCCAATTTTTTTCTGCCCTTTCTGTCTCATTTCTTTACTCCATCATGGTGCCTTCTGAAATCACCTCCCAAATAAATTATTTGGACCTGAATCTTTGTTTGAGTGTCTGCTTTGTAAAAAGGGAATAATAGTGCCAACCAAATAAAACTGTGAGAAGGATTAAATGAATTAATATACGTGAACCGTGTGTTATTCGCACATGCCTTACTCTCTTCCTAGCTGTCCCTACTCCATATGCAGCAGGGCTAATTTCTTCTACTTTTCATCTCAGCTTCAACATCATTTCCTCAAAGAAGCCTTTATTCTATCTGAAGTTCTCTCTGTGAGTCTCTCTTGCACTCTTTTGCTTTTTCCTTTCCTAGTACTCAGAATAATTGTAATCATATTTATTTTTATGTGTTTCCTCCCATTTGAGTGAAAGCCCCAAAGACAGTCACTCTGACTTGTTCACCATAATTTACTGGTGTAACAATGTCTGACACTTCACAGAGTCCCAGTATATATTTGTCGAGTGAATAAATATCTCCCATCTAGCTACATGGCCTTAAAGGATTTTCAAAACATATTTAAAACAAGAACTAGAGGCCCATGATTAGAGAGTAACAGCAGAGATTCAAGGGAACCCCTGCAATAAAGTTACAGTATTCTCTAAGAGTCTTGAAGACCAAATGTGTCTGGAAACCAGGAATGAATACTACTGTTTCCTTCTACGTGTGTGTCTCTTCATAGAGTTTGTTATTTAAGGTAGAATGAGGTAACCAACCTGAGGTGATTTACAAGATGCAAATCTACCACGACACTCAACTTTTAATGATCTTCCTGCCAGGTTGGTGACTGCTAACTAGGAAGAGACTCACTATAATTAATGCCACACTAAATATCAGACATTTTAAAAAGTGAGAGGCAGCTTCACACTTCATTTCTCTGAATCAAGATATCCTCAAATACGAAGTGGGCATGTGCATGTGCACAAATGCAGAGGCATTATGTATCAACAATTTCAAAGTGGTCTTTTTCAGGTTTTAATAGATTTGCAGTAAAAATGTGTCTTAAAAATAGTGTATGCTCTTAAAAATAGTGTATTCTCTTAAAAATAGTGTATTGTCTTAAAATGGTGACTTTTCTCCCCAAAAAGCTATTTTTAAAGCAAGATTATTTCCATGGAGGGTGGAGGAGGATGTGGTATTTAGCATTTAACTAATAATATGTGTCTCAGTCTGCTAGGGCTATCATAAAAAACACCACAGACGGAGTGACTTACACAACGTAAATCTGTTTTTTCACAGTTCTAGAAGTAAGAAGCCTAAGATGAAAGTGTCAGCAGGTTTGTTTCCTCCTGAGGCCTCTCTCCTCTTGCAGGTGGCTGCCTTCTCTCTTTGTCCTTCTGTGTGTGCCTTTCTTGCTGTACATTTCTTTTGTGTGCACATGGAGAGTTTGTTCTCTGATATCTCTACCTCTTCTTATTAGGACAACAGTCCTATTGGATTAGGACCCCACCCTCATGACTGTGTTTAACTTGACCTCCTCCAGGCGTCTACGTATAGATGGTGGGGAAGGGCAAGGGAAAGGACACGATTCAGTCCATAACGTGTGGAGAACTGATATGGGTTCCAGAGGGAAAAACAAACCTAAGTGGAACTTGGATTCTGCCTTCCCCGGAAAGGACCTTCCCGGGAAAGGATCTTCCTCTGTGGTCTCCTGGAGTGTTGGATGATTTCCTGGTAGGCCAAGGGCCAGTGTGCACATTTCATCAAAGTCCAGCCATAGAGAAGATGGGAGACGGAGGCTGCTGAGACTCCACACAGAAGGAAATTGAGAGGGGTGGCACCAGGAAGAGTTAGATCAGCGAGAAGAGTTTTTTCTGGGAGGAAAGGTTGTATCTTGCAAAACGATTTTCAGCCATACCTCCAAGCCACACTAGTTCTGTTTCTTTCTTGATAGAATTTTGAAGGTGTTTAAAAGCTTGTCATGAATATTGTTTGTCTTGATGTCAGCAAAAACATTGCAGAAGGACTCCGTGGTGGTACATTGGTTATGGATGAGAATACTCAAACACTCATACTCTTTGACAGTTTCAAGCTGCAGTCACATCTGTAGTCAAAAAATGCTAGAGTTTTTTCCTTGGTTCTGTCTTTTCTGAAACTTGGTATCGCCAATTTGGATAAAAAGGCAAAACACACGTATAAAATTTTCAATATCAAAAAATGAAATTGGGAGTGATAAGGGACATGTGGAATGAAAGGTTCAAGATCCAAAGAGATCCTGACAGGATGGAATGTGCAAGCAAAGCCAGCACAGTTACATTTAACCACGGTAAATGAGGGTTTCTGCAGTGGAGGAAGGAAACTGTGGAAAGACAGAGTTGAGCAAATCCAACTTCACAGCAGGAGAAACGAAGCTGGTGAAATTGGGAATTGTGGAAAAACAGACATGCAAAAAGTAGGCCCTACATGGAAATCCCCAGACAAGAATATAATGTAGGTCATGAACATATTGGAGATAGAATCAAAATTCCTAGCATGATGATGTATTTCCCTCATTTATTCCCCAACTCTTTACTTTTGGTAAAGGGGAACATCAATAATCCCATTTATTTCTATTTATAACAAACCAATACCAAGATTAAAGAGTTGGCCTGTCCCTTACCACACATTCCAGAGTCAAATGCAAGTTTCTGAGCCCAGACAGACACGCTGGATTGTCAGACCCTTAAACGGGAAGGGCCCATGGATACTCAGGTCTTTTCCGTATGCTCCAAGCTATCCCTTGTCACTTCTCGTCTGCTGGAACGCCTGACTCCATTCAAACTGGACTGGTGCCATTGCACACACTCCTTCTGATCTCTCCCACCTCTAGGCCTATGCTCATGGTGATTTCTCTCCCTGGAAAGCCCTCCTCTCACCTTCTCTGAACACTGACTATCCTTTCAAGGTACATTTAAAATGCTGCCCTTGGATGCAAACTTATGACATTGTTCCAGATTTCTCTTCATACAACTCCAAGTAGATGCCCTCTTTTCTTTTTCATCTGTAAACTTTTGTGGCAATTATGTATGCTTCTTTATTTTATTCATCATGTTCTTTCTTACAGGGGAAGACTTTCTAAATGGTGAAGCCCAGTTTTCCTCCTACTGCTCACACGGGAAAAGACTGCCCAGCTTCTCTGCCCAGCCTAGCAGACACATTTCCCTCTTGCCCTGTAAGCTCCTTATCACAAGAGTGGCAAACTATGGCTCATCTATTAAGATCCAAAAATATTTGTTTTTCTCTTCTGTGAAGCATTTTCCCTTCATCCTCAGTAGAAATTATCATCATTCCTTTATACCACACTTTTTACCTGGCACGTACTGCTATTAGACAAGTTTGTAATACTGCAATTGCCATATTCCCTCAGTTATAAAATTACATTTTCAAAAACACTAACGACATATAAATGGGATATAAAATTAAATGCTGTATTAACTCTGTACATTGGTTGTAAAATGCATAATGATTCTAAATGCGATAAAAAAAACACTTTAAAATATGCATCCTATAATTAAAGAATACAATACTTTTAACTTGTATTGTAACTTACCCACTAGATTAGTAGATCCTCAGCCAGCGGCAAAACTCATGTCTCATTCATCTTATTATCACTGTTTGCCCAGTGGCTAGCATACAGTATTGGCTCAAGAAATATTTGTTGAGTAAATAAATGAACTGAACGAATAAGTTTTAGCTGGCCATAAAATTTATATGGTTCAACACTCTGGTCTGGTTGCTATAAAAACGTATATAATATAGGACTGCATCAAATTTAGGATGACAAAAAGCAATAATCACAGAAAGATTCAATTACATTTGGAGTACATTGTTTAGTATTTTAATTTTGTTAAATATTTTAAAGGGGACATTGACCATCCAGGATGACCAGGAGGGTGTTAGGCCCAGAGGGCCAGGCTGAAAAAATTGGGTAGATATAGCCTGCAAAAGAGAAGCCAGTGTAAAATATGACGGTTGTCTTCACACATCTGAAGGACTATCTCTGTAGGTGTAAAAGGGTCTAATGTGTGTATGTGTGGAGCTCCAGAGAAGCAGAGATGACAGTTCCAGGAGGAGATTTGATTCTCTATACAAAATGCCTTTCCAAACCACTGCCATGAAGCAATGGTACAGGTTGTCTTGTGATAAAGTGAGCATTCCATCACAAGATGTATCAAAGTAGAGCCTTAATGGCTAAGGGTGAATCAGTACTGGATAGAATGGTAGACTAGATGTCTCACTGGGCTGCCTGCAATTTTCAAATTCTTTGATATTATCAACATTACTTCATTCTCTGGAGAGGACCACCATAACCACAGGCACAATTAAAAAATGACAAGTCTTCTAGGGAATGACCTATAAATTTCCAGCTCTAGCTCTATTACAGGCTAGCAATGAAAACGCATCTATCTATCCATCCCTCCATTCATTTATCCAACCAACATTTAATGAGCACCTGCTGAGTGCCAAGTACTGTCCCAAGTTCTGAAGATATAGCAGTGAGCAAAATAGACACAATTGCTGTTTGTACGAATTTAGTGTTTAGTACAGACAATAATAAGCATTCATGAATAGAAATTACAACCCATGGTAAATGCTAAGAAGAAAGGCATGGGATGCTTGCTAAAAGAGCCAGCTAAGCTAGTTGGAGAGTTCAGAAAAAGGTTTCCTTGCTGCAAATCATCTAACCCTTCTATTCACCCACAAGGATTGCTATTAAACTGGGCAGGAAATTCTTGCCTCATCATGACTTTGAAGAATTTAGAGTTTGTAACCTGGGGCATTCATTTTCTTTGCAATCTTGGAGAAGGTTATCTGACCTCTATAAACCTTTCTTCTCATCACCAAAATGGGAAGTACAATAACCTGTAGGTTGTGATGCTGTGAGATCATGCTAGTAAGCCCAGTGTCTGTCGTAGAGTAAAACCCCCAAGTACTGGCCAATAGTATTATTAAAATAAATAGGAAACATCCTAAGTGCTTAACAAGAAAGATGCCACATAGACCTGTAAAGTTTTATTCTTCTAGTTATCCCTCAGGCTTCTAAAATCCCCAGGCAATTTGGTGAGAGGGGGAGTAAGATAGACAAAGGATTTGTTGATATTTTGTCTCAATTCACTTGAGGGCATCAACACTTCTCCCTCCACTCTGCACGTCTTTCCTTAGAGGTAGTTGTCTGCTGTGGGATGAAAAACAGCCTTTTTTTTTAATTCCTTTCATGTCCAACCCTTTCTTCTCTTTAAAAATTAGAGTTTATAAAGAACTCTTCTGGAGAAACTAGACCACCTCTGCCTTGGCCAGTGCAGCCACCAAATGAAAATTTACAGCGGCAGCTTCCTGGCATTCCAGGAAGAGAGGAGCTCTGTATGAATAAATAATCCACATTTCAAGCAGGATTATGGATATAAATGAAAGACGAAAAGCACATCAGGGTACCCATTCGTCACACATCTCCACACAAAAGCGCAGCCTTGTTTTTCTCCTTATTCCCAGCTAACTCCACTTCCCACTGCACTTTGTGGCCAAACATGCACAGCATTGAAAAAGATCAAGAAAAAAGTGGGGCAGAGAGATAGACAGCCGCCAGACGGGCGATCTGAGGGGCCTGTGAGTGCCCTCCGTCGCCGTCTCCTTTCCTATCAGCTCTCTGGATCCCCCTTAACTTTTGGGGTCAGATGATCTCCACCAGGGGCTTGACTGTCACCTCAGCAAGTGGTGTCACAGACCACCTGGCCACAGCCTCACTGAAACTTGTCCCTGCATGGGTTCTCCTGTTATCTCCCACTTGTCTTGACAGCTAATACAGCTCCTACAGCCGCTATGTCCCATTAGGTCAAAGCAATGAAAACGAATGCCATTTTCTTGATGGCTTATGCAGAATTGCTGTAATTTGAAGCAAGCCTCCTTGGCCCTGCTTCTCCCTGTCTCCTGTCCTCACCCCCGGACACCCCCCTCCCCTGGCTGCTCCCCCCTCCCTAGCCCCTCCTACCCCATCTCTGTCTGTCTTCTCCCTTTTCATACTGAATATACTGGGGCCCTGGCAGGCTGCCATTCTAACTGCACATTAGAAATGGTAGAGTTTTCCTCTATCTGATTCTATAAAATGAGTTCACCAGAAGGTGCAGACCCAGCACATTCGTGGTTTTTCCTATAAATTACTTTAACACTGTGTCCAATCATATATATAATTTCAGATTTTCAATTTCAACTCACTGCTGTGTCAGCACAGACTCCACTGATATGTCTAACGTATTTAGCTTAAAATGAAACGGATGGCATTTCATTACCAGGAAGATAATATTTTTGAATATGTTTCCTGCATGGCGGGATCCATCATTATTCTGCCATTTTATGTTCAGTGTGTGTAATAGCTTTTTAATGCTTTGACATGTTTTATTTATATGGGTAATATTTTTCTAATACCATAGGACAGTTTAACTCATTGAACACATTAGAAAATCTTAATTGAATGCTTTTAAATATTAGCAAGGGGGGAAAGGCTGAACAAATTGCCAATATTTTTACTTAAAATTCCGTCAAGAGTAACAAAAGAGGCACAAAATTGTTCAACCCTTGTTCTTTTCTTTTATCTATTCTCCCCAACCTTCTTCCCCTCTCCCAACCCCATTCGGTAGTCTCCCCATAAATATACACACTTTGGAGAGGAAATAGAAAGATAAAGAAAAATCCCCTAGTCCCCTGAGACTTAGAAGCTGTCAGAGTGAAAGCAAGGAACACGAGAAATATTGAGCAAGCCCCGGTGTGAATGACAGGAGCACTCTCATTGGCGGAAGCTTCTGACAGTGCTGAAATCTTTAATACCAGGTTCCCGGCTCTCTGACCAAAGTCATGGAATGTTTAAAAGGAGGCTTTTTCTCAAAAGCTGTCTTTGCAAAGAAAATGCAAAGGAAAGTGTTTCGCCTTAAAAACTTGCAGGTAGCCGACTTTGCTGAAGACATTTCAAATTAACAGGTAAGTGCTAAGGAGAGCACTTTCTTCTGGTTCTTTCCCCCCTTCTATCAAAGCCACATCTTACTCCTCCAAAAGAAAGACCTGGGAGTTAACATGGAAAAGGTGTTTTGCCTTCCTCCTTCAAGTTAAAGCAGCTTAGTCAGTGGCCTGCTGGCTGCTGCACTCTGCTGAGAGCCCTTAGTATGGGCTTACTCACAAAGGAAGGATGTGAGACTTAACATTTTCTTTGCAGGAGAAGCTCTGCTTTTCCTGTATATATGTATGTGCCTATATGCATGTACATATGCATATATGTGTATTTTATGTTTCCCCAGCTTTACTGAAGAATAACTGATAAATAAAATTGTCTGTATTTAAAATGCATTAAAGTATACAACATGCCTTCCCTGTATTTAAAGTGCAGTCCCTATTTCTCTAACTGCTGCTCTCCCAAGTAAAAGCAAATAGATATGGATTCTAATGGTAGGCCACCTCTGATCACCCTGGGGACCCTGAGCAAGCCACTGCAGTCCTCTGAGCACCAGAGCATTTATCTGTAGAATGGAGCTACTAGTTTCTGCCTTGGAGGCCACCTGCAAGAATAAAATATCATCCATGTAGTCACCCAACATAATCCATGGCTTACATTGTAGACACACAATGACAATCATTTTTGTTATAATTAACAACGTGCTTTGTTGTTAAAACTGGGCCAATCTCTCCCCTTCTCTCTCTTTCAATTTCTCCAATCCAGAACAGGAGACTCCAATCTGCATGCTGATAAAATAGCCTCCTTCCTATAAATAAAAGTCGGCATAAGCACAAACAATTACAGTATTTCATTTATTCCAACAAAGCTCCTTTTGGAGTGAAATGCTCCAACAGTATATCTTTAAACAAGCCAAGTTTTGCCTGAGGATGTTTTAAAGAGGTTCCTCTGGCTTGCCAGCCTGGTTTTTCTTTTTCTTTCCTATGTTTATTTACCTCCCTGCTCTTAAAAATGTAGAAAATTATAGCACAAAATTCCTTCAAACAGAACCTGCCACTGATGGTTCCTTGGATCACTTTATATACTTAGAAAGCTCTTGTAATTTTTCTAGCCCTCAGAGTTGGGAAAATGATCACTATAATGGCAATCATGTTATAATATACAAATGTATCAAATTAACATGTACACCTTAAACTTACACAATATGTCAAATATATTTCAATTTTTAATAAAGAGTTGGGAAAACAACACTTGGAAAGGGGTGAGCAAACTTTTCTGTAAATATTTTTGGCTTTGCTGGCTTAATTCTGCTCTGGTTGTACAAAAACAGATATAGAAAATACAGAATGAATGAACATGATTGTGTTATAATAAAACTTGATTCACCAAAACCAGCAGTGGCAGCAGGCTTTAGTTTACAGATTGACCTTTGATCAAGAACATTAATATACCTTAATTTTTGCATTTGTCAAAGATCAAAAGTTCCATAATGTAGAATCATAAAATCAAGTACGGAGAAAAGGAAATGTTAACGATAATGGTTTAGGTTGGGCAAGGGTTTTGTCCTGTATTACTGGATTTTGTATTATCTGCTATTTTCATATCTGTTTTGATATTCACAATTTTATAGAAATTTGCCAAGAGGAAGTTTCAATTTTTCACCCCAAACCTCTATTATAAATACTGCAAAGTTAATCTAACTTACTGATGACCAGTTGCATAATTTTGTTCAAGACAAAAATAGCATAAATCATTCTATAATTCAACAAACCACTGAACAACCAATACGTGCTAGACACTGGTGAAAAGCAGAGGATAAATAAATAAAATCCACCTCCATACATTTCATGTTTTAGTGGAAGGAAACAGTATATCTTTAAACAAGCCAATAAAAAGATAAATTGATCTACCAGTAAGTCGTAATGACAATCAGAGAAGTTGGTGTGACAAAAAGGAATGAGCCTAGGGACAAGGGCGAGTCCTCAGAGTGACCTCTTTGAGGAGGGGTCCTAACCTGAAATTTGGAAGGACAGCCCTTTGAAAAGCTAAGAATAACAATGTCTAAGTCAGGAGGCAAAATAAAAGAGCTTAGAGAAGAAGAGGAAAAGCAAAGAAGCCAGTATGGCCAGAGTGAGAAAATGACAGAGTCACAAAGTTTTGTTTGCAAAATCACAGACTAGATTTTGTCCTCATCACCAGAAAAGTGTTTGCACTGGTTAATTCTCAGTTATAATATTTGTTAACAACTTTGAAGAAATCATCTTGAAGTGGCTCCATGAGCCTACTAGAGAACAAAAATCAGCAATTCCTAATTACTCTTAAAGGCTTCCTTCTGAACCCCATTTCTAAATTCCCACTGTCTGAATTTCTGCTATTCTAAAAGGAGGTGGGAAAATTTAGATGGGCATATGCAGATCAGCACTGCCTTTTTTTGAGTTGCTCTTTCAAGAACCAAAGCAGAAGCTATTTGATAATATTCCTCTTCAAAGTTGTATGGCACTTTTCATCTAAGACTATCAGAGCACTCGGTCGCAATTAAATCATTAATCCTCATGTCAACCCCATCAAGAAAGTATCTGCTTTATTATCAGTGAGAACACTTGGCATTTACATGGTTGACTTGAGGATGCTATTCAATCATATGCAGTTAATTAATGCATACAAAACATTCAGAAGGCAGGTCAGCATTCTAGTCCCCAGTTACAGATAAAAAAAAAAAAAAACAACAACAACAACGAAAAACTGTGGTCCCGAAAAGATGAGGCATTTCTAGCCAATTTATCCAAATGAGAGCAGTATCAGAAATTACTTGATGCCTAATTTTAGTTAAGGATTACTTTTCATGCATTGAGCTTTCAAACAGTTAAGTACCTATAACTGTATAAATGTTCACAAAATCATCAACTAGATGAGCATCAACCTGAGGGCAGGAGCCCAGCCTTCTTTTTAATATTCCCGATAATAATTCCCGCAGACCAATAGGAAGTTTGAACAATATTTTCACACACATTTCTCACTTGACTTTTATTATGACATTATGAATCAATTGGATGTTGCTGTCACCATTTTACAAGTGAGGAAATGGAGGTTCAAAAAGAACACGAGATTTGCCCATCAGTATATATTTAGTAAATAAAGCAGACAGACGTTGAACCCAGGAATTTGACTTTAAGCATCGTGTACTTTCCTCTGTACAAGTGTTTCTCCTCTAACCTCTTAGATTTTTGTTGTTAAGATGATTTGTCCTTGATCTCCATCCAAGACATTTTGTTTACCCACACCGAAGATGGTGCTGATTTTATGTTTATGACACCTACAAAGTTGTTCCGATGTATGGACTTTGAGAGAAGAGTTATAATAAAAGTTTCCTTTAGTTGATAATGAAATCTACCATAAACAAAGAAAAAAAAGCTACACTGCTTTTGCCTTTGATTTGCCATGCATTTTGCTACATCCACTCAGGAAAATAGAAAGCATTCTAGGCATTTCACACAGAGGGAGTTTAATTCAGGGAATTGATTATAAAGGTGATGAAAGACTACAGAGCAGAAGGAAGAAGGGGCTGGATTTGCAAAAATGAAAAGGGGTGAGGTCCAGAGTTTGCTAATGAAACTGTATTGAATAAAGCCTATAAGTCTGGACTGATGCTACTGTTAGATCCACAGAAGAGGTGTCTCCTCAGCTAAGGCTGGAAACACTGAATCAGTGCTGCTGTGCCCACAGTTGAGAATCACCACACCCGAAAATCACTACAATGAGTGAGCCTGCAGCCACAGTCTTTCTTCTTCCCATCTGTTGCCTCCTACTGGCAGATGCCAACTGAAAGCCAGCTGGTAAGGGAGCCTGGAAAATGTAGCTTGAAAACTCCTAGCCCCAACAGGCACTATGTAGAAGGGTGGGCATGAGTCTAGAAGACAGAAGAAAATTGAATGCCATGTTCTGCATTATGAAGGCTTAGGCAGATCAAGCACTGCTAGAGCTGATATTTGAGCCTAGGTCAATGCTCTATATACCTCAGTGACAGAGGTGGCACTATGGAGGCTACTCCCACACCTCCTCTGAAAAGATTGAAAATAAAATACTCCCTCCAGGAAACCAATGTGCTAAACGGAAAGGTTGGGGTTCTTTGTACTTTAAAATCCATAAGGGAGGATAAGGAGCCTACCAAGAAAGGCAACAGTTACCATTAATATGAAAATATGTCATGTGAATCCCTGAAGGGAATATGGATCTCTTCTCAACTGGGAGTGAGCAGTGACAGTAAGACAGGAAAACAAGACACACAAGATGTTGGCAAAAGAGTTCTGAGGCATAATGTAGGAGGAGGAAAAGTGAGCAGCAATAAGATCAAGAGGTAGTAAGAAACCAGGATGTATTTGCAGAGTGGAACAAATGACGAAAAGATTTCAGGAAGAATCTATTACTAAGGCCTGAGAAGGGGAGTAGGAGGGACCCAAAATGGGTTCTCAGAGCCTGGACAGGCTGACAGCCAGCGGGAGATGCTTACAAGTAAACTTCATGCATCAGATTAGCAAGTGTCCATCAAGATCCAAAGGACAACAGGAAATGACAATCACGTGCAATATGCTGGCTCAGTTTTCCAGGGATAATTTACCTCCAAAGGAACAAAGACAGGTTTTGAATGACTGTGAATACTATGCAAAGTCTCATTCAATTTGTGATTCCTGGCCACACATGCAGACTGAACTGATAGTGTGAATTTGTGACATTTTCTTTATGGAGGTAGATGTATTGTGGTGTGGTCCTTCTCTTTGCTAGGTGAGGTAGGATTCTCTTAGCAAAGTATTCAGGATCCTTAGGATCCTAACACAGGTATATTATAACTTAAACTTCATCCCCCACCATCTCCACATACATACCCTCCTATATGCACTTCAGCCACCTTCTGTCTTTGAAACAACTTGTCCTGTCTTCAGTCTACAGGTAGCAGCCTACACCCTTCTCCCCACTCCTTTTTCTCCACCTTGAAAACTCAAGTTTCAGGGTTCAGCTCCAATGAAGTCCTCCTGCCTCTGTAAATGCTTCTATGACTTAATCAGGAACAATCGGTCATTCCCCACTCTGTGCTCCTCAGTGCCTGCAGAGGTAAGAGCTCTCATTGCACCAAGAACTTTCTTTTGGTCACTTCCCTGGTTTTTATTTGGACATCCATATACCCTCTGTGCAGCCCACACTGTTGAGGGTATGAGGCTCAGGCTCAAACCAATCATCCTAACCACTGGCTGCAATTAATGATTCAGATATGGACACATTCCCAAATCAAGCCAAAGATGCAAGAGGACGGAGACAGCAGCTCTCCTGATCTTCTTAGGAGAACTCCTGGAGAAGGAAAAAAACTTCTTGTAAACATGAGTACAAGATAGTTTTAGAATGACCTTGATGCTGTGGAGGACAAGCATGAGATACTGAGACAGGATCCTTAACAACATCTTTGATCCACTAAATCAAAAAAAAAAAAAATGTCCTTTGTTGCTCAAACCCAGTGGAATTAGGTTTTCTGTTAGAAGCAATGGCAAAATGCTTCAATCAATACGAATATCTACACTACATCCTATTACTCTCCCCCAACAGCCCATAAGCTCCATGGTCTCCCATGAGCTCCTGCAGTGCAGAGGAAGCCCTTACATTATCCTCATGTGCTCAGTCTCTGGCCCACAGTAAGACGTCAAACATGGCTGTTGGACGTAACAGAATTGACGTAGGTGGTCATCCCCCTTGCTCGGAGGAAGTGCTGAAGCAAAGCAATGACCTCTGAGGTTCTTCACACAGAGCCCTACCCTCTCCTTCCTTTCATTGCTATGTCAGCACTCCCAGCTCCCAGTTGTCTAAGTCACTGACATCTGACCCATACTTCAAATCCACCCTCCCACTAAACACCAACTGGTTCTAAATCCCCCAAAACAAGCTCCCCCCACATCTCTCCCTCCCCACTTCTAACACCTTATTCGTACTACAGTCATGACTGTTTTTGGATTAATGAAACTGTCTTCACTCTGGTCACCTGACTCAGGTCTTGCCTCCCTCCTCTCTCTTCTCCAGCCTGCAGCCAGAATGATTACTCTAAAATGCAAATCTGGTTGTGTTACTCCCATGTTGGAAGCTTTTGTTGTCCATCCTCCCCCTACCACCACCACCGCTCTCTGGTTAAAATCCAAATCCCTAAGCATTACAAGCAGCCCTTGGAGACCTAGTCCCTGTCTCATTTTTCCAGCCTCACTTTTCCCTACACTACCCCTTACCACATATTGTAACAATACTACTGGACTACCGCCAGCACCTCTAACATGATGAGCTCTCCCCCTGGGGCCTTCATGTACGCTAACCTCTCTACCTGGAAAAACCTTCCTCCAATTCTTCATCTGCATAAACCATTTCTCCTCTCCAGGACCCATTTCAGCTATCTCCTCCTCCAAGAAAACGTCTCTTCTCCCCCTTCCACCCAGTCAGGGACAAGCCTCTCCTCTGTCACTCAAAAACAAGCCAAATTTACCTTTCTCCTAGTACTTGTCATACTGTATTATCTTCAACTATCTATATGTCTCTTCTGCCAGACTTTCAACCAACTACAAGTAGACAACTGCAGTCAAATATCATGTCATATTCACCAGTGAAGACCCAGAGCCATGCTTCGTACACAGTAAGTCATCAATAAACTCTTTTAAAATGAATCAATGAGTTAGTAAATGAAAAAAATATTTGACAGTCAAAAAACATTCCACATCCAGTCTCACTTTAACACCTGTCAAAATGTATTCTTTCCCAAGTTATATTATTTTTAAAAATTCAATCATTCAGTGTTCTACAAAATAATCTCCCTAAAGACAACAGAAGTCATTGTCAAACAACTCTTTTGTGGCCAAACTTCACACTTCACGATAGTACCTACCATCCCTCTGCTAGGCATGAATGTCTGCAGAAATCTACTTAAAGATGAATTTTCAGGTTCAGTCGTTGGCCAGTCATTACACAGAAAACAGACTGAGTACGTCTGAAAGTAAGTCCTGATACAGCTTCTTTTTTTTTTCCCTAATTGAAGTGGTGAGCAAAGAAGATTCCTAACCAAAGAAAGGGTGAAACATTTTAAGTTCTCATCATTCCCAGTAGGACCTACTGGACATTGATAGAAGAGGAGTGCTTGTCACAGCTGTCTGAGGGTCTCCAAGGAGCCTTTGGAGATACAGTTCCTCACCAGCAGATTTCCTAAAGGGCAAGCCGCATTCCAGGACTCAAGCTGCCCTTGAGGGATGGCCACTGGTGGTTCTGTTACAAGGACAATGACAGTAGTCCTTCTGAACAAGTACAGCCTCGTATTCAGGAGCCAGATTGCCCAGCCATAAGTAAACACATCCCACACATGCCCCATCCAAACCTTTAAAAATGTTTATCTCTGAGTCCATTAAAATATTACTATTTAAACTTAGCATGGCCCTACCGTAGAGTTGCAATAAGATACTGAACTCTCAGTTAAAAATGAATTTCAGGTAAACAAATATTTTTACTATAAGTATTTCCATTGAATAGTAAATACTTTTAGTATAAATATAACCCATACAATATTTGGGACATACTTATACTAAAAAATATTGCTTACCTGGAATTTAAATTTAATGGGGAGTCCTATATTTTTAGTTCCTAAAGCTGCACACACCATGTGACATCAAAATTCAAGCTGTTACATTTACTTTTTATTAAGATTTTTTATTAAAAATATAGTTAACATACAATATTAGTTTCAGGTATATACCACAGTTATTCAACATTTATATACCTAAAAAAATGATCACCATGATAAGTCCAGCTCCATCTAATACCACACCACACTATCGCAATATTATTAACTATATTCCCTATGCTGTACGTTACATCCCCATGACTTATTTGTTTTATATCTGGAAATTTGGACCTCTTATTCCCCTTCACCTTTTCCCCCTTTTTAAAATTTTTCAATTACATTTAATATATGTACACTGAAAGTAATTGTTGATAGATATGTAGCTATTGCCATTTTATTATTCATATTTTTTATCTTTTTTTTCTTTTGTCTTAAAGAAGTCCCTCTAATGTTTCTTGTAATAATGGTTTGGTGGTGATGAATTCCTTTAGCTTTTTCTTGCCTGGGAAACTCTTAATCTGTCCTTCGATTTTAAATGATATCTTTCCTGTGTGGAGTACACTTGGTCTTAGGTCCTTGTTTTTCATCACATTGAATATTTCACGCCAATCCCTTCTGGCCTGCAATGGTTCTGTTGAGAAATCAGCTGACAATCTTACGGGAGCTCCCTTATAAGTTGCCTTTTTCTTCCTGCACTTAGGATTCTCTTTGTCTTTCACCTTTGCCATCTTAATTATAATGTGTTTTGTTGTGGGCCTGTTTGGGTTCATATTGTTTAGGACTCTCTGTACTTCCTGGGCTTGTATATCTATTTTCTTTGCCAGGTTAGGAAAGTTTTCAGTCATTATTTCTTCAAATAGCTTCTCAATCCCTTGCTTTCTCTCTTCTCCTTCTTGTACCCCTATGATGCTGATATTGGTATGCTCGATTTTGTCCCAGTGGTCTCTCAAACTACACTTATTTTTTGGATTTCTTTTTCTTTTTGTTGTTCCAATTGGGTGTTTTCTGCTACACTGTCTTCCAAATCACTGAAGTAATCCTCCGCTCCATCTAGTCTGCTGGTGATTCCTTTTGATGCATTCCTCATTTCAGTTGTTTTATTCTTCACTTCTGACTGGTTCTTTTTATGGTTTCTATGTCCTTTTCTATGCTTACTATCTGTTTGCTGAAGTTCTCAACTAAGTTCCTTGAGCATCCTTATAACTGTTGTTTTGAACTCTATCTCTGGTAGGTTGCTTGCCTCCATTTTGTTTAGTTCTTTTTCTGGAGTTTTCACCTGTTCTTTCATTTGGGATATATTTCTTTGTTTCCTCATTTTGGTTGCATCTCTGTGTTTATTTCAGTTCTCTCTGCTATGTCTCCCAATCTTGGCTGGGTGGCGTTATGTAGTAGGTGACCTGTGGGCTCCTGGCACAGTCTCCCTGGTCATCTGCTCTGGGTACTTTAGAAGTGTCTCTTGTGTAGGTTGTGTGTGCCCTCCTGTTATAATTGAGTCTTGATTGCAGTGGACACATCAGTGGGTAGGATTGACCCTCAGGCTCATTGGCTGTGGGGTTTGGCCATTTCCATAGCTTTCTGGCTGCTGTAAGAGGGGCTTACTCCACTGAGAAGGATTTGCCCCAGCAGGCTCTGGTGCCTTTTGAGATTGTCCTTCATGTGTGCTACTTGTAGGGCAAATTGGATTGTGCTCTGCTGTGGACTGAAGCCAAACTCCATGTATGTTATTTCTGGGGCCTCTTGGGAGGGGTTCTGGTGCAGGTCCAGGTCAGCCACTGTCTGTGACTGGCCAGGGACTAACTGGTAGTAGCTACAAAGTGATCTGCAGTTGTTTGCTACCTGTGCTAAAATATGAGGTGCATGGGAGAGGGTATGCTGTGAAATGAGAATGGCTTCCACCAGTACCTGGCCTGGGGTAGCTCTGCCAAAAGCCCAGGACACCCTGAAGCCTGCTGCTACCTGCTGGCTTCCTTAAGGTTCAGTAGCTGATAAAGCCTTGTGAGGTACATGAGTTTGATGAGTCGGGGTTTCAGGGAGTCACGAGAGTGGGAAAAGTTATGGTCACCAGGTTAATTAGATTCTACTTTGGTGCCAGGGCTGAACCTGGAGATACTCAGAAAAGTCTCAGAGAACACTATGACCAGTACCAACAATCTGGGGCCTACAGACCCTGATAGTTTTTCAAGAAAGAGTGCAATGTGGGCTGGGCTGGCTTTTTGCTGAGAAAGTGTCTCTAGCATCGGGGGAGTTGGATAGGGCAAGGTCCCAGGGAGACAGCAGGGTGGAGCACGGAGGTCAACAGGCCAATCAGATTCAGATATGGCTGGACGGTGAAGCTCAACACAGAAAAGACAGTGCCTGCCTTCCAGCTTCATGAGAGAAGGACCCCACACAAGGAAAATGGTGACGGTCCTTCTAGTCATCACTCTGAAACCACACAACTCAGTCTCTCCCTGTATGTCTTTGATGCCCCCTGTGTCAGTGTCCCTCCACCAGAGCCCAGGGTGAGTGTCTCTGAGTGAGTCTGTGCATGGGCCCTTTAAGAGGATGTCTGGCTTTACCACAACCTCTGTCCCACCCAGAGGTTGGAATCCCCACTGTTTTTCACAGCCAGATGTTGTAGGGGCTATACTTCCTGGGAAAGTATATACCCTGGGGAGCCTGGTGTATGGGTGGGGTTTTTCACTCCTCCAGGGTGACCTCTGTGGCCAAGATATCCCTCTGCATTCTCATCTGCCACATGGAGGTTTGAGACCAGCCCGTTTCTCGTCTCTGCCCCTACTACCAGTTTCGACGTGGTTTCTTCTTTATATCCCTAGCTATAAAGCTTCTGTTCAGCTAGACTTCAGATGGTTCTCCAGATTTATTGTTCTATAATTTAGTTGTAATTTTCATGTTTTCATGGAAGGAGGCAAGCACAGCATTTATCTACTCCACCATCTTGGATCTATTCTCCCAAACTGCTACATTTAATCGGCCTACTTTTCTTTTAAGGTCTATAGGCCTCAACTAATATAGTAGACAATTCAGTAACTAAAGAAAAAAACTTTTAGTATAAACAACAATCCCCAAAATGGATTGTCCCAGAGACCCTTACCAATATAATTACTGAACCAGGGCATACAGTATGGATTGCTTTTCTAACTGTTAATTTGTTTGCTTCAATGAGAGATTTTCTGTTATTCTGGTTTTTTTCCTTTCATTTTTGGAGTTGTAAGTTTTATACAACTTGAACTACCAGCCTTCCCCAAGGGGCAGATAGGAAAGACATCAGAGATCCCCCAGAACCCATTTCTCTCAGAATCATCAAAAGCTGGCCCAGTTCTTTTTGAAAGTTCATCCCCTTGTTTCTCTTGATCCCATTCAGATCCAGAGATAGATGAGTAACTGTACAAGTAAGAAAACAACTGGGTTATGTGAACGAAAAGATACTGTGGAAATTCTCCCGGGGGTCCTCAAAAGAAAACAAGTTCGACTTTCTGCCTTAGTTAGCTTCACTCATTTGCTGTTCATGGTGAGGAGACTGAATTACAGTAGCCTTCAATAGTTAAATAGTAATGTTTTCTTTGGCTCATTGCTCTGTGGCTAAATTTCCCCTGCAGTAACTGATGGCATCCCCAGTACCCTAAGTAGCAAAAAGTATGCTTGTCCCATTCTCTCTGCTGCGGCATTGACAGGCTATTGGATAAGGTCTCTCTATCTGGGGTTTTCAGGTAAGTACCTGTCATTTGCCTTTCATTTTCTCTGCAACATATAAAAAGTCTGAATTAAAAAACTTATTTCCAAGTCAGAAAGTAAGATTCTGTAAGTCTTTTTTCTAAAGCAGACATCCTCTTCCCTCTTCCTGATGTGTCATCAGAAGCTTTAAAAGCAATCCCCTTGTGTCTGTCACAGTGACTCAGAAAAGTAGGCCAGTGATGATTCTGTCATTTAGTGGTTCTGTGGCATATATACCCTACCGTATTTCATTTCTATGCTTCAAAATACTAAATGGGCCACGCCAAAATATCTTTTTATCACAAAGTACTCCATGTAATGGTCTTGGAACACTGGGAGGGAAATGGAGAGGTAGGGAGAGATGGACTTTTGTATAATTATTTATATGGCAAGTCGCTAGTTGGGAAAACATGTATTTGAGGGACATTTAAGTTCTGGCATTTCAATCCTTGACTTCAGTCATTGGAACTGCCTTTTGCATGGTGACATTTGAAACTTGACCATCTTAGACCTCCTTGTTGCCAGACAGCAGCCATTTTGGCAAAAGGTAACTCCTGGGGGAAGGAAAGAGGCTGTCTTCTAAAAAGAATGTCTGCCCAGGCCCTCTATCATCCCAAACAAGCAGCTGCATTCAAAAGGTTTCTCCTATCTTGTAGAGACAGAGAAGGTGAGCTGTTCCAGGATAAGCCAGAGAAAAATGTACTGAAATGTGTGTGAGAAAAAAACACTTATTTCTTAAAGGATAATAACAGAGCTCAATGGTAGAATGACAAGAGTACTTTCTCTCGACCATCCATTCCACCTCCTTTTCAGTGTGTCTGAATGGAGAGTACACACAGTGAGAATCTGCCACTGACATGAGTCCCCTTCAATCAAGACCATTATTTTTTCCTAGTATATCGTGTCCCCTATTCTCTTTAGATTATAATAAGCCTTGATGTAAGAAAAGACGTTCATTGAAACTCTTTAATGTCTTCCACTTTTCTTACCCCCATACCTCTGATGTCTTCCTCACACACCTGTTTCTTATCTTGAACCCCTCCCCCCCAAAAAAAAAAAACATCGAAAGAGAGGCAAGATAGAGTCAAAGCAGAGAGAATTGGGTGGTGATACGGGATAAAAAGGGCCTAAAGAAAGTCTACAGAGGACCTCTAGCATGGGTTTTCACTCCCTAAGAAGTTGGATGAAATTAAACATTCCTAGAAAAGGACAGACAGACCACTTCCTTCTTATTATAAAATAACAATAACAACAAACATTAATGTAAACCTTAGAATGTTCTAAGCACTTCATATATGTTAACTCATTCAATCCTCACTCACAATCCTCACACATGTGAGGCAAATACTAACATTATCCCTTTTAGCAGACGAGGAAACAGGCCCAGAATGGATCAGGAACTTGCCCAGCATCACACAGCACAAATGTTGCAGAAGAACCAAGACTTAAACCTGGCAGCCTATCTCTGCTCTCTCTAGGCTGACTCCTGTGGGTTTATTTGCTCATGCTGTCCTCCTACTCTCTGTTACATCCCATATTTCTTTTCTCTTCGGGCTGAAATATGGAGAGACAGATTTACTGTTTCACACATTACTCTGAAGTTTCCAGGATCCAGAAGTAAGGCCTGTAATATAGAAGACAGGATATGTGCCAGCTTCAATCCACAAATCTAGGTCATTTTCCAGTGTACCCACATCACTAGCTCAGGGTTCAATCAGAGAAGCTGTAGAAAGTATGTAAAAGATTGAACCCTGAATGACTGATAGGAGTAGGTCGGAGTGAGTATATATGTACTTTGTTATAGGTACTTGACTTAGGCAATTATGGAGCTGGTGAAGCAGTCTCTGTGAGGTCGTTGTCTTTGGTAGTACTGCTGAAGCCTGAAGCCTGCAGGAAAGGCTGTTGGGAAGGGATGAGGTAAAATGGGGAAGTTCAAAGGTAAGCAGAACCCCAGGAGGATGGCATAAAGCTCCTTTAAGTTCTTACTGACTCTGACCTTGATGGGATAGGTGTCCTGCAGAAGCTGGAGAAAGAGGTCTTGTCATGGAGCATCCACACATTTGGCCCATGTGCTAGAAGAGCTGCTGGAGGGTCTCAGGAAAGGTGAGCAGTGCAAGCCTAGCCACAGCTTCCCGCTGATAAGGTGAGCCAACAGAAAGGGATGCTGCATGTTAGCTGCAGAATGGTGGCTGCTTCACTTCCACCTTCCAAATCTCCCATGAGGATATTCCTTGTGGCCTACCATAGCTGGATGGATACAGAAGGGAGTTCTGGGAAATGTGGTCCAGCCTAGTGAAACTGACACATGCCAAAGCCACCACATGACCTAACTGAAACTGTTCCATGCCACAGTTTTGTGTAACCATCTAATTATCTAACAAATTTTTTCACCCAGTAAATGTGGAGGCAAAGAAGTAGAATGGCTAAGACGTGGACTCTGGAGCCAAACAAATCTGAGTTAAAATCATAGCACCAGCAGTTACAAGCCATGTGACGTCTATAGACTTTAATTCCCATATTTGTAAAACATGGAACAATAAAGCTATCTTCATTGAATACAGTAAAGATTAAGTGAGATAATACCTATGAAGCACTAGGTTCTGTGTCTAGTACATAGTATGTATTCAAAAATATTTACATGTTATATAAAGTAACATATATAATTATATTTAATAATAAAGGTAATGATAGCTTTTATTAATACTTTAATTTTGCAATAAATTATACACAACTTGATTAATTGAAGATGTATTTTCTCAGCCAAATAGAGTTCTTATGCTTCATGAAAAACAATCTATGAAGTCTCCTAATTTAGTAACCCCATATATTCAGAGTTTTTATATAAGATATACTAATTAAAATTTTAAAATATTCTTTACTAAGATGTGACTAGGGAATCACTTGAGTATTTGAGTGTTTTTTGTTTAGGATCTTTGATCTAAATATGTTCATTTTAAGCCAGAAAGAAATACAGATCCACACCCAAAATTAAGTTTATGGACTGTGAATTCTACTCCTCAACAAAATGAATTCTATCCAAATAAAAAGGGGGATAGCCAGCCAAAGTCTTCGGCCATGGGTATAATAGGCATAAAATGGAAAGATTTGAAATATTTACTAAAATTCCAGATTAAGGGGAAAAAAACTATTCTCATATTACCTTTGAAGTGCATTTTCAGGTTAAAAAAAGGCTTTCATAAACATGAATTCAAACTATCTTGCTGGGAAGACTACTTCTGAAGCTTTATTACTCTATCTTAATTAATGTTCAACAATGAAACACTATACAAAGTTCCCTCAGATATGAGGAATTCCCAATCATTACCAAGCTCATCATTTAGCATTTATGCATGTGTAGGAAGCATGTGAATTTGTAGGCTCAGTTCAGATGCGGTCCTATGGTTGAACTTCACTAATTTAAATGTCCTGAGGCCAGATGTGTTGTAAAGGGGTGATTTATCTAGATTAGTCATTGCACACAGATATCCACGATCCTTTTTGCAAAATGCCCTCACAGTCTGATCCTAGGAAGCCTCGACATTCTGAATTCCTTTCACTTGGTTGAGTGTTTCATTTGCCTGCTAATACAATATTCATTGAGGCAGCAGGCAGCAATTGGAGCTGTTGGGAGTTCTAGTCCAGTGCACCACAATTCCATTGCAGTAAGACTAATGGCAAAGAGGGCACCCCAGAATGACCCACTTACCTGTTTGGCATAACTCTGGGCTTTCTGCATATGTGAAGCATGGGTTTGGGGTTTACAATAGTTGGGGATAAATCTGCAGTTCTGACCACCACAGACTAGAACTATTTCTACTGTGGTTCTGTAACTACTTAGAAAAATGCTTCAGAGTGCTCAGTAAGGAAAGGAAATGTGATAATTGTGGGAAGATTGGACATTATATTAGAGTGAGCTCTTTGGTACAAAAGAATAATGTCTGTGAAATGCTAGTTTCAGGTTGCATAACACTGAATTTCCATCACACTGCTTTGAGGATGCAAAATGAAGGGGCAACAGTCAATATGTTTAAATCTGAATAATCAACTGGGCAATCACTTGAGGCTTCTGCAGCAAGTATAGGGGAGAAGTATATGGGCAAGGGAAGGCTCAAGGTCACCCTATGAACTGTGGAATTTTAATCTCCGACTTACGCATGACATTTTAGCTCATCAATGCAGGAATAAGTCCTACTTTTTAAAGGCTTATGTCATCAAAATTCACAAGAGATTAGTTTGTATGAAAAACGCAGTAGAATACTTTTCAGAGAAAAATAGAGAAGACATTTTGGGAAACCAAAATGAGATGAGAAGTTTTCTTGGTGAATATATTGTCTTAGAGCTAAGAAGAATTTAATGGGTTCTATCTCATTCAAGTTTCCCTGGACCCATATCTTCTATCTAGCACATGACAAAACATTGCCCAGTTCTTACCTCCAGCTTGCCTCAACTAATGCCTAAAGTCACTCAATTCGTACGTGGTAAAATTAGAGTTCCAAATAGTCCTAAAGACTATAACAATTTTGTTCTTTCCTCCTCACTACCCTCACTGGGTAATTTTTAAATGCTTTTATTGACAAATACTCTTTCATTGATGCATTAGTCAGGAAGACTTGAATAAGTTGCAATAAACAAATAATACCTGAAATCTTACTGCTTGACATGTCACACAGTCCAATGTGAATCCAGCAATTCTCTCAAGAAGCTGTTTTCCAAGCAGCAACTTAAGGAACCATAAAGCTTCCATCTTGTAACTACACCATCTAGAATCCTTAGCTTCCAAGCTTTCTGTGGCATAATATCCAAGAGGAAAACATCACATTGGTGATGCATAGGTCAAATGCCCCTTGTACTGGTGACCGGAGGGCTGGGAGAGAAAGAGTATAAATCTGCTTCTAAACACAATGGTGGATTCCCCATTAATACAAAGAGAAATTGGAAATTATAGAGTCCAAAATACTAAGAAATGTTCATTATATCAATAGTGTGTGGCCCATTGTGCCAGAAGCTGCATAGAACAAAAAAAAAGTAATGCATGACTGCAGTTTTGAAAGAAAATGATATTCTAATGGTCTGAGAGATTGATCTACAGAATCAGCTATTATTTCAGGGATAATACAAAGGAGTAAAACAATAGAGAGAAAGCATGACAAATACTGTTTACAGAACTATCCAGTTTCAAAATTCCAACTGGTACATTTCAAATTCCTCCTAAGTGATGAGGTCAACTAAACCTCCTCACATACTCAGAAATGGTAAAAACATCCAAAGAGAGAAAATGATTCTCTGATTACAAAATTTGAAGACTTTTTTTCTCTTGAACATAAGATTTTTTTCAACCATTCTCTTAACATCACTGAAATTCAATTTTCTCATCTGGAATATTATTATAATACATATTCTAAATTTCCTTGGGTAGTGCCTGCTACAATAGTAGACATTCAAATAAATAGTATTTCTCCCCCTTTTCTTGATCCTTGGTGATTTTTTACTTCATTCGATAAAAGAAATAGTGGTTATACCTCTCCCAGGTTGGTCTTCTGATTCTTTGACTTCAGACTCATTTTCAGAACCTATCCTGTTTTATGTCCTATTCACTTCCCTAGCGTTTTGCTAAGTGGCCAGCCAGGTAATTTGATGAAATCTTTTTGCTGTTGTTTGAATGGATGATAATGCATTGGTGTACTATTTCTCCAATGTAAACTATTAATATATGTGAACTGTAGTCCTCACTGTGTCAAGTCAATGTAATGAATAAACAGTAAAATTTTTAAACAATGTGTCAGCCCCAAAGGCAGTTATATCCACGTCAAAGATTCTCAACCTCAGCACTACTGACCTTTAGGACTACTTAATTCTTTGTTGTGGGGTTTGTCCTGTGTATTGTAGCATGCATCCCTGACCTCCACCCACCAGAAGGCAACTAGCAGCCTCTTCACGCCCCTGAGCTGTGATCACCAAAAATGTCTCACAACTGAGAATCATTGATCTATATAAAGGAATAATTTTATTATCTTTATGGTAAATACTGGTGTTGCCTTCCAAAAGCCATGACACAGTTTGCCCTTGATACAGAATCTTGATTTCACTGAGCGACACTTTCCAGAAGTGATGGTGACCCAATTCCGAAATCAGAGGTAAATCCTCAAAGTCTAGTCCAATTATGGTAACCCAATGCCTTTACCAAAACTGGTTTAGGAATAGTCACGTGACTCAACTCTGGCTAGTAAGAAATAAGAAGGAAACTGCTGCAGGGCTTCTGCACTGGGTTTTATTGCTTTCAAAACAACAACAACAACAAAAAGCATCAAAGGAAGATGTGTCCTCTTTTTCCTTGGATAGTAGTGTGCCTGCATATGATTATTAAAACCACTAAAATCATGAATACTTTAGCTATTACAGGAACAAAGGCAACAAGCTAAGAGTAAAGAACCTGGGTCTTTGCTGTAGTTGAGACATGAATTTAACTAAATCTGCAGCTACACCACCTCCAGACTTTTTATAAAGTATATTAATAATTTACCCTATTTTTAAGCCCATTCAGTCAGGGTTTCATATTAATGAGAGCTAAGCATCCTGTCTAATACACTCCACATATCACATCAGAATAGTGGCCATCAATCTCAGCCTACAGGGTCTGTTTAACCAAGGCTGCTTCCACATAATTAAAAGGAACAAGTAATTCTGAAAAGTAGGCATTCAGTGTTTTTGCCTCCTCAATGAATCACGTCAGAAAACATTTTTCAGTGACTGTTTCTTTCCTTCCTCATTCACTAAATAAACATGTATTGTGATAAAACAGAAATATGCTACGTCTAACAAATGTGTACACTATATCTTAGTATTCCAGGAGAGAAGAAATGTAAATATCATATAAGAACTATACTAAAATTACCCCACATAAATGTTTTTGCTTATTCATCTGTTTATTACTTTAACATATTTATTGAGTACTTATTTCATGAAAGGTGTTTTGTATTAGGGACGGTAGACAGATTAACATTCATCCTGCCCTCCAGTTACTTGCAGCACAGCAATGAGGGGGCCTGTGCACAAATTACTATAATACCTGGGTTTTGATGGTTAGGGATCATAACAGTGGTGTAGCTAGAAATGACAGGCATTCAGATGAAGACGATGTTGCTTGAAATCTGTGGTAACCAAGTTAAGTTTCATTATGAAAGAGTGATATTGTAACTGAGTCTTGAAGGACAGGTAATATATGTGTGTGTTTAGACTTGGAGGTGACATGGGCTGATAGGCAGGAAGCACCAGACAAGGCAGATGGAGCACAGGAATGTATGAGGAACTCCAAGCAATTCAGATCAGCTGAAATACTGAACATGTACAGGGTAGTAATGGCCATAAAGAAGACACTGATTGCAAACAGATCATGGATGGTCTTAAGAAAAGCTAAAGTCAAGGAAAAGGCAAAATAAAAATTAAGGAGAACAAAGATCCTAAATGTCACAAGTTAAGGAATACATTTATTTCCTTATGCTCAAAAGAAACATGGAAAAAGGAAAGAGTAGTGAGTATCAGAACACTTTGATTTAGGTAAAATAATGTCAATCTTATTATTTCTGATTATTTTCTCCATATAAGAGGCTAAGATGGGCAATTCACGAAATCACCAGTGGCCTCTTTCACCTTTTGAGCATCAGAGTTGATACATCAGCAAGCTGCAAACAAGAATAGGCTATAAATAGTCTAAGTTACACTTCTAAAACATTTACCCCTTCTCCCTACCCCAGAAAGACCCTTATACATTTTTCTTCAAAGCTTGTGCAAGTTTTCAACTCTCAAGTAAACATAGGTAGTGTTAGCTTTTTAAATATAGATGATTTGGTTTCTAGTCATATTCCCAAGTTGATTCAGTAATTCAGCATAGATTCTGTTCTCAAATTATAGCATAAATCATTTACCATATAGTAGGTGGTTTAATGATTTCACAGAAAATGTAAAATCAATTTCGATGCAAATGTAACTTCAATAGAAATTACCACTTCCTCCACTTATCAACTGTGTGACTTTAACGATATTATCTAACCTTTTCAAGTCTATGTCCCCATCAAAAAAAAAATAATAACCATATCTGCCTTTGAATGTTGGTGAAAGCATTGAATAAGATCATATACCTAAATCACCAAAACAAATTCTGGTATATGGTAAGTTCTCAACCAAAGCTGTGCAAGGAGGTGGAGGGTGGGGTGTCATTTAGTCAGTGTCTGAGAAACAGAAAGCCGCTCAAAGTAGCATAAAGGTTAAGGAAGCGTTTGTGAAAGGATATACAAATATTTCATAGAAACCCAGAGAAGAAATTTAGCAGGACTTCACTAGAGACTAACTAGGAAATGGAAAGTCAGAAGCTGGCTGAATCATCTCCTTCAGACCATGTTATTTCTGGTCCATGTGTCTGTGTATCTACTGGGCACCTTCTCACTCTGCATACTGTCTATTACTGCTTCACTGAGCACGTGCCAGAAATGCCCACACCAGGCCCAGCTTTACATCACCATATATCCTAATACTAAATAAGCCTTTGAATTATGTGGGGGGTAGAGTTAGGTAGGTCCAGCTGGGGTCTGGTGTCCATCAATCACACCATCCACTGAGTCTGCCCTTCTGGCCCAATGCTCACTCATTTCTGAGAAAGGGATCCTCTAGGAAGAGAGTATACCAATGAGAAGGAAGTCGGTGTCCTGTCTAGTACAATCAACAGAAAGAAAATCACGATGCCCTCATTTCATCCACTTTAAACAAAGGAATAGTGGACCGTGCTATCACTAGAGAATCCTATTTCGGAGTTCAGAGGAGCTAAGAGTTTTCAACAACGGTCTCTGCCAGCTGCTTAGCTGCAACCCCAGCTCCTTGCTGTAATATATTCAGGTCTCTTCCACTACGGCTGTGTGTGTATTTCAGTTTGGCACCTCCCTTCGTAGTGAAGCTGAGGTGATCATATTTCAGGAGGTGCTAGTTCCTGCGTGTGGAGTTGCCTGTGTGTTATAATTGCTTTCCGCCATGCAGCTGCCGCACATGAGCTAATCTACATGCTGTATGGCTTCGTTTACAGCAAGCCGGCCTCACACTGAGTTTAGAAAGAGGCAGGCTCTGCCAGCAAATCTTGCTTCCTGAGGCATGTCATTTCTTTGGACGATTTGCGGTCTGATAATGACCATGTCATGATTGTGCAGTGATAGCTCTAAATGCCCCAACACACTTGATGGATCTTAGCATAAATTGGCCATTTATCAACATGTAGGACCTTTAGAATTTCCATATTCGAGCTGTTATGCCATAATGCTGATTAATTGTTCACGGCCCAATGTAACCTCCACATCCTGTATTACTGAGAGGTTACAGCTACCCACGTGACTTCATTAGATTTGCCTGAGAGGAAAAAGTGCTAGATACTCTTCAATAAGAGGCAATGGCCTCCTGGTTTTCCAGTGACCTTACAGGTTTCTTAAAGGAAAGCTTACATATCCCTTACAGTCCCAGTGGAAACAGAAAATCCATTTGAAGATATTAATAGGGTACAGCTTGCAGACTTTCAAACTGGGAGCGGAGGGGGGCAGGGGGACAGTAGAAACTATTATTATATTCAAAGTATGCCTTGGTCCCAATTTAGTAGATCTAAACTGATTATTCAAGTTGTTTTTTCATAATTTCTAACTTACTACTGCTGTCCTTCATTGTCATTAATGGAATATATTCATTGAGTCAGCAGATATTTATTAAATGCCTACTATGCTCTAGCACTGTTGGTAGCACTGGAAAGAAAGCAGTAAAAATAATAGAATAGTTAATAGCTATTTTAGACTTTTCAATTCTTTAAAATCCTCCCTCCACAAAAAAATCAAAATACCTATGTCAATATCAGAACCTCTCTCTCTGGTTCTGGACTTCTCCCCGAAGCCCATGTCCACATCTCCTTCACTAACAAATGTGTTCATCTTGAGGTTTTCTGAGCATCAAAAATTCCCCTAAAAAGAAACCAAGATCAAAGAGTGAACATTATGAGAAGATTATATAGGTTTCATATAAGACAAGTCACTTAAGAGTTGGGACTGCTCAATAATAAAAAGGGCTGTTCCATGGAAGGCCGAGGGTCTCCTCTCTAGCGATATTCTTACATTTTTCAGGGATTCTGTAGAATGTATTTTGGCATTCATTACAAGGATATCAATCTCAATGACCTCTTCTAACTCTAAGATTCTGGTTTTTTCTAAAGCCATATCTGTTGACATTCTCCATTCTGCCAATCAAAGAGAAAAAAATACTTAGAACTGTCTCAAATAGCTCAAGCTTAAGCAAATGCTAAAGCATGCTTCTTCCTCCTCAAATATCTTTTCCATCCTTCTATTCCTTCATGGGCTCTAGTGTCCTATCTTACTTCCTCACTGGTTTCTACTCTTACAGGCCTTACCTTCAGTCAGCCCTAAAATTCAGACTCAGATTATTATTAGTAGCCATCTTTTTGTGCATATCGCTGCCTGATTTGGAATTTTCCAGTGACCCTCCAAAAAAATGCATGTACATAGTTCCATAGAAAGTTATTGCTAAAAGGATTCTATACTAGTTTTCCATTGCTGCTGTAACAAATCACCAAACATTTAGTAACTGATAGGCAACACTAATGTATTCTCTTATAGCTCCAGAGGTCAGAATTCCAAATTGGGTCTCAATAGGAAAAATCAAGAGACCCTTGATTTTAAGTAAGAAAATGGACTAAAAGTAAGATAATGACAGCCCTCAATGGGCTAAAAGTAAGAAAATGACTTTTCTAGGTCTCCACAAGGAAGACAGGCTTCAGCAGGTCTCCCTTCCTTGTGGAGACCTAGAAAAGTCATTTTCTTACTTTTCCTTAGCTTCTCGAGGCCACCAACATTCCTTGGCTCATGGCCTCCATCCATCTTCAAAGCCACCAACGGCAGATTGAGTCCTTCTCACATCATATTCCTCCAACCTTACTTCCATTTTCACACCTCCTTCTCTGACTCTTCTGCTCCCTCTTCCATCTTTTAAGGACGCTTGTGATTACATTGGGCTCATCCAAATAATCCAGAATAATCTCCCTGTTTTAAGATACTTAATCACAACTGCAAAATCCCTTACTACCATGTAGCATAACATGTTCACAGACTTTGGGGGGTGGCATTATCTGCTGACCATAGGACGTTAGGGTTGATTAGTGAAGTCTTCCATTTACAAGTAAAGAAAGAGGGCCAAGGAGATCGAGGCAACTGCTCACCACAGTGCCCTGGGTTAGAACTAAAATTCGTGTCTCCCACCTTCCAGCCCAGTACTCTAGAGTACGACACCATCATCCTCAGTAAAATTATGATTTAAGAAGAACCATAGCTAAAAAGAATGCTGTTAAAGCAACTATTTTCCAAAGACTGAGTTTTTCTGAATTTTATAAATTCTTCCAGGACCTAAGAGTTCTCTGATTTTGTTTTTGGGATTTTTTTGTTGTTGTTGCTTTTTGGTTTTTGAAGCAAACGGCAATTCTCTGGTTGCCTAAAAGATATAATATCGCTTTTTAAATGTATTTAATTTGCAGAAAGAATTCTCATTTCATGCCATTAAAGGAGGTTGGGGAAGGTCATATTCACTTACTTTATAAAAGAATCTTCCAAGTAAAATAAATTGCTTCACTTTATTTCATTTATGATTGTGATTAAGGTTTGGATAGCAGTTGTAATTCCTCTTTGTTTTCATAAGTGGCTGATCCATCCTTGTGGGATCACAAGAAGATAACTAATGTGATGTTTCTGATTTGCCTGGGTGTCATCCAGGCTGAGGTCTCTAACAGTGGGGGATGTCCAATAGATGTTTAGTGAATTGAGGATGAGCAAAGGAATGCCCTATTATCTACCCCTTTAGAGCCTAAGCTCCCCTTTCCCTGCAATAGAAAAGGGCAACAAAAAATTCTCCTGAATTGCCCTTCCACAGAAGAGAGCACCTCCATTAAGGACTTTTCACTCCTCCTCCCCTCAGCAGGTATCCTTTTGTCTCCTGAAGAACATCAGCACTATAATTCTTGGTCTAAACATCATCAAGATGCAAACCTTTTCCCAGTTACCAGCAGCCAAGCAAACTTCAAAAAGAAGACTTTTCAACACTTCCACCAAGAGCTGGGTTCACCAAGGTGATGAAATGGTCCAAGAACACTTGATTGACAGCCCTCCCACAGAGTAGCAATTTGGGATTATTCCCATAACATCTTGCCTCCCCAACCACTTGACAGTTAAACGATACTTAGCAGAACATGGTTTACAGTATAACTTAAGTCAACAGTAAAATAGGAACCAGAGGCTGGTAAGAAAAGGAAAAAAATTAAACAAATCAATCATGAACCTAATAATAGAAAGAGAATGGAATTCAGTGAGAACAATGGAAAGGAGGTGCATCCCCATGTTGAAATTTGAGCAGAAATGCCAACTTAATGAAGCAGAAAGAGGCCAGAAACGCTTCAGTATGAAGATGAGCTGTCCTGCCTTTCAGCCTAGAACCAGAGTAAAGCCTGGCACATGTCCTATAGTTCCTTTCCTCCTGCACATCTGGGCTTCCCGCAGCCTGGACAGCCCTGGAACACTGGGCCGCCCTCACAATAGTGCCGGGTGCAGCTTTGCCTGCATCAGATACAGAGCTCCTCTACAAAGCAGAGCCCTCTGCCAAATGGGCCCCAACACCTTGCCCTGTGCAGCCTACTGGTAATCTATGGCTTGTCTGTAATTGTTGCGCGAACATGCACTTTCTTTCACTGATGATTTTGGCACCCTCACATGGCTCTACCCAAAAAGGCACTGAACAATGAATGTGTTTCGAAATGTGACCAACAGGAAGCCCTCCTCCAAACCTCTCAGGCCCCAGGCTTTAAGGATTGGAAGAATTAATGGAGTTCAGCTGTAGTTGACGGTGTATCAGCAACCAAGTGTTGCTCTGGCTGCCTGGTCTCCTCTCTCTATCTTCTAAAGAAAAATAAAGGAAAAGGAAAAAGGGGCAGCCCCAGAACATTCATTGTAGAATAATCTGAACACAGGAAAGAGAATAAAAATACCCTCGGTGACCATGAAATCGACAAGGCTCCCCAAAATGGCTTCTGGCTTTCAGTTTGCCCTGTAGAGCTGTCTTCCCGTTCTCTCTCCTGACCCTCTCCCCCATTTATAATCATCGTTCAAAGTGGTGAAAGGCCTAATTGCCCCGAGCAGTGTGGTCAATCTTCCTAGAGATTTAGCTGCCTGCTTTCATCTGGCAGCCTGGGAGGGAACTCAGCATTTCCCTCCAGGCAATCTATATGGTCTAGCAGTTCACTGCAGAAAGTGGTGCCTTATCGATTTCTGCCATAGCTTCCATGGCTGACTCAAGGATCAGAGCCTCTGACAATGACTAACAAGTTTAAACCATTAGTCCCATTTGTAACTACTCAGCAAAAGGCTTGTCAGTCACAGCGTACCATATACTGCAGCTTTTAGCAGATTTCTAATCCCATTCATTTTGCCCACAATGACCCCTGTACTTAATGGGGGTTATCGGAAAACTATTTTTTCCCTTCAAAAGTGGTGCCTTTTTCTTCTTCTTCTTCTTTTTGTAGGAACATAAAAGCCATTTCGGTTGTGATGTTTCAAAACAGTGATGCAGGAGATGATCTGGACCCCTACCCCCACCCCCAGGAGAAAACCTGTATCCTCGTGTGCAGCGCATTCTGTGTGATCCTGAAACCCCACACGAAGAGTCGGGTGGTAGCTAAGGATACATTATAAATAGATCCCATCCTATTCTGATAGAGGCTTGTCTTAATACCTTTCTTCCTCCTCCTCCTTTGATGTAGAAGAGGCTCATTTCACTGTAAGAAACATCTCTCTTTCTGGGTGTGTAATCACCTCACAGTAGATCCAGCTAAAGCCTCGTGACACAAAATGTGGTCCCCAGACCTGCAGCATCGCCCAAGAGCTTATTAGAAATGCACAATTTCAAGTGTCACACTAGACCTACTAAATCAGAACCTGCATTTTAACAAAATTCTCAGGTGATTCCTGTGCCACTGAATGTTTGAGAACCTTACTAGTCTAAAGAAGCTTTTTTTCTTTTTAACTGTAACATTTTTATAACAAATAAAACCGATACCAAACAAATCCAAATTAAATATTTCCACTATATGGGTTAGAATATTCTTTTAAACAATTGCCTTTTCTGCATAATAGTATTTGTAATTGTTTTTCCTTGTAGATCCAACAATTGAATGTTTTTTTCTTCACATCCACAGTATGTAACTCAACACCTGGCACATGGTAAATACGAGATGAATAGTTGTGGAATGTATGACGTACCAGAGTGAACAAATGCATGAGAGCGAAGGGAAGAATGTGATATGCCTGTCGGTATACAAAGAGCCAGATACAAATCCTTAATATAAAATGATACAAAACAGGAAAGCTGCTCACAGAACTCAGCAGATAATAAACCTCTCCATTCATATTGTATTGCACTAACTAGCTGCTCTCACAACCAGGTTGATCCAGTCCTAAGGATGTATCTCAGGAAAAACAATGCAGCAGGTGGGGCTTTTTCTAGAGCATCCTCTATTTCCACTTCTACGTCATTCTCACACCGTCTCTGCTGCTCATACCCTCTCCTCTCCCCACCACCCGTGGTTGCATACATTTGTTTCCACTGACCATCAATCTCTATCACCTAAAGCCCTTGCTTAACCAATTCAGCCCAAAGTACGTGAAAACTAACTCATACCAAAATGGAAGTGTTGAAGGTTATTTCTTGACATCACCAAAATCATACCACCTTGACAATCTAGTTTATCTAGGGGCCAGATCAGCTCTATAATTACCAAATGGCAAAGTAACCTTCCTACAAGACGTTCCTGGAGATACCTTATATAGCTGCTTATCTAAGTCTGAGCCTTCCACTTCCCAGAGAATGTTTTTTGATCACCCCTGTCTCATGGACATAGGTCTTTATTTGTGTAGACACTTGTCATAATATATATATATACACCCATATATATATATATGTATGTATATATATATACACATATATATATGTATGTGTATATATATATATACATATATATATATGTATGTATATATATATGGAGAAGCTTTGCCTCCATCTTATCTCAAAAAATAATAAGTTTAAATCTAGAGCAAATTTGACGTGAAAATGAAAGACACAGCCATCTCTATCAAAGAGAATCTTTGCACTACGATTTCGTTTTCCAGCTAAAGACAAGGACTTGGGGGAAAAGTTATCTTCCAGCAATTACCTTTGCAAATGATCATTTCTTCAGCTTTCATCTATGGACTGCCATGTTGTGACTACTTAATTGCTGCCTAAAACACAGAAAACTGATTTTGTGTTTTCATTTTAAGGTACTCCTCTGACACTTTGAATAGTTACATAAATAGATTGTTTTACGTGTTGCTAGCAGGGCCCAGCAGGAAATTACTTCATTTGGGGGCAGATGATGCTGGTGACTAAACAGAAAAGGTCAGGTGGGTGATAGGGTGGGAGGGTGGGTGTAGACATGTACACACACAAGCGCAGAAACAGGATGCAACAATTCTGTGGTATCTGAATTCTCAGTCTGAATTTGTGCATCTTAAAGAAATTATTCATCGATTGCCCACACACAAGTTAAAAAGGGCCTTTAGGATGGGGGTGTCCTCCTCCCCCAACCCACCCACTTTGAGTTTTAATATGTAATTGAAGAGCATGTAAAATAAATGTCATTTGGCTTGCAACAAAAGGCCTAAATCATAATGAATTATTGAGCGGCATCTTGTGGCCAAAGGTGAGTACACCACTTGTAGAAAGCAAGTTTGGCTTGCCAGCACTGCACTCCAAAATGTGTTGCACCACCTCACATTTGGCTTTTGATGACGTTAATAAGAGTCTGTGCAGGATTCTCAATGCACCTTTATCTTCATGCCAACTTAAAATATTTTTGTGAATGAGCGCATTAACTTACAATTAATCATCATGCATTAATGTAAATGTATCCATGTAGGCAAATTTAAGCAGTGCTCTTTCTTTCATATTTTAATAACAGAGGACTAAAAGACACCTACAGGATATCAAGTTACATGAGCAGTGTTTATAATCTAAGCCAATTCAGCAGAATTTGAAAATCGTGCTTCCTTATGAGATGAACTATGAAACCATTCAATCATTCCCTAAATGAAATCCATTTTCTCTTTATTATTCAAATCCATAAGGAAAAGAGGACACTGTCCTTCCCTGGCACCCGTCTCCATCTGTGTCCCATAGAAGTGTGTGGATTTGGCCACTATATGAAATGACAAGTTAATGGACCTTTAAAAATAGAGAGAGAACCCAGACACAGCAGCTATATAGCCAACAGGCTGTTTCTATAAGACAGCAAAACAGCTGGCCGACTGTCAATTCAAGTTTCAAAAATCAATTCAATACTTTAATATCATGCAAATTTTACCAAATTTCCCATTCTGGGCATCATTAAGTCACTATGACTATATAAAGAAACAAAAAATAGGTAAATAAAGGCAGCATATTGACCTATCAAGTCAAAAACTGATATTGGCTTATTTGCATTTATTTTAATGGGGGGAAAAATCATGTCTCAGAAAAGTACTGGAAGAATTCAGCAATTCCAATAGAGCTTATAACAGCTCTAGTTCAAAATATTAATGTGTGGCTCACAAATCAGCATATGCTGTGGAAGCACTTAGTGCCTTTCCCTAACTTACTGTAGGTCCTTGGACAAATAGCATATCCTTTCCAGGACTTTAATTCTTCACCTGAATAAAGCGAGGGACTTCCATTTCTAATGCTGCATATTATTTTAACTTAGGCAAGCTCTAACATAAAAATGTTGCTGAAAACAAAAGACACCTATTGAAATAAATATGCTACATGTGTCAAACAAGTTCTGATAAGGAAAATGGAAAGCATTCAAGTATTTGAAGCAGGAGACATTTAATGCAGAGAGTTAGTTATACAGGTGATAAAAGAGCTGAGAAACTCAGTGGCAAACAGCAGACAGTAAAGCAACCTAGAGATTAGCAATACCACGATGCTGCCAGAGGTGCAATTGGAGGGGACAAAGGAGGAGATGTCCTCCAGGCCACAGAAGGAAAGATGACAAACCCTGACTTCTCCCTTTCGCCCACCTTCCAAACTCCCTCAGTTCCTCTCACTAGCCAAATGCAGCAGAAAACAGCAAGTTTACAACTGACTCTCCAAAAAAAAAGCCCTGATTTGTGTCACTTGAAAATTCCCATAGTGTAAAGACTCTCCCTGGCCAGTTTTAATTCAGTGACTTGCTCAGTCACTGAATTTGAAGTTGGGAAGAGATGTACAATCACACCATTATAGTATTTCCCCCATTTAAGTATAATACCATAAGTAACCTCAACAGCAGAGACAGTCAAGAAGAGGTAGTAAAATAATTAGGAAATGATGAGTTTGGGGCACACATATTACCTTTCCTTTTAAACAAAATTTATTTAACTGTAAAGTTTGATCATTTAAGTTTAATGATGATGTAAACTGGTGTTAACAACCAGTTCACAGGAGTCTGAACATTTAACGATCAGCTCTCATAAGAGTCAGGTCCAGGAAACCTTGTACAGCTAACAGCCTAAATCTTGTACAACCTAAAAGTGGTCCAAGCTCTATGATACAGAACAGAGCAGGGGAAGAGCAAGTTATGAAGCTCAGGGCAAACAGACCCAGAAATAGTACATTATAAATCAATGCAAGGCAAACAGATTAAGGATTACTTGAGTCTCTCCAACAAGAGAGAATTTAGCATCTCTATAACTGACTCCTTGCTAAAACCTGGTTAGATGAATTATAATTAGGTTCATAGAATACTTTCCAGGAGAAATACATATTGGCTGATCCCCATGATGTCGTTTCCAATTTTTTTTGGTCTGTTTTTTTTTCTGTCTTTGTTTCCTATTGTCTTTTGAAGATGACAATCTCCAGAGCATCATCATTCAAGAAATGCAAAGTGTACCAGTGATTTTTGCATTAATGAAATTCTTGCTGCTGTCATTCACCAGTACGTTTTATTTTATTATTGTATTTTTTTGCAAATAGATTCATCAGGATGAATCTGTAGTGGGAAGCCCAATAACAGAAAGGATTCAGAAATGTTTAGAGAAGAAAACTGTATTTGCACACAGTTTGTTTTTCCTTTTACAGACCTTGGTCACTTAGCCACGCTAGGTCTCAGTTTCCTCGTTTATTAAAATGAGAAATGAGGAGGTTTGATTGGATAATCTCGAAGGTAATTTCTGGCAATTAAGTTCCATGATTTTATTATGGCACATGTGAATTCAGTTTAAATATTTTATCCTATTTCTTGTTTTATTCCTCTCATTAACGACCCACTGTAACTGGCATAGATCTCTCCCCCTTCCATCAAAAGCACAAGTTTTTTTTTACAATCTATGTAAAAATAGATAAAGCAATGAAAGATGAGTGAGAGGTTTCAATGACAATCAGGGATCTTTTCTAAATGGCCACATCTAGGGAAAGCCTGATCCAGCTTATTTTCTGGGAGCTAATGATCAGCTAAGATGAGCTGCTGATAGGCCACAGAGGCAAGGACCATTAACACTTGATTGTCACTAATTCTGAGTCAATGTCCCATTTCAAAGTCATTAGTGGTATTAAAAACTGAAACAGCACATACACAAAGGAAGAAGATAAAAGAAAGAAAGCATTAGGCTATGCTTAAGATTAGCATATGACTGGAATACAGAAGAAATGTTCATGAAAAGCTATAATTCAACAAAGGCCTATTCAGAGAACTCTTTGTATAAATTCTGTACGAAGTGTAATATGAGGTATAAAAATATTTTTAAAATTTTAAATGTAAAAATATAAACAATGCTTCCTCTACCCTCAAGAAGTTTAGATTCTACTCAATATTATGTTCAAGTGGATTTGTATTTCGTTGACTTTGATGTTCTTTCAAAGACTTTCAATTTCATTTGTTAAAATTACATAACATAAACCAGCCATTAAAGCTATTTTAGAACATGTTTTGTGCATCTACTTAAATCTATTTATTCTTTCCATCCTATATTAAATGAACATTTATGGATTATCTGTTTATTGCCAGTCATTGTATTAACAAAGCTAACCATCCAGTGAAGTGAGAAACAAGTAAGAAGTCCATTGAGCTATGCTATAATGATGGAGAAACTGACCTAAAATGGTTCCCTGCCACGTGGAACTGACCTAAGATGGTGGCCCAAGCGGAGAGAGAAGTCCCCAGCCTAAGCCCCAGCCCACTTCCGCATAACCCCCTCCAAGCCACACCCCGAGCCAATCACCAGACGACACCTACCCCTTCCCCAACTCAAGGAAGTCTCCAACCCATAAAAACCTGCTCAAAACCTTGTTAGGAGCTCAGTCTTTGGGAAGGATCCTGCTGAGCCTGCCGGCGTAATAAAGCTGACTCTCCTAACTCTGAGTGCTGCTTGGGTTCTTTCCCGTCCTGGTATCCGGAAAAAGAAAAAGAAAAAAACAGATGATAATTTTGGCAGTGCACGGAAAAACAATCAAATTCAAATCTGAGGGGTCAGGAATTGCTGCCATCATGGTCATCTTCTGGTTTTGCTTGCCTAGCATCATTTCCCTCTCTTCGAGCACTAGCAGCTAATTTCCTTTGGGGAACTCTCCTATTTCCCTGCAGTTCAGGTACTCTCCCATTTATTGCTGAGGGCAGCCCTCTGAGGTTCATGTTGTGGATCAGTGACACAAGCTAGACCAGCCATCAGATGTTTTCTCCCAGAAGTATTAATCCTGAGTAGACTGATACAAGATCAAAAATGGTTAGAAGTTTTCCAATGACAGAATCTTCAAGTGACACTATGTTGATTCCTACCCCTTAGATTTTGGAGCTGTCTTCATTCCTGTCCCTCCAGAGTCCTGAGTTTTTAGCTTTTCATTTGTTTCTTTGCCCTACCCTCTGCCTTTCTGAAAAATTCATTCTTAGCATATGAACCAGTCTGTTTCTCTTGCTTGCAACCTACATACACTAACAGACACCGATTCCCAGTAGAAGCACTAAGCGGAGCCCAAAAGATGTAAAAGGGGTGGGTAGTACATAGTATGTATATTCAAGAAGCTGAAGGAAACTCTGTCTGGCTGGAACATAAAGTACAAGATGGAATTTCATAAGAGAACAGAGTAAAGAGTAAGATCATTCAGGGCTTTATAAACATGCTGAGATCAAAAGGAAACCATTAAAGAGTCCTTTAAAATGTCCATTAAAAAGTAAAATATTTTAGAAAGATCACTCTGTTGTCAATGTGGAGAATAGATTGGAACTTTAGACTAAAGATAGGGACATCAGTAAGATGACTTCCAGTATTCATTCCAGAGAAGATGATGGCTTGACTTGGCATAATGGGAATGGAAATAGAGATGGTAGATGGATTTCTGAGAAGCTGGACAGTTAGGCTCAAGAGGACATAGAGATTGAGTGGATGTTGGGGGCAGGAGATAGGGAGAAATCGAAGATAACTTCCAAACTTGAGTTTGGCTTATTTAATAGGCAGAGGTTTTATTCACTGAGAGAACATAAAAAGGGATTCTGGTTTGCTGAGGAAGATGTCCAATCCACTGTTTTACAAGTTGAGTAGCATATGAAACATCCAAACAGATATGTCAAGTAGGTAGATAGATAATTTTGATACTCAGGAAATAATCTGAGTAGAAGATACTGGATTTGGAAGTCACCTATAATAAGCAAAGCTATGGGAATTAATGAGTCACCTGGGGAGTACACATAAATAATCAAAGATTATAGTGCAAGACAGATTCTCCATTATATATCAACATTTTAGAATAGAAGCAAAAGGACTGTGGGTAGCCATAGAAGTCAGAAGAAAAGAGAATATAATTTTGTGGAGATGAATATAAAATAATATTTCCAGAAGAGAAATATGGATAATGTCAAGAGATTAGGAAAGATAAAGATTGAGAAGCATCATTAAACTTAATAGCAAGGAGGATATTTGTGGCCTTGGTCAGAGCAGTGGGACAGAAACTAGACTTCAGTAGGTTGGGACATGAGTAGATAAAGCAAAGACAGAAGTATATACAACGCTTCCTTAAAAAGTATAACTACAAATGAGATATAAAAAGACAGAGCTGTCCAAAATAGAAGGGGAAGAGGGACTTAAAAGAATGTGTTCTAAAAGATGGATGTGTCTTCAGTAGTATGTTGAAATGCCGGTTAAAAAAAAAATAGAGGGGGAGTGATTACAGATACAGGAGAGAGAAAGGATAATCAATGGAACAAGATCCCAGAAAAGGTTGGACAGGATGGGATCCAAAACTCACATGGAAGGATTACCCTCAAACAGAAAGAAGTAGAAGCACTTTTCTTCAGCAGAAAAGAAGGAAGAAAGGAAAGTTGTGGAGGTTAATTTGGAAGCTTAGAGATGGAATATTGAGGAAATTCCTGTCTAATAACTTTTAGCTGCTCTTTAAACTGGGGAGAAGATCATCTTTTGCGAGTCAGGATTTGTTTCTGTAAACTTACTGATTATGTCCATACTTGTATTATTTCTGACTTTTTTCCTATTTGTTGTTGCCTTATGGAGGATTCTGATTAAAAGGAACCAGAATATGAGCAGGGAATAGACACTGATTCTACAGAACTACAAGAATTTATTTATTTAACAAAGATTTGTTATGTGCCTACTATGTGCCAGGTACTGTTTTAGGCAATAGAACTATGAAAATAAATAAGGCACAGCATCTGCACTCATGGAACTTATACCGTGTTTCCCCAAAAATAAGACCCAGCCAGACAATCAGCTCTAATGCATCTTTTGGAGCAAAAATTAATATAAAACCCAATCTTATTTTACTATAAGACCAGGTATAATATAATATAATATAATATAATATAATATAATATAATATAATATAATATAATATAATATAATACAATGCAATGCAATATAATATGTAATACCGGGTCTTACATAATATAAGACCGGGTATAATATAATACTGGGTTTTATATTAATTTTTGCTCCAAAAGACGCATTACAGCTGATTGTCCGGCTACGTCTTATATTCGAGGAAACGGTGGTCTATAGTTGGCAGATAAATAAATAAAACAAGATGGTTTCCAGCAATGATAAAAGACAAAGAAAATAAAGAGTAGTATGATAAATAGCAACTGAAAAGAAAAGAATTATTTTGATAGAGTGATCAGAGAAGATAGCTTTTGTGAGAAGAAAAGGGCCACTCAAAATTCTAGAGTCTATGGTCTAATAAGGAGATCTTTGCAGGCAGCTGGTGCAAAGTACTTGGGCAAAATGAATTCATCTTGTTTGAGGGACAGAAAAAAAGTGGTGTAGTTGAGGCAGAGGGGAGAAAAATGAAGCTAGAGAGGAAAGATCCTAAACTAGGCAGATCCTATCATCTCTTGAAAGTCAAAATAAGGAGTTTATATTTCTTATTAAAGTGAGCAGTCACTGGAGGATTTAAGTAGAAAGCAATGTGATCTGATTCACTTATTACTAGTATACAATAAACTTAACCTACATCATAAAGCTTGACCAGATCTGTGTTTTTAAAATGTAAGTTAAAATATATTAAAGAATTTACTATCGGTCAGTCTGCTTCTTATGCCTCATATGCTAAGGACCTTCATTCTATTTTGAAGAAAATAAAAGTGAAAACCATGAACAATAGCATGTTGTGTTTCTTACCATCCATTTGATCCAAACTGAAAGCATAATTGTCAGCAGTTCTTTCTCCAAGCCCTCGCCACATAAATTATTTCATAAACTTAAGGGATTATGAATAGAAAACTTACCATGAGTGCCATCAAGATGGTTTTCAAATTCAAATTTTACCAAAAAAGAGACATAGCTTGGTAAGGATACTATAAATTTCACTCAGTATTCTTTTTTATTTTAAAACTTTGGATTCTAAACAATTATGCTTCTTGAAAAACGTGTTAATAAATATTAAACTTACTCATTTTCATTTAGATTTTAGAAGTTCAATATTTAACTTCTAAAACCTAATGAATGATTAGAAAGAGACATTATATTAAATAGCTATTAAGAGTCCAAAATACATAAACCATTAAAGTTATTAATGCAAGTCCTATATAATTTCATGAAATAGAATAAAAGTCATTGGCTGCAAAAGCTCCCTGTGACCATATTGTTATACTTTAAATTAACATAAAAGGAGAAAGAAAAAAGAACAGCATTACAGTTTTTCAGGTCTAGTGTTTTGATTAATCATTTGAACATAGACACAGATACCTGGCTGATCTAATCTGCAGATGAAACCAAACTGAAAAAACAAATACTAAGTTGGATGGAAGAAGCAAATTCTCAAAGCAGCCAATAGAGATTAAAAGAAGGTAGAGATTGAAAGAAAATTCCAGGTATGTTGCAAAAATAATCAATGAATATGACTTTCATAATATTTCCCCACATGTCATTTGAGAAATTATTTAAATGTCTCCACAATGATCAAAGTCACATGGGTGATGCTACTGAAAACCAAGCAATAAATCTAAGTATGGCTTCTTCACAGAGACATCCCACTCCTCATAACAAGCATAAAACTTCCTGGAAAGAAACTGGTTTATACTAAAACAATCAGGGTCCAAAGAATCAGAAACACTGGAATAAACCACCTATAGGATATTGGCAACAGAATTCCCAAGGTCAATCTAAGCTATTCCAACACATCCAGTCATTGCACTGATTTTCACGTAATCCATAACAGCATGTTTGCTTCTCTATGAGAAAATAATTGTTTGAGCACTTAATAAAAAAGATACCTTTTTAGATATCTGAGGGAGATCCAAGATGGTGGAGTAGATAAACACTGTGTCTTTTTCCTTCTGTGAACACATCATAACTACAACTAACTTATAGAACAATCAACCTGGAGAGCCATCTGAAGTCTAGCTGAACAGAAGTTTTATAACTAAGGATATAAAGAAGATGCTACATCGAGACTACCATTTTTCCCTGAAAATAAGACCTAGCCAGATAATCAGCTCTAATGCATCTTTTGGAGCAAAAATTAATATAAGACCTGGTCTTATAGTAAAATAAGACACATTATTTTACGTCTTATTTTACTACACATCTTATTTTAACCAAAAGACGCATTAGAGCTGATTGTCCAACTAGGTCTTATTTTGGGGGAAACAGGGTAATAGAAGGGGCAGAGCTGTGATATGGCCTGGCCCCAAACCTCCACGGGGCAGTTGAGAATCAGGAGGGATATCTTGGACATGGAGGTTCCCCTTGGAGGCGTGAGAAACCCCAGTCCCAAACCAGGTTACCCAGCCCAGAGTACTAGTGCTGGGAAGAGGACCCCCCACAACATGTGGCTGTGAAAACAGTGTGGATTCTGACCATCTGGGTGGAACGGAAGGCTGAGGGGAAACACAGATGTCCTCTTAAAGGGCCCATGCACAGATTCACTCACAGGCACTACCCTGGACTACAGCAGAGGGACAGTGACTCAGGGGACATCAAAGGCATACAAGTGACAGACTGAAGTATGTGGCTTCGTGGCTGGAGTAGTCACTATTTTTGCTATGTGGGGTCTTCCTCCTACATAACTAGTAGTCAGGCACCATCTTTCCTGTGTTGAGCCCTCCCCAACAGGGCCAGATTTGAATCTGATAGGTCTGGTGAGCTTCGCTGGGAACATTAGAGGTACTTTCTCTGCAAGCAGGCAACCCTGACCCCATTGCACTCTCTCTTAGAAAACTATCCAAGTCCACAGGCCCCAGGCAGGTAGCGACTGGCCTCAGTGTGCAACTGAGACTTTTTATGAGTAGCTCCAGGCTCAGCACTGGCACTAAACCAAAATCTACATTCACCTGGTGAACACAACTCTTTATACTCTACTGACTCCCTGAGACCCTGGCTCATTCAATTTGTATACCTTATGAGGCTTTATCTGTGGCTAAACTTTAAGAAAGTTGGCAGATGGCCTCTGGGTGTCCTGGCTTTTTGTGGAGCTACCCCAGACCCGGTTCTTGTGGCAGCCATCCTCAGTTCACAGCATGGCCTCTCCCACAAGCCTCCAGATTTAGTACAGGCAGTGAATAACCATGGATTGTTTTGTAGCTTCTACCAGATGGTCCCTGGCTGGTCACAGGCTGTGGCTGACCTGGGCCTATACCGGAGCCCCTCCCAGGATCCCTAGAACCAAAATACTTAGATGTTGGCTTCACACCACAGCAGAGTACTGCCAAATTAGCCCCACAAGCAGCACCACAAAGGACAGTCTCAACAGGCACCAGAGCCTGCTGAGGTGAATCCCACTCAGTGGGGTAAGCCCCAGCTGCCCATAAGCTGTGGATGTGGCCAAATCCCACAGCCAATCAGCCTGAGGGTCAATCCTATGCACTGATGTGCTAATAGCAATTAAGGTTCAACTGTAACAGGAGGGCACACACAATGGATGTTCCTGGAGTACCTGGAAAGGGTGACTAGGGAGACTGTGCCAGGGCCACACAGGGCACCGACTAAACAATGCCAAGACTAGGAGACATAGCAGAACTACCTAATACATAAAACAAACACCAAGAGACAGCCAAAATGAGGAAACAAAGAAATACATCCCAAATAAAAGAACAGGAGAAAACTCCAGAAAAAGAACTAAACAAAATGGAGACAAGCAACCTACCAGATAGAGTTCAAAACAGTGGTTAAAAGCATGCTCAAGAAACCTAGCAAGAACTTCAACAAAGAGATAGCAAACATAAAAAAGGACATATAAACCATAAAAAAGAACCAGTCAAAAGTGAAGAATACAACAACTGAAATGAAGGATGCACTAGAAGAAGCGGAGGATAGAATCAGTGACGTGAAACACAATGTAGCAGAAAACACCCAATTGAAACAGCAAAAAGAAAAAAGAATCCAAAAATATGAGGATTGTTTAAGAGACCTCTAGGACATCATCAAACATAACAACATTCGCAGCAGAGGAGTTCCAGAAGGAGAAGAGAGAAAGCAAGGGATTGAGAACCTATTTTAAGAAATAATGACTGATGGAAAGAGAACTGACTCTGATGGTGAACACACAATGTAATATATAGATGATGTGTTACAGAATTGTACACCTGAAATTTATGTAACTTTACTAATAATTGTCACCCCCAACAAACTTTAATTAAAAAAAAAAAAAAAAAAAAAAGACAGAATGACTGAAAACTTTCCTAACTTGGCAAAGGAAATAGACATGTAAGTCCAGGAAGTGCATAGAGTCCCAAACAAGATGAACCCAAATAGGCCCACACCAAGACACATTATAATTAAAATGGCAAAGGTGAAAGACAAAAAGAGAATCCTAAAAACGGCAAGAGAAAGACAACTAGTTACTTACAAGGGAGCTCCCATAAGATTGTCAGCTGATTTCTGAACAGAAACTTTGTAGGCCAGAAGGGAGTGGCATGAAATATTCAACATGATTAAAAGCAAGGACTTACAATCTAGGGTACTCTACCCAGCATAGCTATTATTTATAATTGAAGGACAGATAAAGAGCTTCCCAGGCAAGAAAAAGCTAAAAAAAAAAAGTTCATCACCACCAAACCAGCATTACAAGGAATGTTAGAGGGACTTCTTTAAGATGGAAAAAAAAAAAAAAAAATATATATATATATATATATACACACACATACACACATATATATATATACATATATATATTAAATATATATATAAAATACATATATATCAAAAACATGAATAAAATGGTAATAGCTACATATCTATCAACAGTAACTTTCAATGTCAGTGGATTAAATGCTCCAATCAAAATACAGGGTGGCTGAGATGCCTGATCACTGCACTGTACACCTGAAGCTGAACAATAATGAATGCCAAGTATAATTTTATATATATACATATATATATATACATACATATATATATATATATGTATGTGTATATATGTATGTATATACTTACAAGAAGCAGAGTACAGCATTAGGAACAGAGACAGTGGAAATGTAATGGCTGTGTGCAATGTCAGAGGGGTAGTGGATGGGGGAGGGGGGTTCACACAGTGTGAGGGATACAAACGATAAACGTCTAAGTATTACTTTGTCTTGTGCACCTGAAACTAATAAAAAAAAATAAAAAGACAGGGTGGCTGAATGGATAAGACAACAAAACCCTTACATATGCTGCTGAAAAGAGACTCACTTCAGATTGAAAGACACACACAGACAGAAAGTTAAGGGATGAACAAAGATATTTCGTGAAAATGGAAACAAAAACATGAAAACAAAAAAAACCTGGAATAGCAATACTTACACCAGACAAAATAGACTTTAAAACAAAGACGATAACAAGAGACAAAAAAGGACCCAGTAATCCCACTTCTGGGTATTCATCCCAAGAAACCCAAAACACTATTTTGAGATGTGTGTATCTATATGTTAATTGAGCACTGTTTACAGTAGCCAAGATGTGGAGGCAGCCTGGGTGTCCTTCAATGGAAGAATGAATAAAGAGCATGTGGTACATATATACAATAGAATATTGCTCAGCCAAGGATGGGAATGGGTTCTTGCCATCTGCAGTGGCACGGATGGACCTGGAGGGTATTGTGCTGAGTGGAGTATTTCAGACACAGAAAGACAGATGCAATGTGATTTCGCTTATATGTGGAATTTGAAGACCAAATGCACAAACAAAACAGAAATAAACTCACAGCTCTAGAAAACATTTTGATGGCTGCCAGATGGGAGGGTGGTTGAGTGAATAAGGGGAAGGGATTAAGAAGTACAAATTGGGTGTTACAAAGTAGTCATGGGGATATAAAGTAAAGCATGTGGAATATAGTCGATAATATGGTAATAGCTATGTATAGTGCCATGTGGGTACTAGACTAGTCAGAAGGATCACTTCTTAAATCTTGTTTAACCACTATGCTGTACACCTGAAATTAATATAAAATAATATTGAATGTCAACTTTAATTGAAAAATTAAAAAGGTGGGAAGGGTGAAGGGAACAAAATAAATATAAATAAATATAAATAAATAAATAAGCCTTTTAGCCACTGATCAAATGTTCAGAGAAAGTAATGCACACTATTTGAAGCAATGGGACCTGGTCATAAAAGATCCAGTGTACAAATGAGCCTGGTTGATCAATCTCGAAAGTAACATTTTTCAAACTGTGAAATCAATGTTTATACACACATACAGAGAAAAGAGTTATCAAAGTTTTGGAAATACTGTGCTAATGTGAAGCTAAACTGGCTTCCTCACTGAAGGACTTTTCAGAGCTTTTATCTTTTCCTCTGAACCTCTAGGAGTGTCTATGCTATGTAGTAAACACAGCCTGTGTTTATAACAAGGAATCTCAAGACACCACAGAATATACTTTTAAGAAGTATAAGACTCAGAAAGTAGAGATTAGAATGCAATTTCAATTATGTTGTGGAAATCATCAGAAATCATGTATAATATGTGCTGGTAAACTTTTTAACAACTATCCCTCTGATAGGAAAAAAATACATGCATGTATATACAAATATGTTTACCATAAATACTCATACAAATGATATTAGCACAAAATTAACAAAAAAATAAAATAAAATATACAACACTCTTTATTATAAATTTTATAGGCCAATTCTCACAGAATACTTTTCTTGATTTTTGCCAAACTCTTACATCTGTAGCCAACCTATGGGTGCAATTAATGAACAAGCGTAGTTCCAAAACGAACGTTTGTTGATATTTTGGGGGAATGGGGAGGGGAGTGGGTAGCAAGCAGGATGAAAAAGAAACAATAAAGAGCAAATTTTTGAATTAGATAATAGTTTTGAACCCTGGATGACTATTTCTTCACAATGCAATAGTTACATGCATGATACATTTTTTAAATTTAATTTGCATTATTAACATTTTCTCCATCGCTTTTTTAAGTCTAGACAACCAGCAAAACAATAAAGCCAAGCTCTGATTTATAGTGTCTTCTTATTTCTATTGTTTAAATATTTTCACCATACTTAATTTCAGGCTATGAACACAATGTCATGATTGCAGAGTTGGTAAGAGACACACAGAAACAGGCCATTATATAGTATTTTCACCACATAGATACAATAGATGTAAATAACCCAAAGGGCATAAGTAATTACAAAATGCAAAATAATTAGGAAGAAATCAGTTTTGAAAATTTATTACATTTTAAAAATATAATTCATTTCATTGTGTTAATTTAATTTAATGCTTAATAACAACTGTATTTAAAAGAATATTTAAACAATATTTTTTTTCTGTATTTAAAAGACTATTAAAAAAAAATAAAACAGCTCAAAAAATTCCTGAATACTGGAGGGATCTCGTCCAGATGGCAACACAGTTCATTCCCAACATCAGTCCCCTTTACAAGACCAACTAGAATCTATAAACCTCATTCTGAAAATTACAGAACCTGGGGTGAGGCTACAAGGACCACATTACAAGGGAAGGAGAAATAGCTATACTTAGACCAAATTGCCCTTCCTCCAGACTAGCATAGCACCACATGGACAGGGCCCCCCTGGGCCTATGGTTTCTCCAGTGGGATAAAGAGAACCCAAGGTGGACATCCAGCTTCCTCAGCATTCCAGGACCCTTCCCATGAGGCCCATTCAGGTCTCACTTCACAGGAGTCACTGGGGGAATCTTTGGAGCTCAACTGCCAAGGATCAGATAGAGACCAAGAAGGGAGGCAGGGGTTACATAACTGGCACTCATATTTTAGCAGGTCACATTCCTGCTTACAGCAAGAGTCAAGCAGAAATTCCAGCCAGCATCTCTGCCCATCTGCAGAGCCAAGCCAGTAGCCCCATCTGGCCAGGGAGCTCAGTTGGCAGTTCTGCCTGATTTAGATCCCCAGCCAACAGACCATATCAACTACTGTGTTTCTCCGAAAATAAGACCTAGCCAGACAATCAGCTCTAATGTGTCTTTTGGAGCAAAAATTAATATAAGACCCGGTCTTATTTTGCTATAAGACCGGGTCTTATATAATATAAGACTGGGTCACCTAACTGAAGGATATAGCTGGAGGCCCCACCCAACCAGAGAGTCCAACCAGCAATCTCACCCAACAACAGAGCATAGCCAATGGTCTACCTGATCTTGAAGCCCACCATGCAGCCCTGCCCAAATTTAGGGCATAGACTATGGCCCTATCTGATTGCAGAGCACAGCCTGAGGCCCTGTTCAACCATAAAGCCTATGGCCCTGCCTAAATGCAGGGTCCAGCCAGGGTACCAGCCAGTCAAGGAGGACAGTCTGAAGCCCCACCCAATCAAGAGCTATTGCAGTGCAAAGCCTGCAGCCCTGCCCTTTCATGAAATCCAATCACTGGCACCATCGTACCAGGGAACACTACCAGAAGCCCTGCCCAACCAGTGAGCCCACCCAGCCATCCTGCTTGAATGTGGACCCAGTTAGCAGAATGAAGGAAATAATAAAGATTAGACCAGAAGTAAATGAAATAGAGAATAGGAAAAACTAGGAAACATTAACTTCTTTGAAAATACAAAGTTGACAAACCTTTAGCTAGACTAACCGAGAAAAAAACATAGAGGACTCAAATACATAAATCCAAAATAAGAGGAGACATTGCAACAGATACCACAGAAATAGAATCATAAGAGATAATTATGAGCAATTGTACACGAACAAATAAGACAACCCAGAAGAAATGGATAAATTCCAAGAAACATACAACTTACCAAAATTGAATCATGAAGAAATAGAAAATATGAACAGACCAATGAGTAAGGTGTTTGAATCAGTAATCCAAAAACCTCCAACAAAGAAAAACTGGGAAGCAGATGGCTTCACTGGTGAATTCTATCAAACATTTCAAGAATAATTAATGCCAATTCTCTCAAACTTTTACAAAATATTAAAGAGGAGGGAATATTACCAAACTCATTTACCAGGCTGCATTACCTGGTACTAAATCCAGATAAAGACACTACAAGAAAGGTAAACTACAGGCCAATATCCCTGATAAACATAAATGCAAAAATTCTCAACAAAATACAAGAAAACTAAATTCAATAGCACATAAAAGGAATATACACCATAAACACGTGGGATTCATCCCTGGAATCCAAGGATGGTTCAACACACAAATC